>NC_057836.1:2727272-3030303 GCF_910594005.1 Cervus elaphus
GACAGAGGGACTGAACAATGACAACATTCTGGATTAAAGTGATTAGGTTTTGAATGTCGAACATGCCTTTCTATATTTGGGGGACTCACTTCACTATTTTGTTGGCATTTTTACATCTCTGTTCATGAAGGATATTGATCTTTTTTCGTACTCTCCTTTTTTATCAGAGTAGGTCTGGCCTCATAAAATGAATTAGAAAGTGGTCCTTCCTCGTTTACTGTCTGGGGAAAAAAAATTACAAAGCTATAGCGTTACTTTGTCTTTAAATGTTTGACAGAATTCACCAGTGAAATCATCCAGGCTTAGGCATTTGTTTTTCTCTGTTTCTTTGAAAGACTTTAAACAATAAATTCAATTTCTTTGATGGATATGGGACTCTTCAGGTTATCTATTTCTTCTTGAGTGAGTTATGGTACTTTGTGGCTTTGGCGGAATTGATCCATTTCATCAAAGTTGTCAAATGGGTGTGTGTAGAGTTGTTTGTAGTATTTTCGTATTAACCTTTAAATGTCTGTGGAGTGTGCAGTTGAGAGCCCCTCTGTTCAGACTGACTGTGTGTCTCCTCTCTGTCTCTCTCACTTCCCTTTCTTCCCTCCTTTCTTTCTGACCCTCTCTCTTCCTTCCTTTCTTCCTTTCCCAATCTGGCTACAATTTTATCCATTTGTTGACTTTTTTAAGACTTTGGTTTCATTCTTTTTTGTTTTCAATGTTATTGTTTTCCACTTCAGTATTAGTATTCCCTTTCTTCCCATCATTTTGGGTTTGCTTCTCTTTTCTGTCTTCTTAAGGTAGAAACTTACATTTCTTTATTCTCAGCATTTCTTCCTTCCTCCTATAAACTTATAATGCCATGCATTTCCCTCTAAATGTGCTACTAGCTGCATCCTACCAGTCTAACATGTGGCTTTTCTCTTGCTTTCCTCTTGTTCAGCTGAGAGTATTTTCATATCCCGTTCTCCTCTGACCCATGTTTTACACGCACACTGCTGCATTGTCAGATGTTTGAAGATTACCAGCTGCCTTCCATCAACTCCCAACTCCATTCCATTTTGTTCAGAGAACGTACTTTGCATGATTTCAAGTCTTACAAATGTATTGAGATTTGTTTTATGATTAGACTAATGCCTATCTGGTGACATAGTCCCTGTGCTCTTGAAAAGAATATATGTTCCTCTGACACTGGTTACAGTATTATTTAAGCAGTGTTCAGATCCATTTGGTTGATGATGTTCTCAGTCTTCCGGGTCCTTGCTGGTTTTCTATTTGCTCTATCAATTCCTGATAAGGGAGTGTGTTGAAGTTTACAATGTAAATGCCAATTTGTCTGTTTTATATCAGTTCTATTTTTATCAGTCTTGCTTCATTTATTTTGAAGCTGTATTTCTTAAGACTGTTACATCTTCTCGGTAGATTGGGCCTTTTATTGTTATGTAGCATCCCTTTCTGTCCCTGATACTTCCCTTTGCTCTAGGGTCTACGTGGCCTGGTATTAATACAATCACCCCAGGTTTCTTTTGATGAGAGAGTAGGCACCGTAAGGGCTTCCCAGCTGGCTCGGTGGAAAAGACTCTCCCTGCCAATGCAGGAGACACACAAGACGTGGATTTGATCTCTGGGTCAGGACAATTCCCTGGAGAAGGAAATGGCAACCCACTTCAGTATTCTTGCCTGGAAAATCCCATGGACAGAGGAGCCTGGTGGGCTACAGTCCATGGGGTCGCAAAGAGTTGGACATGACTGAGTGAGCATTCTGCGTCTTTATAGATTGTTTTATCAAGTGTTTTCTTTTTAACTCACCTGTATCATTATCATTTTTGAAAGTGCATATCATTATGTCTTTTTTATCATTCTGATAATCTCTAACTTTAAAAAGATAGAACTTATTATGATATTAATCCTTTTAAGTCTTTATTGAATTTGTCACAATATTGCTTCTGTTTTATGCTTTGGATTTTGGCCCTGAGGCACGTGGGATCTTGAACCTGCACCCCCTGCATTGGAAACTCAGAGTCTCAGCCCCTGGGCCACCAGGGAAGTCCCCACTCATGTTTGTTTTCTAATTCACTAATTTTTACAGCATTATGGAAGCATTATTGAAATGTATTTCAAACATCATGAAATTCACCCATTTAAAGCATACGACTCCTTGGGTCTGAGTATAGTCACAGTCTGTAATCCTCAGAGCAGTCTGAGTTTAGAATATCCTCAACACTCCAGAAAGAAACTCCATCCTCACTGGCTCGCAGCCCCTCCCCACTTCCCCAGACCTTGGCCCAGGAAACCACAGCTTCCCTGTCAGTTTCTGTGGAGTTGCCTGTTCTGGACATTTCACCTGCACCGGGTGGGTTTGACGACTGACTTCCATCTCTGTTAGACTGTTTACATTCTGTTTTCCTCCCCTGCTTCCCTTTATCTGATTCAATTATTTTAATAGATTTTTAGCATTTCATTTTATTCTGTCTGCTGAAGTTTTGACTATATCTTTTGTACAGGTTTATTTTAGTCATTACTGTAGGAATTACAAACACAGTGAACTTCTCCCAGTCCATATAGAATCATTTTGCCCCCTTCAAGTGGAATATTAAACCCCAGCATCACACAGGCTCCTTTACACCATCTCTACACTGTATCATTTACAGGGGTTACGTCTGCAATCCCTGAAAATCTCATCAGACAACATTATAATTTTTACCGTGGTGGTCTTATTTTAAAGCATTTCAGAGAATAGTCTGTTTAGCCAGAAAGCCATCAATTCCTTTGTTCCTTTATTCCCAATGTTCCAAATTTCCCTCCAGTATAATTTCCTTTATTCTGAAACACTTGCTTCAGCCTTTCTATTAGAGCAGTTCTGTGGGCCCCATACCCCCTTAGGGCTCCTTTATCGGTCTCTTCTCACCTCTATTCTTAAAGGATACATTTTGCTGAATATAGCATTCTGGGTCGACAGTTCTTTTCTTTCATTTAAAACGTTTTTTAGACGTTATGTCAGTTCCCCCTGGCCTTCCCATTTTTGTAGACGAAATCTTCAGTCATCTGAACCATGACTTCCTCACACACTGTTTGGGGTCTCTCTGGCTACCTTCATTTTCTGTTTGTTTGGTTCTGGTTTGGGTTTGGTGGTGACCTTGTCTTCAGTTCATAGCAGTTCAGTTATGGTCAAGGGTTTCTTTGAGTTTTTCTTCTTGGAGGTTCTAGAACCTGTAAGTTTATGTATGCCCCAGATTTGGGGATTTTTCAGCCAAACATTTTTTCAAATATTTTTTCCTGCCCATGTCCTTTTTTCTCTCTGGGACACTGATGACACGAATGTTGGAGCCTTTTTACCGTCCCACCGACCTCTGAGTGTCTGCTCGCTGATGTCCAAAACAGATCATTCCTACTGGCTTGCCTTCCAGTTCACCCACCTTTCTTCTGTCATCTCCAACCTCTAGAGACTCCATCTGTGACATTTCTACTCCTGTGATTACATTCTTCAGTTCTAGAACTGCCATTTCATCCTTCTTCTTGGCTGCTATTTCCTCACTGAGACTGCTAATCCTTCCATTTGTTTCCAGAGTGTTTGCCCTTACTACATAAACCATGGTTTTTAAAGCATTTTATCTAATAATGCCAATGTCTGTGTCATCTCAGCATTGATGTCTGTTGACTGACTTTTACCTTATAAATGATCTTTCCCCTGTTGTTTCTAGGTACCAAATAGTTTTGGATTGTGTCTTGGGCTTTTTGACTATTACAAGACTCTAGGTCCAGTGTAAATGCTGTGGATAATGTCGATGCTTTGTTTAGCTGATAATTCACTATGTCCAGAACAAAGTTCAGAAAGATCTGTGGGTTGTGGCTTCAACACTCAGCTGTTTTCAAAGCTTTTGTGGCCCTATTCAGCCCTGCCCAGCTATTCAGCTGCCGGGTGGCCAGTCTGGGGCAGTACTGTGTCCCATGCTTCAGTTCTCAAAGTCCACAATGTGCTCTTTAAGGTTGGATTCATGTACACACATACACAGAACAGACTAGTTCCAAGTTGGGAAAGGAGTACGTCAAGGCTGTATATTGTCACCCTGCTTATTTAACTTCTATGCAGAGTACATCATGAGAAACGCTGGGCTGGATGAAGCACAAGCTGGAATCAAGATTGCTAGGAGAAATATCAATAATCTCAGATATGCAGATGACACCACCCTTATGGCGGAAAAGCGAAGAGGAACTGAAGAGCCTCTTAATGAAAGTGAAAGAAGAGAGTGAAAAAAGTGGCTTAAAACTCAGCATTCAAAAAACAAAGATCTTGGTATCTGGTCCCATCACTTCATGGCAAGATGGGGAAACAATGAAAACAGTGACAGACTTTATTTTCTTGGGTTCCAAAGTCACTGCAGATGGTGACTGCAGCCATGAAATTAAAAGATGCTTGCTCCTTAGATGAAAAGCTATGACCAACCTAGATAGCATATTAAAAAGCAAAGACATTATTACTTTGCCAACAAAGGCCCATCTAGTCAAAGCTATGGTTTTTCCAGTAGTCAGATATGAATGTAAGAGTGGACATAAAGAAAGCTGAGTGCTGAAAAATTGATGCTTTTGAACTGTGGCGTTGAGAGTACCCTGGACTGCAAGGAGATCCAACCAGTCCATCCTAAAGGAAATCAGTCCTGAATATTCATTGGAAGGACTGATGCTGAAGCTGAAACTCCAGTACTTTGGCCACCTGATGGGAAGAACTGACTCATTGGAAAAGACCCTGATGCTGGGAAAGACTGAAGACGGGAGGAGAAGGGGATAACAGGATGAGATGGTTGGATGGCATCACCAACTCTATGGGACACAACTGAGCAACTGAACACACAGCTTGGAGGTAAGCTGGGAGCTCATGCAATACTATACTGGACAGAGGTCTTGACTTCCTTTCTCTTTGTAACTACCCCACACTTCCTGGTTCTCTAGGGCCCCCTTTGGGCAGCCTCCAAACCAGAACCCTGGGGTTGCCCTTTTTCTGCCCTGCCATTTATTTTCCACAACTGCACTTGTGTCTGAGCCAACCATCAGGAGGATAGAGAAGACAAAGCCATAGGAACTCGCCTGTTGCTCTTAGGATCACCAACAGCAGAGGGAAAATCGCCTCCTTGTGCCTATGACGTGCCCGCTCAGCCCACCCACTCCGGCCATGTTCTCCTGAGATTGTGCTCGGGCAGAAAGGATAAAAGCAAAAAGCAAACCAGTGGATCCCTCACTGCATCTGAGCCTCAAGAGTCTCCTTTTCTGTTGCTCACCCTAAACAGTAAAGGCTTCTCTGGAGGCTCTTTCTGTCCACACCTGATGTATGCATTCCTGTTTCACGCTGCCTTTAACACCAGTCTGAGCAACATCAGGGGGAAATAAAATGGGAAACTCACCACCTGTTTGGTGCTGGTCTATTTCCTCCGTCTGCCTCCTGCCACGTCCCCCTCTGAGCCTCACAGAAACTCAGTCCAGGTTCCAAATTTGCATTCAGTAGGATGACAAGATGGGGTGGGTTTAACACTTCTTGCTCAAAACAAGAACTCAAAATTTTATCTTTAACCTTCTTAGCAAACTTGAAGGGAAGTCATCACTATCTGCCTATTGCAAAGAAGGAATCCGAGGCTCAGAGAAGTCACATAATTGACCCAGGATCACACAGCCAGTGAGTAGGATTCAGTCAGGTGTGTGTGACTTCAAACCCTGAGGTCTGTCTCCACAGCCCCTTTCGCGGAAACTGTGTGGGGAGGGGCATGATGCCTGGTCTGCAACAGGGAGCTCAGATCCTGCACCCCACTCACTGTCTGTGGGGCGTTCCCTGAGTCAACGTCTGTCTTGCACTCACTTTTACCACCTGCGAAATGAGGGAGGTTCTCAGATGCTTTGCAGGTCAGACATCATACGGCTTTCTCTTTGAACAGGTTATACTGAAGGCAGCTTGTGAAAACTTCTGTGGCTAAGGGTAACCTGCCCATCTAGGATGAACCCTCGAACTTACTTTGCCCTGAGAGCACCCCCACCTCCAGGCTACCTGGAGCTTTGCCCTTGGGAAGGGGTTAATGGGTGGATTTCTTTTCTTTCAATGTTAATAGAAAATCATGCCGCCTAGTCTGTGTGGGAGAAGCCTGTGATCTCACACACAATCTTGGCCACAACCTTCCTTGGCCCCGTGGCCACACAGACTGGGGACATAGGCTGGGGCGGCAGCGGCCGTGGAGCGAACACAGAAGGTTCTGAGCCTTCTGGGAACACACGGCTGGTGTCTGAAAGCGTGGACTCTGGGCTTTCACAAGACCCTGCAGCTCCTCAGCACCCGCACGGACTCCACTCCCAGGCATGAGCGCGTAAGTGTCAGTCGCTCAGTTGTGTCTGACTCTTTGTGACCCCGTGGACTGTAGCCCGCCAGGCTCCTCTGTCCATGGGATTCTCCAGGCAAGAACACTGGAGTGGGTTGCCATGCCCTCCTCCAGGGGATCTTCCCGACGCAGGGATCGAACCCAGGTCTCCCTCCTTGCAGCAGATGCTTTACTGTCTGAGCCACTCGGGAAGCCCAGGCATGAGGCTGGCACCGATTTCCAGACGGAGCCCCAACCAGCCTCTGCCACTCCCCGCCGTGTGTCTTCCCGGAGTCCTCTGCCCCGGCCCCCAGGCTGGACAGGCCCAGCTCCACGGCAGCTCCTGAGGGGCCGGCTTCTCTGCCCGCAACGTTCTCCTTCTGAAGACTGTCTTTCGTCTCTGAGCAGGAAGATAAACCCTGCCCTTGCCCAGGTCATGAGGCCCCACAGTCCCTGCTGCCTGCCGCGGGCCTGGCGCCCGGCGCTCTGCCCCTCTGTTCAGTCTGGGCTGGTTCCGCCTCCCGCCTCTGCCTTCTCTACCCAAAGCTCGGGGTCCAAAGGGACAGTTTATGAGCTCGCGGATTCAAAGCAGGCAGGAAGCTTTGTGCTCCACGAATGGGGCTTTTCTGGGTCACGACTCAGAAGGAATGAAGGATTCTGATGCAGTTACAGGGCGAAGTGGCTGGAGTCCAGGGTCAGCCACCGGCCTGATGCGATAGCGCTGGGCCCTTGGCTCCTCTGCCCGGCGGCTGATAAGGGGGCCAGCTGGAGGGGGACCGAGGGGGCCGCAGGCTGGCCTGCCCCCGCTAAATGACCGTGCGTCCTTGAGCTTACCCTCGCCTCGCTGGGACCCCTCCTGCTTGGTCGTGGCAGCCCCCAGCCCCACAGCTCACTGTATCAGGAGGTCACGCCCAGGGCCCTCCCAGTTCAGCATGTTTCACCCTCATCCACAGCTCAGAAGCTGGATGCAGCCCCAGCACTTTAGCACGGGAGGGACCTCGGCCAGCAACTCGGGAAATGCCAGCAGCTCCCATCTTTGGGACGTTTCACACATGGAGAAGCTGAGGCCCGGGTCAGGCACAACCCGTGGGCAGTTTGGAGGGAAACCTGGAGCTCCCGCCGGGGCATTCCCCCAGCAAGGAGGCTGCTCCTCAGGTCCCCGGACTCTCCTCCTTCTCGACACTTCTGAGCATTTGACTCAGGACCAGGCCCGCCGTGGGCTTTAAAGTAAGTACCAGCAGGCACTTCAGTGGTCTAGAGGCTGGGACTCTGCACAGCCAAGGCAGGGGCTCCAGGTCCATCCTTGGTCAGGGAACTAGATCCCCCATGCCACAGCTAAGACCCAGTGCAGCCAAATAAAGAAATAAAAATAAATAAATATATTTTAAAAATTAAGTATCAACACTTCTGCCCTAAAAGCCTTCCTCTGGCCCATGGCCCACAACCCTCCACTGTCCCTCCTTCCCCCTCCTCCCCTCCCTTACATGATTCAGTTCACATCAGTTCAGTCTCTCAGTCGTGTCCGACTCTTTGAAACTGCAGCACACCAGGCTTCCCTATCTATCACCAACTCCCGGAGTTTGCTCAAACTCATGTCCATCGAGTCGGTGATGCCAGCCAACCATCTCATCCTCTGTCATCCCCTTCTCCTCCCGCCTTCAATCTTTCCCAGCATCAGGATCTTTTCCAATGAGTCAGTTCTTCACATCAGGTGACGAAAGTATTGAAGTCTCAGCTTCAGCATCAGTCCTTCCCTTACATTACAATAGACACTTAGTAAACTAGGAAGACACACTTTATTCAAGACAACTGTCATGGAGCCAAGAGATTGAACTCAATTCCGAATCCATCAAGGACAGCCAGGGATCTAAAGCCAAAAAGCAGAGTGAAGGGTCCATGGGTGGAAAAACTAAGGGGAACCTAAGACAACCCAGGGCAGGGTGATCCTCGCTAAAGGCCCCAAGGTGATCAGCTATGAAGGGTGGGGCTCCCCAGTGAAGTAGCTCAGCAGGATTCTTTCTGCCCAGTGGCTCTGGTCATTCAGCCTCCTGGGGACTCAGCGGTGGGGCCTCCGCCGGGGGCCAAGCTGCGGCCGTTCGGAAGAAGTGTTCCTAAAGCCAAGTGAGGAGCAGACACTCAGGAAGGTGCTGAGCGATGGAGGAGATGAGGTCAGGTCCCGGAGGACGGGTGCACACCAGCCAAATAGCCCAAGGGCAGGGTGGGAGGCAGGAACCAGCCCAGACCAGCTTCCCCGACAAGAGAAGGGCCAGGAGGCCCACAGTGGC
The DNA here is from genome assembly GCF_910594005.1 of Cervus elaphus. Lineage (NCBI taxonomy): Eukaryota > Metazoa > Chordata > Mammalia > Artiodactyla > Cervidae > Cervus > Cervus elaphus. The sequence goes on from NC_057836.1 coordinate 2,735,881, forward strand.
CATGCAGCAGAGGGGTCTCCCAGGGGCTGGGTCACACCCAGAGCGGACCTGAGCACCCCTCCTGGGCCCCAGCCCCTTCCCCATCCCTCACCAGAGACCAGGCCTGGACCCAGGGTCTCAGCCCAGCCCCAGTCCTGCCTCCAGTAGGCCCTGAGGAGAGCCCGTGGTTGAAACAGCCAGACGCAACTGCGAGAATAGTTATCCTTTGGGGAGAGATAAGGGAATGCAATCAATCAATCAGAGAGAAAGAGATATTCACGCAGATTAATTAAAAAGCATCTTCAGAGTGTAATTGCTAAACACTATTTTGTTATCATCTGCTTTTCCAAAACGGGGTTATCTACACACATTTGTGTGCCTCTGCTGCTTTAACCACCCCTTTGATTGATCCACCCGGGCACTTACTCACCCCACAAGCGCCTCCCTGAGAGGCGGCACTGCTGGAGACGCAGCGGCCCAGAGCGGCGGCGGCTGGCGGGGAACTCGGAGGCTGAGCAGCCCTCCTGCACCGCGACCTCCTGCCCAACCGCGTGGGAACCACCACCCACCCCCCCAGCATCCAGTCCTCCCTGGGGACTGGCCCCCGCGGGCTCAGCTGGAGAACCGGGGCCCAGGCCCGTCCTGCCCGGAGCTCCACTCCATCCTAGACCATCAACCCTGAGGCCGGAAGGGAGGCAGCATCACTCATTCTCCCCTCTCCCATCCGTTCCCATGAGTCCCCGCGTCGTGCACACGCTCCTGACGGCCACTCGGTAAGGACGGGAGGGGGAGCGAGGACTCGCAGCCTCATCCATGCACTCAGCGCCCGCCGCCAGTGCCCCCGCCGGGGCAGGCCCTCGGCCAGGCCCTGAGACACGCTGTGAGCAAGGCAGTCAGGTCCCTGTGACCACGGAGCTCACGCTCAGGGCAGGAGACAAGACACCGTGTGAGTCCCCGGCACACCTACCTGCGATGGAGCAAGGTTCTTCAGTCACTCGGTCGCGTCTGACTCTGCAACCCAGGGACTGCAGCACGCCAGGCTTCCCTGTGCTTCTCCATCTCCCAGAGCCTGCTCAAACTCATGTCCATTAAATCAGATGCGAAGAGCTGACTCATTGGAAAAGACCCTGATGCTGGGGAAGATTGAAGGCAGGAGGAAAAGGGGATAACAGAGGATGAGACGGTTGGATGGCATCACCGACTCAATGGACATGAGTTTGGGTAAACTCCGGGAGTTGGTGATGGAAGGGAGGCCTGGCGTGCTGCAATTCATGGGGTCGCAAAGAGTCTGACACAACTGAGCAACTGAACTGAACTGAACTGAACCATCCAACCATCTCATAGGAATAAAGCCCAAAACACATGGCAAGTGAGTCTTCAGAATGTGCTCAGCTTCACACGCTTAACGCTGAGCGGAGGGGGAAACTGAGGCCGGCGAGGCAAGGGAAGCTGCCAGACCTCACGGCTGAGCCCGGCTGCAGCCCAGCGGGGGACCCTGGACACGGCTGCCCGTCGCCAGCGTGAGGAGCCCCAGCGCGAGCCAGGTACGCAGTTTTGCATTTCATAGCAGGCACATCTTAAAAAGTCAAAAGAAACAGATGAAATTAATTTCAATAACATAGTTCATTAAACCCAACTGATCCAAAGAATTATCATTTCAATAAGAAAGTCATATGAAAAAAATGATTGAGCCATTTATTTCACTTTATCTTTTTTCAAAATAAGTGTTGGAGCTTCAGAGCGTGTTTGCACTCACGCACATGGCTCAGCGCAGGCCAGCCGTGTCCCACGTGCACAAGGGGCTCGTGGTCACCGTTCTGGTCTGTGAAGAGGCAGAGCCTGGGAGCAGGGCGGGGGTCCTGGGGCCGGCATGGAAAAGGGGGTCAGGATGAGGTGATGTTTTATGTGAGTTTTTGGATACTGGGAAAGAGTCAGCCTCAAGAATCTCTCTGGGGACAACTTCATGGGCAAAAGCAACGGGGGAAGACATTGGGCCCAAGCCAGGAGTAGTCCTGGTATTTTTGAGAGGCAGGAAGAAAAGCTCTGGGTGTGAGTGCCCTGGACCAGGGGGGACGTGGCAGAGGAGACGTGTCAGGGGTCAGGGTGAGGGTGTAGACGGGGGAACAGCTGAAGCACACGTGGCCGGGCGTCCTCCACACTCAGAAGAGCTGCCTGAGATGCAGGCAGCCAGCAGAGGTCAGACCAGCGCCCTGGGGTCCCGGGAGCCACGTGTGGCTGTGAGCCAGCGTGGCCGTGGTCCGCCCGCTGCTGAGAGCAGCACCCGGGGCCGGGGCGCTGGCATCGTAGGAGGGGGACGCGGGGAACGCGTTGCGAGGGGCTTCAGCTCTTCCCGGGCTTCAACACTCCCAGATTTCTGGACTTCGGGAAGATGGGAATCCTTCCGTGGAATGAGCACACCCCCCGCCCAACTCTCAGCCCACACAAACAAGATTAATCCAACGAGAAAGCTCTGAGGGGACCCGCATCTCCTGCACGGGAGTCGTCTGGCCAGAATGACCTCATTTAGACTGATGGGAAGGAAAGGGAGGTCTTAGGGCATGAATCACTGCTCCCAGCCAAGACTGCTGGTGGTGACCTGGCGTGGCCCCTTTTCTGCTCCTTGTGGCATTTAATAAAGGTGACATCCATTGTCAGCTACCATACAAGCCAGCACGTCTCCTTTCCTCTAAGTTTGATGGGAGTCTGTACCTTTTCTGAGTTATTTAAATAAGCAGTCACTCCAGGGGTGCAGCACTCAGCCTCTCAGCTTGTAAATCGGCCATGCTACCAGGGAGGTGGGCTCAGCCCTTCCCCAGGCAGACACTTTTGGCAGGTAACCTTGGCCTGGAACCTGGAACGTACATAGAGGATTCTGGAGGCTCAGTCATCTTCCCGCAGAGCTCTGTGCGGGCAGTACTCAGGGAACCCCTGCAACCAAGCCACACGAGGGGGAAGGAGGTGAAACAGAAAGTTCTGAAGCGAGGGGAGGGTGGTTATGGGTCAGTCACTCAGTCTGTGCGCATATCTTCGTGGAGCATCAGGGACTGTTCTAGAACCAGGGAAGTAAGCTCATGCTTGGCTGTGTCCAGCTCTTTGCAATCCGACAGACTGTAGCCCGCCAGGCTCCTCTGTCCATGGGATTCTCCAGGCAGGAGTACTGGAGTGGGTTGCCATTTCCTTCTCCAGTGGATCTTCCTGACCCAGGGATAGAACTAACATCTCCTATGTTTCCTGCATTGCGGGCGGGCTCCTTACCACTAGCGCCACCTGGGAAGCCCCCAGAACCCAGGATGTTGGGATGTATAAGCAAGACCAAAGTCCCTCATCTGTCCAGGCAGACATTCTGCTGGTGGCTCCATGTGCATTCACTGCCATGATCTCTCTATTCACCTCTAACCCCCAGGAATTTAACTCCTCAACCATGGCATGGAAGCAGGGATAACTCAGACGACACTTCCTGAAGCCCCTGTGCTGTCTCAGTAAAGCGGTGTGCAAAGTACCCACAACCGCCGAGAGGAGGAAGCAGCCCAAGTGCCCGTGGATGGAGGAGTGGACACGCAAAACACGGCTCACCCACACATGGGAGTCTCATTTGACTATAAGGAGGATGGAATTCTGACACATGGATGAATCTTAGTAACACATCTGCTTCATATTAAGAGATCAGTCAGCCACAGAAGGACAAACACTGTACAATTCCACTTCCACGAGGGGGACTTATGGTTTAGTTGGGGCAGTTTCTGTTTGGGAAGATGAGAAAGCTCTGAACTAGAGAGTGATGATGGTTGTACAACATCAGAATGTCATCAAGGACCCTGAATTGTACACTTAAAAACCGGTAAGTGGTACACTTTATGTTATATATATTTTACCACAGTAAAAAGAAAACTAAGACATTTTTAAGTATTTTAAGTGAGGAGTTATTCTTATCACCCCCTTTATTATTTGCAAGATGGCGCTCTAGCATATTCTTATGGGTGCAAGGTCACTGCCCCACCCTTCAGTCACTGCCCAACATTTCTGAGGGTCCATGAAGAATGGGGAAGGGCCCCGAGTGCCTGGACACAGACGTGAGTCACATCGCCAGGGTCTGTGTCCAGGAAACTTCACAAGGGGAGGATCACACTGCCAGTAAACAAACATTTGGTTACAGTTGTGGTTCACTTGCTCAGTTGTGTCCGACTCTTTGCGACCCCATAGACTGTAGCATGCCAGGCTTCCCTGTCCTTCACCATCTCTTGGAGCTTGCTCAAATTCATGTAGAGTTGATGATGCCATCCAACTGTCCCATCCTCTGTTATCCCCTTCTCCTCCAGCCTTCAATCTTTCCCAGGATCAGAGTCTTTTCCAATGTGTTGGCTCTTCGCATCAGGTGGCCAAAGTACTGGAACTTCAGCTTTAGCATCAGTCCTTCCAATGAATATTCAGGGTCAATTTCCTTTAGGATGGACTGGTTTGATCTCCTTGCTGTCCAAGGGACTCCCAAGAGGCTTCTCCAGCACAATTTGAAAGCATCAGTTCTTTGGCGCTCAGCCTTCTTTATGGTCCAGCTCTCACACCCGTAGTTACAATAGTGCAGGTTTTATGAAGGACTGAGAAATGTGGAAGAGTGGTGAAAGGCTCTCTAAACAGTTGAGCATCTCAACTTGGAGAGTCAGAAAAGGCTGGGGCTGGCCTAGGCTGAAATTAAGAGACCCTTGGCGGTGGAGGCGGGTATGAGGTCCTGAATGGGGATTACAGGAAAATGCATTGCCTCAAGCGCTGTAGCAAAAATGAGGTTGGAAATGCCTCAATAATGTTCCCCCCGAAGGGGCTGAAGAAGAATGGGGTGAGGCCCAGAAGGCAGAAAGAAGGAAACAATAAAGATAGAATTATAAAACCTCAGGAGGATAAATGGAAAACAAAAAGAACAAACGAGCTGGGCATTATCCCAGTTCTACAGAAAAACAAGGTACAGAAGGATGATTAGACGAAAATGCTTCAAACACTGAAGAAGTAAGAATTATTGAAAATAAATGAACTAAACGTTCTACTTTAGAAGCTGAAAAAATAGAGTGAACTCAAGAAGGTAGGAGAAAGGAAATAAAAGAAGATAATGATCTCAAATTTATAAACAGGAAGCAAAGCTAAAATAGAAACAATCAACAAAACTATAAGCTGGTTCTTTGGAAAGCCTGATAATACAGATGCAAATACAGATAATACAAATCTACAAAATGGCTGAGAGAGAGATGGGGGGATATTGATCAAGATGTGCATTTCACAGACTGTTCATTGGGATAATCACTCTGCAGACCAGATCATCAACAGCAAAGGTAAGGGTGCATGCAAGTGTGCTAAGTCACTTCAGTCATGTCCGACTCTGAGACCCCAGGGCCTGTAGCCCACCAGGCTCCTCTGTCCATGGGATTCTCCAGGCAAGAACACTGGAGTGGGTTGCCAGGCCCTCCTCCAGGGATCTTCCCGACCTGGGGACTGAACCTGCATCTCTTGGGTCTCCTGCGTTGGCAGGTGGGCACTTTACCAGCAGTGCCACCTGGGAAGCCCAAGGTGAGGGTATCTGTATCTTATGAACTAGAAATTGCACCTTTAGATAAACATACAAAAGAAGTTCTGCATATGCTCACAAGGAGACATGTGTAAAGATGATGGTTGATTGTATAGAAAAAAGTGGACCAAAAGTTTACCAAAAAGACAAGATGTGGCCAAGTTGGTTGAGTAGAAAGACCTTGAGCTCTCTTCCTCCCACAGATACACCAAAATTACAATTATTTATAGAGCAACTGTCTATGGGAATGATCTGAAGACTAGCAGAAAAGATTTTTCCTTGACCAAAGATACGAAGCAAGAACCACAATGAGAAGACTTAGCATAGTCAGGACCAGCAAACCCAGGCTGATGACTCGCGAAGAGGAGGGTCACCGTAAGTGCAGGGCTTTCCCCGGGGGTGAGGGGTCTGAGCCTCACATCATGGGCCCTGCAGCGAGATGAGCCCCCAGAGCATCTGACTTTGAAGGCCGGGAGGTCTTGGCATTTGGAAGAGCCAAAGGGCTGTGGGAAACACAGACTCCAATCTTAGAGGGTGCACTCAAAATCCCGTGCCATCTGAGTCCCATTTGAAAGGAGCCTGGGTCAGCCTGCTTGCCAACCTTGGAAAGCCATGTCTCCACCCATCAGTGGACCCAAGACCACTCAATAAAAGATCAATAAGGAAACAAAGGCCTTAAATGACCCATTAGGCCAAATGGGTGTATATATATATATATATACATTCTCCACAAAAGCATCAAAACACAAATTTTTCAAGTGCACATGGAACATTCTCCAGGATAGATCACTTGATGCTAGGCCACAAGACGTCTCAATAAATTTAAGAAGATTGAAATCGTATCGAGCATCTTTTCCAACCAAGACGCTGATGAAAGAAATTGAGGATGACACAAAGATATTGAAATACATACTGTGCTCGTGGATTAGAAAAATCAATACCATTAATATGACCAAGTACCCAAGGCAATGGACAGATTTAATGCAACCCCTCTCAAAACACCAATGACATTTTTCACAGAACTAGAACATATAATTCTAAAGTTTATATGGAACCACAAAGACCCCAAATAGCCAAAACAATCTTGAGAAAGAAGACTAAAGCTGGTGATACCAACTCCCTGGTTTCAAATCATATTTGTGAAGTTATAGTAATCAAAACAGCATGGTACTGGCCCAAAAACAGACACATAAATCAATGAAACAAAATAGCCCAGAAATAAGCCCACACTTCTATGATCGATTAACCTATGACAAAGGAGGCAAGCATATACAGTGGAGGAAAGACAGCCTCTTCAATAAATGGTTGGGAAAACTGGACAACATTAGGTGGAAGAATCAAACTGGACTACTTTCTCACATCGTATACAAAAATGAACTAAGAATGGATTAAAGACTTCAGAGCTGCAACTATAAACCTCCTGAAGTAAGCACACGCAGTACTCTCTTAGACATCAGTCTCAGCAATATTTCTTGGATCTGTCTCCTCAGGTGAGGGAAACGAGCAAAACTTAAGGAACGGAACCTAACCAAACTAAAAAGATTTTGTACAAAATAAAAAGCCAGCCTACTGCATGGGAAAACAATCTATCTGACAAGGGGTTAATAGACAAAACATACACAGAGCTCCCAAACTCAACATCAAAAGAGCAAACAACGCGATCCAAGCGTGGGCAGAGGATGTGAGTGGACATTCTTTCAAGGAAGACTTGCGCATTCCAAAAGAAACATGAAACGATGCTCAACATCACTAATCCTCAGGGAAATGTAAATCAAAACCGCGGTGAGGTCCCGTCTCACACCTGTCAGAACCGCCGACAGCAAATAGAGAGCGCTGACGAGGACGTGGGGAGGAGGGAACCCCCGTGCTCGGCCGGTGGGAATGCAAATTGGCGCAGCCACTAATGAAAACAGCATGCAGTCTCCTCAAAAAAATAAAAATAGGTCTACCATACAACCCAGAAATCCCACTTCTGGGTATTTTTCCAAAGAAAACAAAAACGCTGATCCAAAAGCATACATGCTCCCCACTTTCACAGCAGCACTATTTACAGCAGGCAAACTGTGGAAGCAACCTAAGTGTCCACCAGCAGATGAATGGATAAAGAAGATGTGGTACGTATGTGTGTGTGTATATGTGTATGTATATATATGTGTGTATATATATATACACATACATGTTTGTATATATATATATAAACAGAATATTACAAAGCCTTAAATAAGAATGACGTCTTGTCATCTAGGACAACATGACAGACCTAGAGGATACTAAGCTAAACGTCATGTCAGACAGAGAAATACAAATCCAGATGACTTCGCTTAAGTGTGGGATCTAAAAAACAAAACCAATGAAGCAACACAACAAAGCCAAACAAGCTCACAATGCAGAGAACAGCTAGTGGTTGCCAGTAGGGAGGGGGCAGGAGGATGCGTGAAATCAGGGAGGGAGATTAAGAGGATTGAATATCCAGTTATAAGATAAATAAGTCACAGGCATGTAATGTATAGCATGAACATAGTCGATAATATCGTAATAACTTTGTATGGTGAAAGCTGATAACTAGGCTTATCATACTGATCATTTGTAATGTACAAAAGTACTGAATCTCTTGTTGTGACCTAAAACTAATAGAATACTCTAGTCAGGGCTTCCCTGGTGATTCAGTGGTTAAGAATCTGCCTTGCGATGCAAGAGACGCTGGTTTGATCCCTGGTCCAGATAGATCCCAACGCCGCGGGGCAGCTGAGCCCTTGTACCACAGCTACCGAAGCCGGAGCACCTCGAGCCCCCGCTCCACGGTAAGAGAAGCCCCCGCAGTGAGAAACCCGTGCTCTGCAACCAGGGGGCAGCGCCCACGCGCCGTAACTGAAGTCCACACGCAGCAACAAACACCAGTGCAGCCAAAGTAAAAAAATTAAAAACACTGTAGTCAACCACACTCCAATAAAATAATTAAATTCATCACCTTCAGATTTCACGATCCTCAATATCCGTAGAGAAACAGAGAGTTGATCACAGGAGAAAAGACACTGACGACTTCAGCTTTATCAGGAAAGCTCCACTTGGCTTAGAAAAGAGTGACACGCGAAGGACACAGTAATAGAATGTTAATATTTGCTCATTTCCATTCACGGGCGCACGGGTATTGGTCATGGTGTTTATTCTCTGTCCCTCCCATGTTGTTAAAAGAAGAAAGAGATATTCTATAAAGTGAGACCATTTAGAAGAGTTTGATACAAGGGCAGGAGCATAAGGAATAAGAAGAAAGGCTGGAAGCAGAGGCTTCTACACAGAAGCGCTGGGGCCTTGGGACAGGCTGCATGTCAAACCAGATGGGATGGTACGGGATTGTCAAACTCCAGGCCGGACTCTGGCCTCAGCTCACTGGCCGATTAAAGATCTGAGTGCTACGTGGGGTGGGGGACAGACCCATTCAAGAGGTAGAAAGAAAGGGTGATGACTGTTTGTCTGACTCGGGACAGGAGGCCCTTACATGCACAACGTCAAAGGGAAACACCATGAAGCCAAAGACTGCTAGAATTTACTATTTGACTCTACAGAAATGAAATGAAATTTATCTTTTGCAAAAACACTATAAGCAACATTTAAGGCAAATGGCAAGTCCTGCACGGTGAAGAGCTGAGATGGATACAGGCAGAGCGGCCTTCAGAGGAACAAGCGGGGCCGCTGGGGGCTGAGGGGAGATCCCTGGGGGAGATCTCTCCAGGGCCTGGGCAGCCCCCTCCTCCTCCCCATCCTGCCCCAGGGCTCCTCGTGGGCGGACGGCCTCCCTTCCCCAGGATCTTGGCTGACCACCAACACCCAGGGGACTAATGAAGTGAGTCAGGAAGATGAAATCTCAGAGAGAGTTCCTGGGGGTCATCGCACTTAAGTGCTCCCTCTTTTAATGCCTTTCCTCCTGTGCTACAGCTCAGAAATAAGTCAGAATATCCAAGATGCGTTTGTGGAAAACTTCCTCTGAAAACCCTCAACTCCCCATCCTGGAGCGTGTGGGTGCTGGTCAGAACTTCAACCTCACCATCCTTCCAACCTGTGGACGACACAGCGCAGGCCTCCGAGGGGCCCCCCAAGGAGGTGAGGGCAGCGGGCATGCCTCCTCCAAGCGTCCAGCAGCCTTGCCCCACCCAGGCCCCAGGGGCCAGCATCCTCAGCCTGCCCCGTGGCTGGAGCCAGCCCCGTGGGCAGGGGAGGAGAATCCACGCAGGCAGCCCCCATGCGCCCAGAGCAGAAATGCCAAGGGCACAGGCCAGGCGGCAGAGCGCCTGCTACAGGGGGACGGGTGAAGAAGCAGGAGAAGAAACCACACAGTCACAGCCACCACAGCCGTGACGGGGACCCAGGGAGCCGCTTCGGTCAGCAGGGCCTCGCTGCCCAGAGGGGCGGCGTCTGAGCTGGGGGAGAGGGGGACAGCTTTGAGGCAGTGGCCGACCAAGGGCTGAGTGGTGCTGAAGAAGGCACCCGTGGCTGGGCAGGGGAGCGCCGGGCACGAAGGCCACTGGGGTGGCTCGGTGACACGCTCACCCCCGCCTGTCCCTGGGCGCCGCTGGCGGTCACAGCATCTGCCCCGCAGAGGGCGGCCAGCTCCCTGCTGGGCGGTGGGCTGTGGACTGTGTCTCCTTCTCTGCCCCTCACTCGGGATGCGGCGCCTCTGCCCCCAACAGGCAGCCGACCTCCCGGCTGTCACGGTGATGGAGTCACGTGGCCTTGAGAGGGCGCGGGCCAGGCGGTGGGCCTCACAGAGTGGCGGGGGGGATGCCCCCTACCCCCGGGAGGGTCTGCTCAGCCTCCCTCCGGCCCTGGGTCTGCATCTGCCCACCCGGCTCCTGGCGCCACATGAATATAAATTCCCTGCTTTTCTTCATAAGTGGAAGTAAAAGTTTGTGTAAACTCCATTGTCGGCACGCTAATAATCCGATTTCTCTCGGCAGGGTCAGTCCCCTGGGCTCCATCTATAAAACAAATGTTTGTCATCCTCGGGTAAGCACTTCTCGGGGATAAATAAATAATCCAGGAGCAAGTCGAGTGTACACCTGGCCACACATTTATGTATTCTTTTCCTTGCACATCAATAGCCCCATTGGAATTGGATTTATAAATTCAAATTATCTCCGCTTATCTTTCTTTCCAATGGCGAAGCCAGCACAGAGGCGAGGGGGACCCTAGGGATCGCCGGCCCCGTGCCCTGGCGTCTCCCCGCCCCAGAGCTCGGCTGCCCCCCAAGTCTCACCACCCGGCTGGCAAGGATGCACCTCCTCAGGATACCCGCTCTGTGCCAAGATGGGCCATGGCCCTGTTCGGCTTTCTTGGGGTCAGTTCCTCTTCCAGGACTAAAGGGACCCAAGGTCAAGGAGAGAGACAGGACAGTCAGGCAGGGGTCCTGAACACCGCGTGGGCGCTGACCCACCTGCCCCAAGTGGAAGGGGCCAAAGTAAGAGCAGCGGGCGGGGGTCTCTGAGCAGGCGGTCCCGGAAGACCCCCGGGTGGGTCTCAGCCGCCCTTGCAGGAGTGCTCCGTCACCCAGCTGTGTCCGACTCTTTAAGACTCTGTGGACGGCAGCCCCCCAGGCTCCTCTGTCCATGGGCTTCTCCAGGCAAGAACACTGGAGTGGGTTGTCACGCCCACCTTCAGGGGATCTTCCCGACCCAGGGATCGAACCCAGGTCTCCTGCGTTGCAGGTGGATTCTTTACGGCTAAGTCACCGGGGAAACCCTGGGCTGCCCCAGGAACCAGTGGAATCGCCCTCTTGTTCCCTTCTCCCCTCCCTCCCTCACCCTCTGCCTCTCTGTCCCTCTCTCTGTCTGTCCCTCTCTGTCTGTCCCTCCAGGGAGAGGCCTCACGGCAGCCGTGCCAACAGGAGACGGGTGTCTGGGAAGCAGGGCCTCCAGCCTGAGGCAGGGTGCCCGGCGCTGCGTCCCCAGCCGACGGGCTGACCTCAGGCCCACGGGGAAGCCCCACCAGAGCCCTGGGCTCCTGACTTCAGACTCTGCGAGTGGATCTTGTGGTGTTAAGCTAGGGGTGTAGGGTAACTGGCCGTGCAGCAGTAGAGACCTAACGCAAAGCTCCCAAGGACCTCTGACTGGAGAGGGGTGACTGGGGAGCGGACGGATCTGTCCTGGAGAAAAGGGACCAGAGACGAGCAGGCCTGAGGGGAGAAAAGCCGAGAACCCTGGGCTGACCACACCAAGACGGAGAAGCCGGCCCAGGGGCGTGGGGACCGTTGGAGCCTGGTGCTCAGAGAAAGCTTTGGGGGTCTTTAGCTGGCCCAGGGGTCGTTAGCTGTTTTGGGGGTCTTTAGCTGGCTTGGGGGTCTTTAGCTGGTTCTGGGGTCTTTAGCTGGCTCGGGGGTCTTTAGCTGGCTTGGGGGTCTTTAGCTGGTTTGGGGTCTTTAGCTGACTTAGGCGTCTTTAGCTGACTTGGGGGTCTTCAGCTGTTTCGGGGGTCTTTAGCTGGCTTGGGGATCCTTAGCTGGTTTGGGGTCTTTAGCTGGTTCTGGGGTCTTTAGCTGGCTCGGGGGTCTTTAGCTGGCTTGGGGGTCTTTAGCTGGTTTGAGGGTCTTTAGCTGACTTAGGGGTCTTTAGCTGGCTCGGGGGTCTTTAGCTGGTTCGGAGGTCTTTAGCTGACTCCAGGGTCTTTAGCTGGTTTGGGGTCTTTAGCTGGCTCGGGGGTCTTTAGCTGACTTGGGGGTCTTCAGCTGGTTCGGGGGTCATTAGCTGGTCCAAACCAGACACAGGAGGTGTTGCTTGGCACTCCCCTTTGTGAGCTTGTCCAGGGCCGCACTGGTCCTGTGAGCTAAGACCATTGTCACCCCACTGACAGAGGTACACTGGGGCCCAGAGATGTTAAGCAACCTCCCTGAGGTCACAGAGCTGGGATTGGAACCCAGGCACTTTGGCTCCAGAGCCAAAGCCATGGCCAGAGGAGATCATCTGAAATGAGCATTGCCCAAGCACCCGCCATCACAGCCTCCATCCGGCAGGCCCTTCAGTTCTGGAAGATGCTCCTGGGCCCAGGAAGAGCAAGCAGCCTCAGGACCCAACGGCACCCCGAGGCAGAGCCTGTGAGGAGGGAGGGGAGGGGCCCATGCCGGGGGGAGATAGGAGGTCTCGGGGAAAGGCTCTGCAGGCCGATCCCTGGGCTGCCCTGAGCCTCACTCTCCTCATTCCTGCACCCAAAGGTGCTCCCAGAGGGACTCGTGAAGATTTGTCAAAAAGTCACCAAATATTTATTTTTAATGAGGGGCACCTGGGGCATTCACGTTGGGGTAAGACAAGGTCCCCGCTTGGAAGGCCAGTAGACAAGGGCTGCAGGAAAGGTGCAAAGCGTGCTGGGAGCAGGATGGGCTAGTTTTGACTAGAGTGTGAAGGTATAAAGGGAGGGGGCTGCAGAAGGATCCACCAAGGAAAGGCAAATAGCCAGACTCTGAAGGAAGAAGAGAACGCACTGGGAAGCCAGAGAAGCAAGAACACAAGTGGGGACCTCTGCTGGGAGGCGAGAGAGCAGGTCTGCAAAGGTGGGTCCCAGGCAAGGAACAGGAAGTGTGGACACTGGTAGCTGAGACGTCCTTGCACAGGAGAGCTGTGGGTGGGTCAACCCAGGGTAAGCCCTTGAGTCCCCACCAGAGGGCTCCTGGGTGGGCCCCGGGCGTGCATTCTGACCAGGAAGGACCCTATCTTTCTGTACCCGGGTCCCCCTTGTTTGGGGCCAGCAGCTGCCTCAGCCACAGCGTGAGTGCATGTGTGCTAAGTCACTTCAGACGTGTCTGACTCTGCGACCCATGGACTGTAACCGCCAGGTTCTTCCACCCATGGGATTCTCCAGGCAAGAGTACTGGAGTCGGTTGCCATTTCCTCCTCCAGGGGATCTTCCCCACCCAGGGATGGAGCGGATGTCCATTATGTCTCCTGCACTGCAAACAGGTTCTCTCCCGCTGAGCCACTTGGGAAGCACCCCCGCCACAGCAGCCTCTGGCATCTGCAGGGAGCCTGGCTGGGGTGTCAGGTGTGGTGCGGGTCCACGGAAGCAGCCCCAGCTTTGCTGCCACCCAGGTGCTTTTCACAGTCCATCTCCCGATGTCCCCCAGGGGGTGGGGCTCAGCAGGAGTCCACACTCACTCCGGAAGGCAGAGGAGGGCAGTCAGAAAGGACAGCCGTGTGCCCAAAGACCTCAGCTCACCCGCTGCAGAGCCGGGGCCCAGGAGCAGGGCTCAGAGAACCTCGTACGCCCTCTCTGCGGCCACTTGGGGCGGCAAGGGTCTGGGGGGCCCTTGGGACTTCAGGACACCCCGCCAGGGCCTGGACCCTCTAGAGACCCAGCATCCACAAATTCCTACCTCCGCCAAACACCCCAGTGCCGTGAACTTAGTGGAGCTGCCCACACCCTGCAGAACCCGCTGCCCCCGTCTCCCCGACCCCCAAGGGCTCCACTGGAAAAGAATGCTTGTGTCATCAGCTCCCACAGCCAAGGAGGAAGCTGGCGGGCTCTGAACTGCACATTGCCTTGCAGGGCCTCCTTTCCGAAACAAGTAAATAAATACACAAACAGAGGCCAGCTTTCCCGCTGGCCTGCTCCCGCAGGCTGAAATTGATTCTTTTCTCTGCCTTGTCCCTGGTATCTGTGCTTATTGAGAAACATATATCTGAAGCAGTGGGTTTTTAAACTTGTCTGCAGGCCCGGTACTCTCAGGAAGCATCTTTCTTGCTTTTGAACAGCCGGGCTCTCGCGGCAGGGGTCTGCTGGGCCTTTTTATAAACTGCAGAGGCATTTTTCTTCCCTGAAACGAGAGCCTAGCCGGCGAGTCTCCAGAAGATGCCAAGGCTGTTGGCGAAGCGGGTTTCAGGCCAGACCCACCCTCCCCAGGGGTCGTCCAGAATCTGGGGCCCCAGCGGGGGCTGCAGGGTGGGCGTGGCCGGATCCCGACACCAGCAATGAGCGGGCCTCCTCCCCTCCCCCTGCCCCCTCCCCCCACCCCCTGTCTCCAAGGCCGGGGGCAGGGGGCAGCGCTCACGGAGGACTGGATTGCAAGAGCTCTCTGGGACCTCTGGACCGAAAGAGGAGACTCCCCTCAGGCAGGATTGGTGGATCCTGGGCCTCAGCCCCCACCAGGGTGGACTCCTCCAAAAGCACCCTCTGCAGGAGCACCATGAACAGCCTGCACAGAGTCAAGGTCAAGGCAAACTCTTGATTAATTCGGGGAACAAAGCAATGCTCACAGCTGAGAGGTGGGGCGGTCTGTCTGGATGCTGGGTTCTGTGCAGTAGAACAGTCGTTGTTCAGTCACTCAGTTGGGTCTGACTCTTTGCGACCCCCTGGACAGCAGGTTGCCAGGCTTCCCTGTCCTTCACCATCTCCCAGAGCTTGCTCAAACTCATGTCCATCGAGTCGGTGATGCCATCCAACCATCTCATCCTCTGTCATCCCCTTCTCCTGCCGTCAATCTTTCCCAGCACCAGGGTCCTTTCCAATGAGTCAGGTCTTCACATCAGGTGGCCAAAGTATTGGAGCTTCAGTTTCAGCATCAGTCCTTCCAATGAATATTCAAGGTTGATTTCCTTTAGGATGGACTGGTTTGATCTCTTTGCAGTCCAAGGGACTCTCAAGCGTCTTCTTCAACACCACAGTTCGAAAGCATCAGTTCTTCAGCGCTCAGCCTTCTTTATGGTCCAATTTTCACACCCGAACATGAGGACTAAAAAAACCATAGCTTTGATTATACGGACCTTTGTTGGTAAAGTGGTGTCTGTTTTTTTAATATGCTTTCTAGATTTGTCATGTTTTTTCTTTAGAGCTCCCCCACACACCTCCCCATGGAGCTGCCTTGTCCAAGAAACCGCACTTGGGGCATTTCATCTCACCTAGCGACCGCCTTAAGAACTGGTCTCTTCTGCCCATTTTATCATCAGTGAAACCATTACCTAACAGAGCCAAAGGCAGAGAAGTGAGGTGGCCTGCCAGAGTCCCCAGCCAGGAAGGGTCAGCGCTGTGGCCTGCCCCGGCAAGTCTCCCCCCTGACCAAGTCACACCTTGTCTTGAAGAGCTGGCCCAAGCAAGCTGATCTGGTGTTTGCTCCCTGCCCCTCTCGGCCCCGCCGCGGCCCTTCACAGAAAAGCAGCCTGAGCTCAGAGACGCTCACCAGGAGCCCAGGCACACACAGCCAGGGAGGGAGGGGTGTGGACAGCGCTCTCACCTGGCTCTGTCCAGGGCCCCTTCCTCCCCACGTGGCCTGCCACCTGCGTGCAAACAGGTCTGCAGGGGACAAGCTGAAGACCACAGCGAGCAGTTATTAGGGCTTTGCTTCAACCACACGGGGCCAGGAGCAGAGCCGTAACGGCGGGAGCAACAGTTGAATCAGGAAGGTGAGGCACTCCTCAGAGTAGTTTATGAGTTGAACAAAAAGAAAACTCTCGTGTTCCATTCTGGGTATTGACCAATGCTCCTACGGCTATTTGGATTATAAAGTATTATTGAGTGGGTTCCTGTAATGTAAAGCATACAAGATGGACACAATTAAAAACGATTGATTCAATTTTTTTTTTTTTTTTTTGGCCAAACCTCAGGGTGAGAATATAAACTGGTCGTGATGGAGAAACACCAGACCTGGAGCGACCCGGGAGAAGGCGATCTTTGTAACAACGCAGCTGCCACCAGCAGGAAGGCGACAGCCCCTGGCAATGGGAGTGAGGACACACGCACGCAGAGCACAGAGGTGGCCCGTGGGATCCCCAACAGTGAATGGTGGGCCCTGCGCTCCCGAGGTCCTGTGTTCATGCCCACCGCACACACCGCTCCGCCTCTCCACCCACAGCCCCCGGCACGAGCCCCTCACAAAGGCGGCGCACACTCCCCACCATCTGGTCCACCCCAGTGCGGCGGCCGTCTCAGCGAGCTTCATGGATGCACAGCCTTCTCAGGACCCAGCTTAGAACTGCTCGGTCACCTCTCAGCGCCTGGGGAAGGTCCACCGTCTCCATGGAGACCGGCTCAGGCTGCCTGGTGATGGGCGCATGGAGCCCACCCATCCTGTCCCCCCACCCCGGGCCCCTGGGCACGCCTCCTTCTCCAAATCTCCCATCCGTCCGCATGCAGGCCACCCTCGGCGGGTGCCCCCTCTTCCCAGCTCCACTCACACCTCAAGTGTCAGCTTCAAGCGCCGCTGGCAGCCCCTGCTCTGGGTCAGAGGCCTCCCGCGTGCCCCGCGGGCCCCTCTGTCTCCCCCTGGATGGTGGGTGCAGCCCACGGCTCTCCACTGAGGGTCCTGACACCCGGGGGAGTATGGGGCATGGAACAGACGCTCCTCCTGAGTTCACGGAATGAGTGAAAGACACAGCGGAGCCCGCGTCCCCTCCACGGGGGCCCCGGGGTCCCATCGTCTCCAGGGTGGCCCCGGCCCTTGGCACTGCCGGCCCTCGCCTGCGTCTGCAGCCCAGTGTCCTTCTTGTCCCCCCAGTTATGTTTATTCTTCCCCCTGTCCTTCCCCAGCAGAGGGGAGGGAGAGTCTGGCGACGCGCATACCGCAGGTGCTCAATCAGTGTCAGATGAATGAGGGAGGCAGGGAGGCCAGTTCTCAGGCCCACACCCTCCACCTGCGCGGACAGGAGGGTGTGGGGTCACAGGAACAGGTGACGGGAGCGATCCATGTGCACCAGGGACGCAGAGAGAGGGAGCGCCAGGGCTCCTGGAGGTGGGTGGGTGCGGGGGCAGCTGGGGACCCTGAGTAATGTCTCCCCGTGCCAGGGCTCCCGGGGAAGCAGATCTGACTCCAGGTGCTGCCCGGGCTGCCAGGCTGGGCTCAGACCCCACTGGACCACCCTGCCCTGGCTGAGATGAAGGATCTGACCTCCCACCCAATCAGAAACCAGGCAGCTGTGGTCGAGGAGAGAAAGGCCCCAGAGGCCCGGAGCAGCAGGGCCGGGTCCCTTCTGTGTTACAGACTCACAGGCGGGGCCCAGGGTTAGGGTTAGGGTTAGGGTTAGGTGCCCTTAACCTGGTCAAGGGCACCAGGGCGGAGATCCGGGGGGACAGAGAGACACATAGCTTCCGTCTCAAAGGGCGTCTGTGCACATCACAGCCAGGTCCCCGCCCTCCACCAGCACCAGCCCAGACCTCTGGGGAGCTTTGGGCATTCATCCCCCGGGGTCACGTGCCCCAGACACGCCTGGGCCAAGCCTACCAGCAGCCCAGCCCACATCCACATCGACCTCAACGTGCACACAGCAGGAACCCAGAGCCCAGGACCCTGAGCCCTGCCGTGCCAGCACCCGCAGGGAAAGGATGGGGGTCACACCAGGCTCCACTGACAGCCACGTCCTGCTCTGCGGCACTCGGGGGCATCCTGGGGGCACAGGGCGGGTGGAGGACCGGAGCCTCACTGGTAACCCTAGCACCTGCTGCAGAGGGAAGACGGGGTGACCCGAGAAGGTCACATCTGTCTGGATCCTAAGACATCCGTGGGCAGCAGAGGGGGACACAGACAAGGCTGCTTAAAGATCACACACACGCACACACAGCTTTGGGATCTGCACCAGATGGGCAAGACCGTGGCAGCCCCAGACCCACCCGAACCTTCTCTGGTGCCCACTGTCTGGTCTCAGAATCGTCCCAAGCAAGAGGGCTCTGCCCAGGTGCCCCCAGCCTCTGTGAACCACCTGGGCAGCTGACCCATCCACCCACTTCTGCGAGGACGTTTGGTGTGAATTATCCCCAGAGTGTGGCCGAGGCTCACCCTAGGCGCCGGGCTGTGAGTCAAGGATGTGGGCCCTGGAGCTGGGTCCAAGAGGGTGGGGGGCTGGAGCACTCGGGGTCCAGGGTGTGCATCTCAGGCGGTGTGGCCCGTGAACAATGTACAGTCTTCCTCCCGAGCGTCTTCACCTTCCTGCCCCATGGGGACAGCCCAGCAGCTCACAGAGTCCATCCCCGCGAAAGCTGCTAGGGCTTCTCGTGTCGGATTCAGAGCTGAGATGACATTGAGGCAAGATCCCTACGATCCATCTGCATAGTAATTGAAATTTTTTCAGTTTTTATTTAGAGTTGTCGGGTTCTGATTCGAGGCTGGGGAAAGGGAAAGGCAGTTCTCATTTCCTCTGCTCATCCCTAATTTGTACCGTGGGGTGTTTTAATTTACGAGTCAGAGTTAATAAACGGTGTGTGTCCTTCCGGACGTCACGGCCCTCCTGACTCCTTTCCCAGCCTGCGGGACGGCACCAGGCAGCTCCCCAGGGCCAGAGCTCAGAGGACGCTCGAGGTGCAGCCTGCCCCGGCCTGCGGCCACCTCCCCACACCTTGGGGTGCTGTCCTGAGAGCCCCCAGAGAGGGGAGACTGGCCAGAGGCCTGGACCTGGGCCTTCACAGTCAGGCTTGAGTTAGATAAATAAACATTAATACTTTAATGAATAATTTTAAGAGATATATGTATAACTGAATTCCTTTGCTGTACAGCAGAAATTAATACAGCATTGTAAATCAATTATACTTTGGTAACACTTTTTTAAAAGGACACATATTTATTCCCCCCCCAGTCGTAATATGTCCAAGTGATTGAAAACACAGATTATCAAAAATACACATTTGGAAACTAAAAAAAAAAAAAGAATGAAAAAAGAGAAATCAAAATGTTATCAATGATAATGATAATTACTAGGACTTACTGCCATCCATGTGCAAACACACTCAGCATTTCAACAACCCCAGGGAAGAAGGTCCTGCTGGCGCCCTGCAGAGAGGCGTGTGGCCACAAGGGTGACCTTGCTGCCCGGGGCCCAGAGCACCAAGGGGTGGGCTGGGCTGGCGCCCGTGTCTGCCAAAAGCCAGCTCTGGTCTCAGACCCCACAGAAAGCCTGCCTGTGAGGCTCCAGTGCTGACGAGTCTGAGCCGGCCCAGAACGCTCCAGAGGCGCCTGGAAGCCAGCCCTCTTCTCGGGCATGAGCCCCTGAGACGTCCTGGACTCGGGTCTGATCAGTCTCCTCCTCGTCTCCACGCTGAGTGCTGAGCAAACATGCTCCTTCTGCAGAGAGAACCTGCGTTCCCAGAGAGGCTGAGAAAGAACGATCCGAGAAAATTCCTGTCTACAGGTGGAGGGAAGGACACACAAGTCATGAAAACCACAACACTCCATCCATCCTGATGACCGCCCCCCCGAGCCCTTGGCCCTGCTCTCACCCCGCCCTTGCCACAGGCTGCATCCTCATCAGGGCTGCCCATCCCCTCCCACCTGTGCCCGTGTCCACCTGGCAAATGCCCAGAGTCTGCCGCAACTCAGGCCAACGTGCCGCCTCCTGCGGGAAGCCTTCCCGGCCCACCCCCCTTCCCATCCTCTAATTTCCCCACCTCTTCTCCACCACAGTGTTTACCAAACCAGGTTATAATCGTCCATCTACGTGCCCCTCGTGGTACCAAGGCAGGGGCCCAGGCTTGCTCTTGTTCCCACATGAACAAGAGGATGGAACTCCCCAGGCCAGCCCCTAAAATGTGAAACCAAGCAAGGTCCTTATAGGAAAGAAAATCCTTCTCCCCTCATGGTATTTTCTACCTTCCCCCAGTTCTGGTACAAACCTATTCTGTAATTTCCTGGTTGATGGGAAGGGTGGAGAAGCTGAATCATGACAGACAGAGGCAACCAGCCCCTCCAACTTCTTCTAAATTCTCGTTCATTCAAGCAACGGCCAAATGTCTGCTGAGCACCTCCATGTCCCAGGCATGTTCCAGGCATCACGACATGACAGTGAATAGGATGTGAATGGTCCCTGCCCTCATGGGGTTTAAGCCTCAGTGAGCAGGTGGACAATTAAATAAGCAGAAAGCACTGATCTAGGCAGCTCCCCAGCTCCTCCACTACAAACACAAGAGCTGGATAAAGTACAATTTTTAAAAGTTATAAATACAGTGAAGATTAAAAGGAAAGGGCCAGATTCCTGAAATAGAGTGGCAGCTCCAGGCAGGAGCATACAGGGGTACAAGGCCCAGCAGCTGGGTCTAGGGCTTTCATATCCATTCTGGGCAGAAGACATGGCCTTGCGTGAAGGCAGGACATTGAAACTCAGACCCTTGCATAAAGGCAGGACTTGAAATGAATGATCCGCCCTGAAAAGTGAACAGGAACAGCCCACCACATAGGGAGCTGACAGGGGAAGTCATCTCTGTCCCCAGATGTGGGTGGAAACAAAGGAGCTCATGAAAATTAAATGCATAAGCCTTAATCACATATAGCAATGGGGCCCAAGCTTAGACAAGCAGTATGAAGTACAAGTCCTCAAATGACAAAGGTCCTAAATGCATAAAAACCTGGGGTCCCCCAGCGGAAGGAAGGAAAGAAAGAAAATATACACCAGTAGAGACAGATCCACCACTTGAGTCCATAAGAATCCCACAGTTAAAAACAAAAACTCACAATGGGGACTTCCCTGCTGATTCAGGGGTTAAGATTCTGCACTTCCAATGCAGGCGGTGCGGGTTCAGTGTCTGGCTGGGGGACTAAGATCCCACATGCTGTATAGTACAGGAAAAAAAAATTAAAAGTTAAAAAACTCACAATGAAGATAGATTCAGAATAACAAAATGACAAACTCCATGAGTAATGAATCCACCATGGACAAGCGCTAGCAGATACCACAAAAGAAGAGTTAGTACCTCCTCCAGCCAGCCCAGACTAAGCTATTATTGTTCAGTCAATAAGTCACGTCTGACTCTTTGTGACCCCATGGACTGCAGCCTGCCAGCCTTCCCTGTCACTCACTATCTCCCAGAGTTTGCTCAGACTCATGTCCTCTGAGTCGGTGATGCCGTCCAACCATCTCATCCTCTATTGTCCCCGTCTCCTACGCTGTGTAGCAAACAAACCCCAAGTACGAGGAGCGTAAAGAAATAAAAGATGCTTTCCCACGCACATTGGATAGCATCCTGCAGGCTGGCTTCAGCTCTACTCCATGAATCTTCCTCATCCTGAAATCAAGTCTGAATGAATAGCCACTATCTGGGACACGTTCCCAAATGCAGTGATTCTTAAGCATCTGTTAAAATACAGCACTTTAGCTTACCTTCATTTGGTCATGTAATTCCTAAGCTGACGTCAGGAGGTGCGAACGTATGTCTCCTTACAGAGAGGCGCTGCAAACCGTGAGGCTGAGCCCAGATGTATATACGTATGACTCTCATGAAAGGCAGACTGACGGGGGCCAGCATACTGAGGGCCTGAAACACTAGAATTCTGTGAAACCATAAAATTATTATGTTTAAAAGGATTAAAGAGATCAAATAAGAAATAGAAACCACAAGGAAAGAAGGAGATTCTAAAAAGAACATGCAGATTTGTCAAAGACAATCATCTGAATTAAGAAGTCAAACAATCATTTCAATGGTAGGTTGAAGCCGCTGAGAAGAGAATTAGTGAACTGGAGGAGAGGCATGGGGAAATAGCCTAGAATGCAGCATAGAGTCAGAGGATTTGAAAATATTACTGAGAGATTATGGGAAGTGGAGACTGCTGTGGTCCTGACATGGGTCTCATCTGAGCTCCAGATGGAAAACACAGAGTGAGTGAGATGAACAACAGTGGCCAAGTGGTTTCCAGAACTGATGAAAGGCCCGAATTCTCAAGTTGAGATGCCCACCAAGTCATAAACAGGATAGTTAAAAATAAATGCATGCCTAGACCCAACATCAAGCAATTCAAAGAAAAAGGCAAACAAAGTATTGTAAAAGCAACCAGAGAGAAAATACGGATTGTCTACAGAAAGAAGGGAAGGATGGAGAGGGAAGAAGAGGAGAAGGAGGAAGAAGATGCCATTTTCTCCTTGACCATGACATTGGCTGGAAGACAGCACAAAAGATCTTCGAAAGTCCTCGAGAAGAATGACCTGAAGCCTGGAGTTGTCCACCAAACTACACTAGTGAAGCCTCTTTAATTCTGGTGCGTGATATTCAAGACAAAAGGGAGCATAATTTGTCCCTGGGTGACTCTACTGAATAGATAATAAAACGAGGCAGCCTGAAACATCGCTGAATCCTGGGCAGCTTTTGTTCTATACCTTTAACTGAGAACACGCTGACTCATTCCAGTTTAACCACTGCCGTCATCAGCGAAGACAATGTGCCTAAGGCAAGTGGGAAATAGAAACTGCATCATGGCCCAGAGGCTAGTTTTGTCACTGGCTACAGTAACCAAGACAGAGTAAGCAATGTGAGGGAGCGGACAGACCCTGATAGAGCAGATGCTTTCATGAACTGTATCTTCAGATTAGGCGATTCCTATCAGTCAGGACTCAGCCTTCAAGATGAGCACAGATGGAGTTTCTTAGTATCTACTTACAACACTTGTTCTCTTCCATCTTAACATGTTTCATGAAAATCTCCAGACCACAGATATCTGTGGCCTGGCTCACAGACTTGAAAACAGGAGCTTACCTCCTACTTTGTAAAAACCAGGTGCTGGGCAAAGCTACTGGAAAGGACTTCTCAATCCACGGCTGCTGGAGCAAACACCCCAGTTACTAATAACGTGGCAAAACATTTTCCCTCCTGTTTTTCCCTGAGTTCAGGGTCATTTTCTAAAATTCTCAAAGAAAGGGGTTTGAAAAGGCATAGAAAACATTTGCAGCACGTGCTAAGAAGCATGCACCAGGAAACACTAATTTATAGGAAATTAAGTGAGATTATTATAGTGAAATGTATTGCTTAATCTGTAAGCCTTGCGCAGACTTCTAAAGATTAGAGTCGGAGTCATAAAGAAAGAGCAGTGTAACATCTGCACGGAAAGCGTGGGCAGGAAGGAGGAGGCATGCTGAATTCGGGCCACCATCACTCAGGGTCCGCAGCAGCTCCGAGGACCGGGAACGCGGCTCTGTCTCAGGTGTGGTCATTCATCATCTCCCGAGTCCCTCCTTCACGCGGCATCCGGCAGAAGATGAGCCTTGATCCAGATACTGTTTTCCC
Source organism: Cervus elaphus (assembly GCF_910594005.1). NCBI lineage: Eukaryota > Metazoa > Chordata > Mammalia > Artiodactyla > Cervidae > Cervus > Cervus elaphus. The sequence continues at coordinate 2,759,351 of NC_057836.1, forward strand.
GGTTGTTTGCTATCAGGTCAATGAAGATGAATAACGCAGGGTGTTGCCGCAGGTAATTAATAACCTAGCAGGAGACAAAGTGCGTACCTGGGTTCATGTCAGACGCTCATTTAACTTCTGCGGACAGAAGGCTGCTCCTTGGAGAGAGGCTGCCGGGAAGAGAGGACCCCACCCACCACAGATCTCACCCCAAACACAGCGTGGAAAAGACAGGGCTGGCCAAGCCAGCCAGCAAGCTGCAAAGAACATGGGATCTTGGTTTTTCTCTGACCATTGACATAAGCAAGGCAGACACCGTGCATAGAGGGCAGGCAAAGGTTTCCTTGATATCCGTGAAGAATCAGGAAGGCTCGTCAAGGGTCTCAGCAAACCATCACGAACCAGGTCAGAGCAACGGGCAACAGCTATTGACACAAACCCATGCGTACTGCTCTCTATGGGCAGTTGAAGGAAATTTCAAGCGTAATTTTGATTACGAGCAATTTTCACCTCCCAGGTTACTTTAGAACCAAACTCTATATGAGACCCAACTCCACTGTAAACAAGCAATTACATCCAAAGTGCCACATGTAGCGTCAACAGGACGTCAGTGGCACAGAGAGAAATATAAAGAGGGGTGATTATCTCTGTTTGGGGTTCTCAAGAGAGACTTCAGACAGAGGGTGAGGACTGAATAGGGTTTGGAAACATGAAAAGAAGCCTTTCAGGTCCTGAGGTCGGGGGAGAGAACACGCCAGGCAGAGGGCAGCCTTTGGAAAGCACAGATGGGAAGCAGCGTGGGGCGGCCAGGACTGCAAGCAGCTGGGTGTTTACAGAACACAAACGCGAAGAGGGCCAGAGAGGAGGGCAGACAGCCCCGTAAAGGCCCCTCGAGGAGCTCAGAGCCTCCCAATGGCACACAAGGCTTCTAGCAGGGTAGGGATGTGATTCTGCATTTGCAAAAATCCTTTAGGGCTGCCTGGTAAAGAAAGTTATTGAAAAGGTAAAACTGGGGGTAGAAAGTACATTGGCAGTTTTGATGGCCCGGGGTGAGATGCGGGAGTCCCAGCATGGCCGGGGCAGCGGGGGCGGCTGCAGATGGAACCGTACGAGAGGCGCCCGTCAGAGCGTGGTTTGGAGACGAAGCGGGGACAAGAGGGAGGGCCTGGCTCAGACGTCTCATGCCACCGCTGATTGGGGCTCCACAGGCCAAGACGGTAAAGAATCCACTGGCACTGCAGGAGCCCCGAGTTCAGTCCCTGGGTCAGGAAGCTCCCCTGCAGAGGGACACGGCTACACACTCCAGTATTCTTACCCGGAGAACTCCATGGACAGAGGAGCTTGACTGGCTACAGTCCACGGGGTCTCAAAGAGCTGGACACGACTGAGCAAATGGCACTTTCTATACAATGGTAGCTGATGAGATTGCTGTACTTTACCACTATTTTGTAATCATCATCTCTTTCTCTGGCTCCTCCAGGGCCAGGACCACCTCTGTGACATCCCCGGTCTACGACAGCAGTGAGGGGACGAACTCGGGGTGTGCAGAAGGCCCCCGATCTACATATATTGAATGGACAAATGAATTAATGAAATACAGATTTGTAAGGCTACCAAGAGGTGTCTGAGGTTTGTTGGGTTTAAAATGTGCGGCCTCCTGGGGCACTCACTACAACCAACTCAAGGAAAATGCAAACCAGCCCATTGATCACCAATGCTCTAAACACTGAAAATGGAGGGAACAGTTCAGGCCAGCCCAGCTTGCTCAGAGGCAGCATCACAGGGAAGCAGAGGGTGGAAATCTTCCCCCCATCTCCCCATGGGTAGAGCTCCAAGCAGACAAGCTCACGATCTACGGGCAAAGGGAGATGGCCAGAAGGGTAGGCCCACTAGTCATGATCTCTAGTGGCCTGACTGGTTGTCCAGGGACCCCAAGGAACAAGAATGGGGGCTGAGGACAGAATATTTTGGGGAGGTTTGTAGCTGGAACTTTCAGAGAGTGGAAATGTTTGGATCTCTCTAAACGGCCCTGCAGGGCATCCATGGTTTACAGGTGTGGGCTCTGTCACCCACATTCCCATCCTTGGCATCATCAATGGTGTGTGAGCAGAGTGGGCCTGGAGACAGAGATGGACTGTCCTGGAACTGCCGGGTGACCTCAGATTAGAGTGCAAAACACCGTCAGCCGTGGTCAACGCTGAACGAAGCTGTGTGTCAAGTCCCTGCAGCTCAGGGCTCTTCTGGTGTAGACATGTTGGTCCCCCCATGTTGGACCCTGAGAACAGTCCCACTGGCTTAAAAGTTGAGGCTACAGGCTCCTTATGTCCCTGGAAGCTGAGGGAGGAGGTCACTGTGCTGTCAGGGGCAGCCCGTCCTGACCATCACAAGATGGTCCTCAGCACTGGTGACAGAAAAACATGTCAGGAGCCCAGGCATCCTCTGGGGTCCCCCCTGCTGCTTGAAGGTCCAGGGACAGGACCTAGGGGGTGACCACAGCGACCCCCACACACGGGATGCCGAGGGTGCCAGCCCCTCAGGAATGAAGGTTGGGGCCAGCCTGTAAGACAACAAGCCAGCCCTCTGACTGGTATTGGTTAAGGACGCCTATAACACTAGTGATGGATAAAGGAGGCTTTATCTGCCCTCCCTGGCTTGTCACCTGTTAAAGATACAGGACTTGTAGCAGCCAGCATAGCTCTCCTTGCTCATCGAGCACGCGTGTAGAGACAGATGGCTTCCCCCACTGTTTCCGTCTCTTTCCACCTCCTGTGTCATAGAGGGTGTGCCGTGACCATTAGATCTATTATGTGGTCCGTGGATTGTGGATATCCAGACGGAACTGTGATTGGATAACCGTCTCTCAGAACGGGACGCAGGTGACAACGAGGGCCTCCCTTCCGGGGCAGGGAGGGTGTGTTATCTGTGCACGGGCGCTCCAGGAGGCACAGAGTTGTGGCCATGCTTAGAGCTGGAAGTTTGAAGATGGAAGAAGGATGTGTGTGGATGAGCAGCAAGGAGAAGGGGGCAGCCTGCAGACCCTGGGACACTGCACCAACCCCACCCGCAGCAAGGGGAGAGCTGTGAAGACGACCCCCCATTCCCCACGAAGCTAGGGTTCTCCGGCGACACCACCTCCGCCTGGCAGACGTAGTCACCTGGGACCTGGAAATCTCAACAGAGCGTGGGGGCAGGGACAGCGGCAAAGCCTCTGCCCTGGCAGCGCGTCCGGATTCCAGGGGCTGGTCCTTCACTTGGTGTTTGCCACGCAGTGGTGGCATCAAGGGTGGAAATGGCCATGAAATGGCCCAATGATTTGACTGGAGTCTTTTCCTCCTGCTTGGCCCCTGAAAGAGTAACACCCAAACTGAATTCCTTGTCCTCCCGAGAACTCCTGTAATGCAAGTACCCTTCCACGGAAGACAGCCTTGACCTCCGTCACCCCTGCAGCCAGGACCCCGGCTGACAGAGGGGTTTGTGGAACATCCAGTAGGCGACGCCATGACTGAATTAAGTGCAAGTTACCAGAGAGGTTCGAGGGACTGTTCTAGCGGACATCACAGGAGAGCTGAGGCTGTGGGGCCAGCGAGGGTCATTCAGGGCGAGGGGCGAGGTGCCAGCCAGGAGGAGAAAGCTGAGAACAGACCGTGTGCACTGGGCGTCCTAAGAGCCCTGCAAAGCAGTGCCAGGGCGTGGGCATGGCAGAGCCTTCGGAAGCAAGCCCGCTGGAGAGAATGTCAGTCTGCTCTTGATACCTGAGCCTCCCAAGGAGAAAGATTTTTAGCACTTAAAGGGAGAGCTTTGGTTAAGCGCAAGAACATTTTTCACATGTCCAATCACTCGGACAAATGCATTATCCAGCACATAGTTATGGAGCCTCTCTGGGAAGCTGTGTGCTCACCAAGGACATCAAATGCACAGCCGTGCTTCCTTGTCCTTGAAGAGCTCATCCGACTGGAGAAGACTCACCAGCTACCCCAACGCCCACATGGAAACCTCAGTCATCTTTGGACCATCGTTCATGGTCCACAGTCACTACAAAGATGAAAGAAGGATTTCCCTGGTGGCCCAGTGGTGAAGACTGTGCTTCCACTGCAAGGGACACAAGTTCCATTCCTGGTCAGAGAGCTAAGATCCCACCAGCCTCACAGCCAAAAAGAAAACAAATAAAAGATCAAGGAAATGTGTTCCCTGTCCTTGAGGAGCCATGCCTGCAGAATTGGAAGTGTGGGCTGATCTCTATTCTACAATTCTGCAGCGCTCTAGAATCTACAGAGTGGGAGAAGGAGGGCAGGTTGACTGGCAGGGGTGGTGAACATCCAGAAGCTTCTAGGAGAGGGTGGGAATTTGGCTGGGGCTTGAAAGACGGGTGGTAGGGACAGAAGTCCAGGCAGGAGGTACCACTTACATGGGTGTGGATCCAGAAGGCTCAAGGAATGGCAAATATAAAAAATCACATGGCAAGTTTGCATGTGGTTAAAGCAGGAGGCGTGGGGAATGGGAGGTGGGACTTGAACAGGTGAAGAGCAGGTGGTGCAGAGCAAGTCTGCTCAAACTAGGGAGCTGAGGGACTTCCCTGGGGGTCCATTGGTTAAGACTCCACCCGTCCAACACAGACAGCATGGATTCCATCCCTGGTCGGGGGAAATAAGATCCCACGTGCTGCATGAAAAAGCTGAAAATTTTTTAATTCATTTTAGAAAAGAGAAGTGAAAGGTATCTCTCTGGCAATGGGAGAACATCAAACATGATCAACTGCCAATTAGCAAGACAAGGGTGGGCTCTTTGCAGCAGATGGCGCCATCCAGGGAGAAGCAAGGAACAGGTGGATCATGTTCCAGACACGAGAGGGAGAGAAGAAAAAGATGCTCACGCTTCCTGCGCCTGGAGAACACTTTCTGTTGGCAACTGCCTCCCTGTCTGGGGCCGTGTTCCCTCCTTCTGCATGTCCCCGGCACTTAACCCATTCCAGGAATACGCCTGGTGCTCCATAAATGCTGAAGATCCATGATCTGAAGTCAAGGGCAGACTCAACAGCGCCAAGACGAAGAGAAGGTGCCACAGGCAATGACCATCAACAGGCAAGTAATCACTCAGTAGGAATTTTCAAATGTGCCTAGTTGCTCAGTTGTGTCTGACTGTTTGCAACCCCAGGGACTGTAGACTGCCATGGACCACAGCCCGTCATGGACTATAACTCCTCTGTCCATGGGGATTCTCCAGGCAAGAATACTAGAGTGGGTTGCCATGCCCTTCTCCAAGAGGTCTTCCCAACCCTTGGATCGAACCTAGGTCTCCCACGTTGCAGGCGGATTCTTTACCAGCTGAGCCACCAGGGAAGCCCTGAATTGACAAAACATATCCTTTAATATAGGCATTATTAGTCCCCTTTACAGCTGAGAAACCTGAGACTAAGAAAATGTCCCCAAATCACACCCTGTTGTGTGGCTTCCTCGGGGTCTCAGACCCAAGTCTGCTTAATTCTCAATCACAGTCATTTCCCAATGCACCGGGAACCCCAAACATGGATGTCCATGAGGGTGTCCAGGACACATCAAGCGCATCCTGCCCCTACCTGAATGGGTGAGTGCGCCCCTCAAACTTCACTTCCACTGCAAAAGCCACAGGATCCAAAGAAATGAGGGTAATTGCCATGAGACAATGACAGGTCAGTACCGTGGGGAACGCATAGGGCAGGGGAGGGCACCCAAGCAAAGAACCCCAAGAACAAACAACAGCGAAGTAGGTGAAGAACCACGAGGACATGTCATCAGAGAAAATAGGAATGGGGGTGTCAGGGGGACAAAGGCTGCCAACCTGGTCCTCGAGGGTGTTCCCTGCCGCCAGGTAGCCCGCAGCACTTTCCAGCTGAGCAAACTGCGCCCCCTTGGCATGGCTCCACATGGATGATCCACAGCTTTGCTGGTGAGCCTGTCCAGGCAAGAAGGGTTGTGGCTGGTTGGTTGATTGGTTAACTGGCTTTGGGCTGGTTGATTTTGTTTGTTTGTTCTTTGTTTGGCTGGCTTTTGATTGGTTGATTTGATTTTGGTTGGTTGGTTGGCTTTTGGTGGGTTAATTTGTTTTCAGCTGGTTGGCTGGTTGAACAGTTGGTTAGTTGGTTGAGTGGTTAATTGGGTATTTGGTTGGTGGGTAGATGGATGATCAGTTGGGTTGGTTAGCTGGTTTTATCCTAAATGACAAAATTTTGATCCTCTTGTCTAATAGGAAATTTTCTGCTTTCACCAGTGAGTGAAAAATCTGAATTGAGCACTTATTCAAGTGGCACAATGGTAAAGAATCCACCTGCAATGCCAGAGACGCAGGAGACACAGGAAGATCCCTGGGTCAGGAAGATCCCCTTGAGAAGGACATGGCAACCCCCTCCATATTCTTGCCTGGAGAATTGCATGGACAGAGGAGACTGGCGGGCTACAGTCCGTGGGGTCACAGAGAGTTGGACACATCTGAACAACAGAGCACACACACAAACGCAGAGGAGACACAATATATGAATTTAATTTATATCACTTCTGGTCTCTATTTTCTTGGCGCAGAAGAAAAGGGGGAGAAAAGAACTTAGGTGGTGTGGTTTATGTTTCTGCCTTCCCATCCAATCATATTTGTTCCCATTCATGGACATCCCTCACAGTGTGAGTAGCTTGTCAGCTATGTGTGAATGTAGCATTTTAAAATAGTAGTTTAATACAAATAGCCCCTAAATGCAAGGCAATGACTTTATCCAGCTCTCTACCAAAGAGATACCCACTAGTCAGAGTGCTGTAAGCCTCTGAGAGATCACACTGCAAAGAAGTTTTTAGCTGCTTTGAGGAATTATCAAAAGAAAACTGGCTTATTCAGGACTTCCATCTTCACAAAGAATTTAAATCCCACATAAGGAGCTCCTCAACTAGCCCATGAGGGGTGCTCTTTCCAGGGGTGTTAACTGGTCCTGAGCAGCAGATGGGACATACGCCAGCAAGATGTGCCCAGCCCGATCCTGCTCTCAGGGGTCTTAGTGAATTTCCCACAGAAATGCGTCCTCACACTGGACTAGTGGACAATCCAGAGATGCTCCTGCCCCTCGCTCATCCCTCCAGTAAACACCGTCTGAACAGGATGCACCAGGATCTGTTCTGAGCCCCAGAAGCTGAGGGATAACAAGCCACATGCCCATGGTGTTGGAGACTTGCAGACTCCAGATGGCTGCAAACCCTGGGCTGGTTCCACTGTGAAGTCAGCTTCTGGGCTGGGCCCTTCGATGTTCACTTAGGTGGCTCAGGTCTGCATGTTTGACGAACATCACCCCACGCCCTGGAAGCCATGCATGGCATGTCAAGGAGCAGCAGGCCGGCTCTGGAGGGACCTTTAAACAGAGCAGTAGAGAGCGGCCGGCGCCCTGACGTGTCCTTCACAGCACGGGCCCACGCGGCCTCTGCCAGAGCTGGTCCCGGTCCCGGGCCGCCAGCCCCACGTGCGTGGTGCAGAGGAGAAGCTGTCGCCCATGTTTATTCATGCTCTCTACTCAATTAGCTCAGAAGCAGTTGGAGGCCCAAGTTCAGAAGTAAAATTCAACCCAGGAGTCTTTTTTAAAAAATCCCTCTCCCAGTGGGAGATTTCTGGAAACAAAAGCAAACCCATTTAACTTATTATTGAAATTGATTATCCATTCCACAAGACTCTGGGTTGCCGTTTGCCTGAAAAGAAGACACAGGACTGATTAAGCCAGAGGGAAAATGGGCCGGAACCAGGCGGGACTTTGCAGTGGGAGACCCCCTCCCGGGTGACTGCCAGCCACCTTCCACCCTGTGCCCAGGACTTCGGGGAGCCAGAGCAAACGTGCAAAGTACGGGACTCGAAAGAGCCCTCCTGTGGGCACTGCCACCCCCACTGGCACCAGAGCTCCCGGGCCAAGCTCGAGATGCCCACCCTGAGCTGGCGGAGGAGGCTGGTGGAGCTCTTGCCCATCACCCACAGGACCGTCAGTGCGGCTGGGGCAGCTCCGTCAACCCAGAGAGGAGGGTGCGCTGAGCCAGCATGTTTAACAAGTGAATGAGCTGCTGGGGACTCACGGGAAAGGAAAGCGAGGGCTGGAGGAGACCCTCAGGGATCACACACCCCAGGGGCTCCAGGTAAGTGGAGTCCCGCCCACCAGCTCCCACAGGCACTCTGCCATCCACACGGTGGCTCTGCTCAGAGGGGCTGGACTGGAAACACGAGCTCCGTCCCCAGTAGCTTATTAGCACCTCACTCAATGACCTGCTTCGGATTGCATCCAAGCCAAAAGACCGCTCTCGCCCCGCCCCCGGGCAACAGAACGCTGAGTGGAGAGCTGCCCTGCCGGTACATCCACGGCAGCCCAAGGACAGGGCTGCTCACATCTGTCCCGGGGACTCGGGGACAGGGGGCACTTAGCTGGCGATCCACGAGGGACAAACTGTGATCAGGGCCGGAATCCACATCCTCGGGGGAGACCCATTCCAAGCTGGGCGCGTGCTTTAATTCCTGTGTCTGTGCCCCGAGCTCCGGAGCAGGCCGGCTTTGTGCGGGGCCCCATGGGGCAGCAACCTCGCACACACACTGGAACCCAGCCCTCACGATGGAAAGGCCTGGACCCTCCGTGTCCTGCAGGAGAGGTCAGGAGAGCGGTCCCAGGTCCTGGGGTTTCCAGATCCCGACACAGCCAGTGACCCTGGAGGACAGGGTGGCCGAAGGGGGTGTGTGTACTTGACTGATAGAAGCGCAGAGAAGAGGCTGGGGACATGAGTAATCAAACCCGTCCATCCTGAAGGGAATCAACCCCGAGTGTTCTCTGGGAGGACCGATGCTGAAGCTGAAGCGCCGGTACCGTGGCCACCCGACGCGAAGAGCCGACTCGCTGTAAATGACCCTGATGCTGGGAAGGATTGAGGGCAGGAGGAGAAGGGGACGACAGAGGGTGAGATGGTTGGATGGCGTCACTGACTCATTGGACATGAGTTGGAGCAAGTTCCAGGAGACAGTGATGGACAGGGAAGCCTGGAGTGCTGCGGTCCATGGGGTGGCAGAGAGTCAGACACGACTGAGCGACTGAACAGCTACAATCACGAGTGACAAGCAGCAGGGTGCTCGGGGGCCTGGGCCCTCTGCACCCTCTCCTTCAGCGACACGGGGGTCCCGGAAGGGGGCTGACCCGGTGTGGACCGGCGTGGGCAGGGAGGGCTCTCTGTAGCCGGAGGAGCCAAAGCCGGCCTGGAAGGAGGAGTCTGTGAGCCTAACGAAGGAGAGATGACAGCCTTTAGTCATCAAATACATCAATTAATCATGATGCCACTTCAGAAAAATAAGGTTTCCAGCTGCAATCAGGACTCCGCTCCAAGGCTGAACTGGGAAATTAATGAGACTATTTACAGAAGGAAGGGCGGGACTGGGGAGCCGCCCTGGAGACTGAAGCCAGAGCCTGGGGCCGAGGGAAGGCACAGCCACGCCTAGTGGGGGGCAGTGGGAAGAGGGGTGCTGGAGCCGCAGGAGGGCACAGGGGTGGAGGGGACTGGGGTCGGCCAGAGGCGGGCGGGGATGCACCCCGTTCTGCTCCTTGCCCGCGTCTCCTGCAGAGCTCCCGTAGCTTCAGCCGCAGGAGTCAGGACAGGTTGAGGCAGGGGCCTCGGGCCCCTGTGTGTCTCCTACTTGGTCCCTTCCTGAGGGCCTGGGCGGGGGTCGGGGTGGGGTTCCCCACGGCCGCTGCCCAGGATAGGAGGCCAGGCTCTGCCAGCCCACCCCGGGTAACCGCTGGGGACAGGGACAGGGAAGGGCTGGCCTTGCTGCGGGCGGCACCAAGGTGCTGGGTCCCGTCCCCACGGGGTCCTACCAGGCTTGCAGAGGCAGGCCTTGCTTCCCTGGGTTTGCAGGTGATGCTGGGAGCTGTTTATGGTACATCAAGTGCGTGACGGACGGAACCAGGGTCCTGGGGCAGTGCTTTGCCCACCCGTCGGGGGTCCTATAGTGTTTCGGGAGCCTCTCTTCTTCTCAGAAACAGGGAGCCGGGGTGTCCGTAATGGGGGCACCCTGGTGTCCAGCACACAGCTGGAGCCCACAGCACCATCGCCTCCCTCACTGGACACCAGGGACGGACACGCTGTCCACGTGTCCTCAAAAGCCACCAGCACACGTTGCTGCTGACTCGATGGAGGGATGAAAAGACGCTTGGCCAGGCCACAGGGCCCTCCCTGCGTTGGGGCCAGTGCCAGTTCTTCCGGGTCACCCATGAGGACAAAGGGCACCTCCCGTTCCCCATCTGACCTGTAGGTTGGAGGATAGCGTCTCACCCTAGAACCTGTGCGGGTGACCGTACCTGGAAAAAGGGTCTTTGCAGATGTGATCAAGGTAAGGATGTCTACGTGAGATCAGCCTGGGTTACCCACGTGAGCCTTTATAATGTCTCATAATGACAACTGTCCTTAGACTCAAAGACAGAAGAGACACACGGGAAGGGGAGGCCGCGCGAGGACAGAGGCAGAGACTGGACGATGCAGCCACAGGCCAGGAGAGCCTGGAGCCCCCGAATCTGCAGGATACAAGGAGGGACCCTCCCCTCGACTCTCCAGAGGGAGCAGAACCTCCGACACCCTGATTGTGGAGTACGGCTCCAGAACGATGAGCTCCGCCCACCACTGTGGTCATAGGTTACGTTCAGCCCCAGGACACTGAAATGATCCTGGAGGTCGTCCCCCTGCAGAAACCAGTAGAGTCTGGGCTGGGCCTTATGGGAAACCAGAAGCCCCTTCTGCAGCTCAGAACCCTCTGCGGGGCCTGGAGAAAGGCAGGCAGGCGGGGCTCTCTGACCTGGAGAATCGCGGAGCCTCAGGTCACAAGACGAGGGGTCAGAAGTGTGAACTCGGCGCCTGACACGCCGAGACGCTTGACTCAGGGGAGCTGTTGTCACCAGAGGTTTAGAAACAAGCCCAGGAGCCCCGAGGCCGCAGGGAGGACAGCTGAGAGCAGAAGGGACCAGCGCCCAGCTCTGTGAGGCTGACACGCCCGCGACACAAATAAACCCAGCGCCAACCACGTGATGGAAGGAGCCAGCCGGCCGTTTCCTATTGATAAACGGCTCATTAATACGAAACTTGCTCCATTTAGTATCGCTTATTGCCAATTAGCAGTAATGTCCCCACCATGCTTTAGACGACTGCAAATTAGCGGTTACCCATTTTCCTGGGGCCAGTATGGCCCAGGGCTGCCGTGGGGCATCTCCAACCTGACCAGCTGAACCTTGCAGAACACCACGCCCCGAGCGAAGAGACCTGGAACCTGGGAACTGCCCACACGCTAGGCTGCAAGGCAATCCTCGGACACCCTGCAGCCACGGGAACCTGCGACATCCCGAGTTCCCAGCCCACTTTTCAATACAGCCACCGATTCCATCTCTCTCCCCAGGTGATGAATGATAGCAAGTCTGTGTCACCGAGTGAACAACGGCATCGTGCTACGGAGAGTTATGGGGCACATAAAGCTGTCTCTCTCCGGCCCCAGCAGATAGCGGGAGTCATGGCAGGGCGTTCGGCAATCTCAGCAGGGTAGAAGTGTGTTGATTTATGTTTCAGGGATCAGGCAGTTTACATGGGTGGTTGTCAGAAAACGTGACCCCAAAACCTGAGCTGGTCCACAATGGGGGCCCCAGGAATGTCTCCTGAAAAGGTGACGTAACCCTCCTCAAAGGGTGTGGACAGGCGGTCAGAGCTGTGTTCTAGCTCCCCAGAGAGATGAGTCACTGGGTCCAGAGGGGCGTCCCTTCTCAGAGCCTTGGTTTCCCCATCCACACAATGGGGCCATACCAATCAAAACTCCTCAAATGAGATGAGAGCATTTCCTCCTCCACAAGAAGGAGCTGGCAGAGCTGCGGGGAGGCTCCTGCTGCCCCACACAGAGTCACTGGGCCTCCCCACCCCCACCCCCACCCCAGGCCCGCCGGCCACACGCTGCAACACACGCAGACGCACACATGGACTCGCACCACCCAGGCACCTGGACACAAGCGGGCATGCACGTGTGCACACACCATGGAGGTGTCACACAGAGCCGACACCTTTCCGCTGTCTCCCCGGTGGACTGTGAGCCCCGAGTGCGGACAGCGGGAGCACGTTTCCCCCCTCGGGCGCCCCCACACAGGGCCCAGGGCCCGGCCCCTGCAGGCGCGTGAGTCAGGGGGCCGGCACCCTCCACCCGTGGAAAGCAAAAGTTCTAAAATGCACCCTGAAGACACCCCTGAGTCTCCACATCCTGTAAGTAGAGTACATCCCTCCTGCGAACCTGCTCTGTTGTAGCCTGACCTTGACCTTGGAGAGGGCATGGCCACGGGCCTGACTGGACCAGGTAGGTGGCCCCCAAGAGCAGAGTGCTCTCAGGGCTGAGAGCAGAAGGAAAGAGACAGGACAAGGAGGCAAAGCACCATTCCTAGCGCTGGAGTGGGGAGGCCACGTGGGAAGGGGTGGGGGAGGGGCCACATGGGGAGGGGTGGGGGGAGGGGGCCACGTGGGAAGGGGTGGGGGAGGGGCCACATGGGGAGGGGTGGGGGGAGGGGCCACGTGGGGAGGGGTGGGGGGAGGGGGCCATGTGGGGAGGGGTGGGGGGAGGGGCCATGTGGGGAGGGGTGGGGGAGGGGCCACGTGGGGAGGGGTGGGGGAGGGGCCACGTGGGAAGGGGTGGGGGAGGGGCCACGTGGGGAGGGGTGGGGGGAGGGGGCCACGTGAGGAGGGGTGGGGGAGGGGGCCACGTGGGAAGGGGTGGGGGAGGGGGGCCACATGGGAAGGGGTGGGGAGGGACCCTTGCTTCTCTGAGACCTGAGAGGTGGGGAAGGAGACACTCACATTCTTGTTTCACAAATGAGGAAGCTAAAGCCTGGAACATTCTTGGTAACCCTTCCAGACGGCATTCCTGCCGGGAGCAGACCCCTGAATCTGCTCGGGGTTTTGCTCCTAAATAATGAGCTGTGTTGGTTCAATTAGGTGGATGGTGCCTGGGGCATGGACGTGGTGGGTTCAAGTCCGTGCCCCTCCTTCCTGTGTTCTCACCCCACCCCCCCCCAGCCCGTGCCAGGCTAAGTCTTCCGGGCCAGGCAGCCCAGGGTCCCCGCCCGGCCTCAGGAAGTGCCTCCCCGGGTCCCGAGCTCTGAGTCTCTCATCCCAGTCATCACTCGGGCAGACCGGCTGGCCCTGCGCGGACTCCGCCCTCAGACTGTGCCCTGCGAAGGGCCTTCGGGCTGTGCCTGTGAAGGGCAAGCCCTTCCTCTCCCCTCTTGTGCCCGTGGCCCGGCTGACACCAGCAATACTGGCCGTGTGCCCAGAAACATCTGACGTCCGCCGAGCAAGGTGTCTTCCAAGGCCTCCGGGGGACCCTCCTCCTGGGGCTGGGGGGCTCAGGAAGCCCCTCTCATGAGGCCTGGAGGGTGGGCTCACCCTGCGTTCAGAGCGTCTGCGCCTGTCCCGCAACAGTGCTGTGTGCAGGCCGGCTCCCCCCAGGCCGGCGTGAGCCCACGAGTGAGTCGAGAGGCGAGTGGGGGGCAAGGGGGGCCCACCCCGCCTGAGGAGCCTCCAACTGGCCTCAGCGGACACCCGGCCTCGGTGGCCTCAGCCAAAGCCCTCCAGAGGGGTCTCTGAGGAAGGCGATGGGAAGCAAGTGGACATGGTGAAACCCAGGCCTCCCCAGGCCTGCAGACGTCCAGCTGACACGCAGCAGACGCCCTGGACCGGGCCCATGCGGCAGATGCCCTGGACGGGCCCAGCAGAAGGATGGGCTGGGCTCAAGTTAGGACCCTAGCCTGTCTGCCCTCACAAGGGGAGCAGGTGCCAGGTGAGCCTGTGTCCATCACCCACAAGCCTGGCAGGATACGCACTTGGTGTCAAAACCACAAAAGGAAGCCTTTCTGGGATGGCTGATCTCACCAGGCCGGCTCCCAGCCTTGACCCCTCCTCTGCCTGAGAATGAAATCAGGACTCCGAGGGGCTCCACCCCTGCCGCTGCCCCTCCCACCCGGACCCCTCATCCCAGCTAAACAGGCGGGGGCCTGGGGCAGGGCTGGGGGCTGGTCGGCCAGCACGAATCTGAAACAACTTCCGCGATAGGGTTAGACATCGCACCCGCCGGTTTCGTCGGCCGACTCATCTGAAAGCTGCCCCCTAGACATTCCATCCAATTATTTAAATCCCAGCCTCTTGGCTCTCCATGAAGATTGGACAGGATTGGACATTTATTAGCTAACTGAATGGCTGTAATAAGATAGCAAATCCAGAGGAGCAGAAAATTAAATGTTCCTGAGTTATCTTATTGAAATTTCCCTTCTACGGCTTTTATTGGAGGCGACAGTGCCAGAATTTCAAAGATGCATTTGAAGAGACTGCTTTATGGGGTTACCCTGTGAAAGCCGAAGCCATCAGGACGCAAGCTGCCCGCAAGCCGCCGGCCTCGCCCGCCTCGTACCCCTGGGTGGGGCAGGGACGCCAGCCTGCATCCCTGCCGGTGTTTGGCAGCATCTCCTGCGCTCCTTATTGGCCCCCAGGGGACCCAGAACAAATGCCAGTGTGCCCAGCGGACGGTTCTGCTGATGCAGACATTGCATTTTATTAGGAGAGTTCACTATTTTATTCATTGAATTTTGATTACTTATTATCATACTTGAGATACTCTGATTTCATAAGCAAGGCAGGACTCAACCACAAGGAAGATGCCGTGGGCACGGATGTGAGCTTCCCTCCATAACCAGGACCCCCACCATCCCAAGCACAGGGTGGACACGGGAACGGTGTTAGGAGGAGGACGCAGGCTGGGAGGGGGCCAAGGAGCACCGTATGGGGGGCTGTTTGAAGCTCCAGCCCCAGCAATGCACCTCTCGGGGCCAGACCCTTTGAGCCAGATTCAGCGGGCCCTGCCAGGCCTCCCACCCCCGCCCCTACCCGGGTCAACCTTTCTAGAAAATTTCACCCGATCCCTCATGAGTGCTTGATTTCCCCTGCAGACCACGCAGTGTTAGGAATGAAAGCATCAGCAGCATGACCTGTCCCCATCTTAATTTGTGGAGGGGACAGAGTGATGCCATTAGAAGTGCAGTGATTCTCACGGTTCCCCCGGAAACGAGAGACGGGCGCTGCAGGGCCACAGCGGGAAGCGCCGCGTCCAGGAGGAGGCGGGAGGGAGGGCGGGCCCTCAGCCCGGTCGGGCCCCTCAGTGAGGGAGCAGTGAGGCAGCACAGGCAGGTGTGGGGTCAGCCGGTGTGAATAATGATGCAGGCCTTGGGGCGCAGGCGGCCCTAGCCTTGGCTGGTTTGGGGTGGCAGGCGCCAGCTTGCTCTGTGAGAGGTACACCAGGAGGGCTTGGCGTGATGAACTCAGATTGGTGGGTTTGCATCTGAAGGACAGGTCAGCGAGCCAGTTGCTTAGGATCCCTAGGAATTAGCTTCCTGGGAGGGGCATCTCTCCCAGCCAGCAAGACCCCCCAAGATGTCAACCACCACAAAACACAGAAAATGAGGACCGTGGTTAATGCATAGCACCGCTCCCTTGCTCCCACAGCAAAGGATCTACTCCATTTTAGAGAGACGTCTCCACAGCTGAGAACACAGGGCTGATGTCCAGACAGGACATCGCCAGGGTGATGGCCGGGATAATGAGGGACTCAGAGGAGGGCTCAGGGAAAATGGTCCTGTGTGTCTGGGCCTGACGCGTCCCTGGACAGCCAGGGAGCTTGCTTTGGGTGTGCTGGGTGTGGGGACGTAGGGCTGCGCCTGGGCAAGTAGACAGGAGCCGGGAGAGCCCGTGGGGGCAGGCTCCACTCGCACCAACACCCCCCGAGCCCTGCTCTGAGCCTCTGGGGGGTGGGGCGTGGGGTGGGGCGTGAGCTCAAGCCAGTGCCACCAAGCCCTGCCTGGCCACCTGGCTGTCCTCAGGGAGACAGACGCACGTGCAGCATCACACGCGCTCACAAAGGCAGCTGCAGAGGCCGTGCACACAGTGGGTCCTCAGCTCTGGGTGACTTCGCTTCTCCCACAGTGGACAAGGTGCTTCCCCAAGGGGAAGGCGTTCAGGCAGAGACTGGAGATGAAAGGACCAGCCTGCTGTGAACCGAGAACCTCGGGGCCCAGCCAGGGCGGGGAGGGCTCTGGTAACCCTCAGCCCGCTGGTACGCAGGAGGGAGAAGGTGGTCCCAGGTGATGCTGGAGAAGCAGGCCGTGACGGGAAGGTCAGACCTGGCCCCCAGCCTTTAACGGGTTTTCAGCAGCTCCACCGTCCTCGAGGGTTAGCCCAGCGGTGTATGAAGAGCAGAGTAGAGCAGGGCAGGTGGGTGGGTGGAGAGACTGGGGTGTCCAGGGGGATGGTGTGGTGGGTTGGACTAAGAGGTGAACCCGTGACCTGCTGGAGAGGTGAATGCCAGGCCTGCGGTCAGTCAGACACGGTGGGTGGGGCAGACCGCCATCCTGAGTTTTCTCCTGGACGCCTAGTGTGGACGCCTGAACTGGTCTCCTCTCACGGCTGTAACAAATGACCACAGACTGAGTGTCTTTCCAGAGACTGAGAGCCTTACAGGTGGAAAGTTCTGCATTCCTTCTGGAGTCTCCAGGGGACCATCTGTCTCCTGGCCTTTTCCAGCATCTCCAGTCCACCTGCAGTGCTTGGCTTGCGGCCTCCCCCTCCATCTTCAAAGTCAGTGATCACACTATGTCTCCTCCCTGACTCTGACCCCCACCTCTCTCACACAAGGACCTTTGTGATGACGTTGGACCCACCCAAATAACCCAGGCCCATCTCCCCATCTCAACATCCTTCACTAGTTATATCTCTAAAGACTGTAATTCCAAATAAGGTCACATTCAGGGTTTCCGGTGGATGAGCACTTTTGTGAGACATGACGTGACCCCTAAAGATGGGAAACGCGGTGAAATGGGAGACAGCAGACAGCACCAAGAGCACAGTGTACCCAGGAAAGCACAGGCCATGAGCTCCTCCCCAGCTGTTCTAGAGAGTCAGGAATCCCTGCCGGGGAGGGAAGGGGCAGGGGAGGTGAGTGCGAGGCTCTGAATTCTAAGCAATACAAAGTTAACTGCAGGAGCTTCACCAAGAACTTTTATGAAGTTGCATCCATCTGACACCCATTCCTCCGTTCTGTTGACGCCTGCTAAATCTGTCCACACTTGGGGCCGGGAAGAGTCGTTCTTGCTTCGTGCATCACACAAGACATCTGTAAATTGGATACTCTTTTCCTCCCTTTAAAAAATAATTTCCCTCAACCGTGATATGCAGACAATTTTACACCGAGGAGTCCTGGCCACGAGGCTGGAAATGCTGAGTGTGAGTGGAAAAGGCAGATGTGAAATGATTCCCCCAGTCACTGAGGTGCTTTCTGGAAAATGCAATCAAATACTTGATAACTTGCTAATAGTACAGTTATTAAACAGGCTGCCTTCATCTTTCCCAGAGAGCAAAAAAATGTACAAGAATTTGCAACTCAATGGAAAATGGGAGATTATGAAAACAGGCCTCTTGTAGTTAATATTTATAGCGCTTTACATTTCTAAAGGGTTCATGATCCCCTTTGAGCTCCTGTCTGCCCCGACCAGCTCCTGGGAAGATTCCTTCCAAAGACTGGGATGTTGATGACTCCACCCCCACACGTGTTTGCTGGGTCTGCTCCAGGTGGGGCGATCCTGGGAGCCCCGGAGCCAGGGACACGTGCAGACCTGCCCCCGGGCTGACTCTCACCAGTGAGGTGGCCTCCTGACCCTGAGCCAGTTAGACTCTCGTGCCTCAGTTTCCCTGTTCCCAAAGTGGGAATGAAACTAGCGGCATACTCGAAGGGTGAGGCAACGGGGTGGTACACATGGGACCTGCTCAGAGGAGGTTCTGAGATGGTGAGTCTAGATAAACATCAGTAGGACATTTGAAGTCAAGGGTGGGGGAAGGGCAGCCCATCGCCCTTGGACTAGAACACTCCAGCTGGTACAGAAAACTGCTGCCCCTCTGAAGGGGAAGGAAGGTGGGAACAGCAGGGATCACATGCCAGTGATTGCCAAAGGGAGGGACCAGGCCTCCTTTACCTAAATCAGATGATTGGCTCGGAGATGTTCAAAGCACTCACTTATTCGTTCACCAGAATACGCAGGCGCCTTGCTAGACACAGAGCATCAGTGTTCCAAGGGCTCTCGTGGCTCCACTGGCCCAGCACCCCTCCCTCCTCCAAGCTGGGCCTTCACCCTGCCCCCACGGCCAGCATTCTACAGATTAGTAAACTGAGGCTCGGAGAAATAATGTGGTCATCCAGGCAGACACAAGAACCCTGCTCTCTGGAGCCTGCTCCTCCATGCACTGCCACCCCAGATGTGAGCACCCCACGGGTGGAGGCTTCCTTTCAGAGTCTTTTCGAGCCAAGTTCCTGGAACCTTCTCACCCATTAACCTGCCCGCCACCACCCCCTGAAGAGGAGCCCTGGGGTGTCCCCAGGACCAGCACAGCCCCTGGGGCAGAGCATGCAGACAGGGAGCGCCTGCTGGTGCGGTGAGGCAGGGAGCAGAGCCTCATCCAGGGTCCGCCTCTGCCCCGGGACTGTTCTGCACCTCGCGGCATCTCAGAGCCTCGACATTCTCACCCCCATGCCCACCTTGGCCCCGATGAGCTGGTGACTCCGTGAGCTACAGCCCTCCCTCAGGACTGGTCTCCTCAGCGGCAGTACCAGCCCTCCTCATCGCCATAGCAACCAGTCACCCTCACAGAGCTACCACCGATGCTGTTGGAACGATTATCATCTTGATTTTACAGATGAGGAGACTGACCTTCAGCCGAATCACTGGTTTGGCTGGAGTTGCAATCCTGGCTCAAACTTGGGTCTGCTGCCTGGGTGCCCCGCCCTCTACAGGGGTGCCTCCCTTTCCTACTTAACACACATCAGCCCCGACCTGAAGGAGTCAAATACCACCGGAGGGTAATTTGATGCCTCCCATTTTGTTTAAATCAGTGCTCTAAAATACACCTGAAAGTTGGGGATAGAGTACAAACACAGAAAGAAGGGACTCTGGAAGGAGCCTGGTAGTGAGAAGGATTGGAGTTGTGAACTCCCGGTTCTCAGCGATCTTAGACATGCAGATAAAAACAAATGCAAATGCATAGATAGATAGATAGAGATGCATAGATATGTACACATGTATATATATCTGTATATATACATGCAAGCATTTTCTCACTGAGAGAATCTGACACCAGTGACATTTCATTATCAATGAGCATTCTTTGTGCCCAGATCTTGACTTCATACCATCCTCCTCTAAAGGAACCAGAGCTCCTTGGAGAAATGTTTGATCCCAGGGCTGGGAGAGGGAGAGTACAAGTTGAGGCTGAAGTATCTTGATGGGCCGGAACTTAAGGAAGGGCTCAGAAAAGGATGAGTAAGTGAGTGAAAGTCGCTCAGTCGTGTCTGACTCTTTGCGACCCCATGGACTATACAGTCCTTGGAAACCTCCAGGCCAGAATAGTGGAGGGGGCAGCCTTTCCCTTCTCCAAGGGATCTTCCCAACCCAGGGATCAAACCCCGGTCTCCCGCATTGCAGGTGGATTTTTTACCAGCTGAGCTACCAGGGAAGCCCCAAAGAAGGATGAGGATTTGTCAAAAAGACACAGAAACCACTTTTGCTGCCAGGGATTGAATTTATGCTCCCCCCTCACGGCTCAGCCGGTAAAGAATTCACCTTCAATGCAAGAGAAAAAAGAGGTGTGGGGTCAGTCCCTGGGTTTGGAAGATCCCCTGGAAAAGGAACTAGCAACCCATTCTACTATTCTTGCCTGGAAAAATCCCATGGACAGAGGAGTCTGGTGAGCTCTGTGAGTTCATGTGGTCACACGGAGTCAGACATGAGTGAGCGAGAAAGCAGCAGCTCACGCTAAAGGATTCTGAGAGTGGTCAACACACGTAAAACAAGGGTTCGCAAGACTTAGACATCAGTCAACAGCAGAGAGCATCCTGAGAGATGGAAGGCAAATGAGCAACCCGAGCATTGCCCCAGTTTCTAGCCCTGAGAGTTCCCAGCACCAGGGCACTCTGTGAATGGAGGAGATGGAGCAGGGAGTCTGGAGAATCCAAGGTGGCTAGAGCTCATCTGGCAGAGAAGGAATTCCAGAGATCCGCAGAGGCCACTCCCATCAGTCAGCTGAGAGCTGGCCAGCACACCGCCGTGAGGAAACCATCCAAGGCCAGATGAAGAGGATTACAGGCAATGGCAACCAGTAGACACACACTCACACACACACAGACACACACAGACACACACATGGATACACACACACAGACACACACAGACACACACACACAGACACACACACAGACACACACATGGATACACACATACACACATATGCACGCGCACACACACATACACACACACACACAGATACACACATACACACACATACACACACATATACACACTACACACACACAGACACACACACAGACACACACACAGACACACACAGACACACACATGTATACACACATACACACATATGCACGCGCACGTGCACACACACACACAGATACACACATACACACATACATACACACACACATATACACACTACACACACAGAGACACACACACAGACACACACACACAGACACACAGACAGACACACACACATACACACACACACACATATATATACACACACACAGAGACACACACATATATGCACACACATACACACATATATGCACACACATACACACACACACATACACACACAGGCACACACATACACACACAGAGAGACACACACACATATATACAGACACACACATATATACACACATACACACACATACACACACTGAGAGACAAACACACAGACACACACATATATACACACATACACACACATACCCACACTGAGAGACACACACACAGACACACACACACATATATATATACACATACACAGACACACACATATACACACATACACACACACATATATATACACACAGAGACACACACATATATGCACACACATACACATATATACACACATACATACACATATGCACACACACAGACACACACACAGACACACACACAGACACACACACATACACACACACACAGACACACACAGAGACACAGACACACACATATACACACAGACACATACATATGCACACACACATACACACACATATGCACACACATACACATACACACATACACACACATATACACTCACATACACACACATATATATACACACACATACACACACACATACACACACATATACACACACACATATATACACCCATACGCACACACATACACACACATATACACACACATACACAAACATATACACACACATATATACACACATACACACACACACATACACACACACACACACACACACACACACACACACCCCTGAGAATAGTGCCTACCCCACAAGCCAGATTGGGAAATCTTGTTTTTCTGTAGAAGTTGGGTTGATACCCAAAAGTCTCGCCCCAGTATTAGATAGTCAGCTTTGGGTGGAACACTATATTCCACCAGAAGGGATCTTAAAAACAGGACCTGAAAGGATCGAGCTCTTTCAAACAACTTAACTGCATCCCAAGGGAAAAAACCCTCAAGAACATTTCCAGTGATACAAATTACCCAGCATCAAACAAGGTAAAATTCCCAATGTTTGGCATCCAACCAAAAATTACCAGGCGTGCCAAGAAGTAGAAAAATATAACCCAAGATGAGGGAATAATCAATTGAAACTAACCCAAAACTGACACAGATAATAAAATTAGCAGAAAATGACATTAAAACACTTATTATGACTGCATTCCATATGTTCAAGAAGTCAATTCCATATGTTCATGAAAGATGGAAAACAAAATGTCCCAAATTGAACATCTAAAGAAACTACATAGCATAAGATGAAAAATACACTGAATAAGATTAAAGGCAGAAGGAAAGATTAGTAAACTTGAAGATTTAGCAGTAGAAACTGTCCAAAATAAAATATAGATGGGAAAAAAGAAGTTTTACACAATGAATAGAGCATCACTGAGCTATGGGAGAGTCTCGGGTAGACTAATATGTGTGCAATTTGAAGAAGATGGTAGGGGAAGGAGGGAGGAAGAAATATTTGAAAAAATATTCCAAATTTTATAACTATAAGCCCACCAACCCAAGAAGCTCAATGAACCCCAAGTACAAGAACGATGAAGGAAACAGCACAAAGGCACATCATGATCAATTTTCTGAAAGCCAGTAACAAATGGAAAACCAGAAATAAAGCCAGAGATGAAGAAGATGTTATATACAATGGAACAAATGTCCCTATAAAAACAAATTTCTCTTCATAAAATATGGAAAGAAATTGCCCATCAAAAACTACGTGAGCAAGAAGACAGAGAAGGGACATTTTAAAATACTAAAACAATAAGAGCCAATCCAGAATTCTGTGCCCATCTAGGACACCACTAATGCAAAGACTTCTGTTCTCTCGGCCTGTATTCCACATTTCACTAGAGATACTAGCCAGTGAAATAAAGCAAGTAAAAGAAACCAAAGGAAGATGTAAAGTCAAAGTGTCTTTGAGCACAGGCAACGTGATTGTCTATGTATAAAACTGAATAGAATCTACCAAAGAAAATAGAACTACTATAATTAATGAGTTTATCAAGGTTACAGGACACAGGATCAACACACAAAAGTCAATCGTATACTTATCCATTAATAACAGTCACATTTTGAAATTTAAAAAAGCAACAATTGCAATAGAATAAAAATGTGAAACAGGGATAAATCCTACAAAAAAATGTGAAATATCTACAAATTGAAAACTATAAAACATTGCCAACAGAAATTAAAGAAGATAAATACATTGAAAGAAGAATCATGTTCATTCACTGAAAAAATTAATATTGTTATGATGTCAGTCCTTCTTAAATTGATCTGTAGATTTAACACAATTTCAGTTTTTTAAAATCTGGTAGGGTTTTTTTTGTAGAATTTGACTAACTGATCTGAAATTTCAATAAAAATTCAAGGGATGTTGAACAACTAAACAACTTTACAAGACAAGAACAAAGTAGAACAACTAAGATTCTCTGATTTCAAGATTTATGGCAGTAATCAAGACAACCTGGTAATGACAAAATATAGATCATCACACAGAAATCCAGAAATAGACCCAACAGACCCGCATGTACGTGGACCACCAATTTTTTCTAAAAAGATGTAAAGGCGATTCAGTGAAGAAGGATAATCTTTTTCACTAACAAGGTAGAACAAATGGATATGCATATGCAAAAATACGTACTTCATACCTCTCCCCATATATAAAAATAACTCAATGCACAACTGAGAACTGTAAAACTTATAGAAGGAAAAAACTCATGTGACCCTAAACTGGCTAAGTTTTTCCTTTGATATGACACCAAGAGTAAAATCTAAAAAAGAAAAAGAAAAATTAAAATTTCTGCTTTTTGTAAAACACTCTTCAGAGAATGAACAGGTAAGCCACAGACTTGGAGAAAATATTTGCAAATCATATATCAGACAAAAAGACATGTATCCAGACTAAATAAAACATTCTCAAAACTCAAGAAAATGAACCACCTAATTTTTTAAAAAGGCTAAAGTGTCAACAACAAACTCATCATGGAAGAAAACATACAGAGAGAAACTAAGCGCATGAAAACTTGCTCAGCCTCATCGTCATCAAGGAAATGCAAACTAAAAGCCACAATGAGACACCACTGTGCATATGCTAGGATGGCTAATAGGCTGACCTTCCCAAGTGCTGAGGATACTATGCAGGAACTGAAACATCTGGAAACTGAAAGTGGAAACTGGAAAGCTGGCAGTTTCTAAAATGTTGAACTCACATGAACTGTACGATCCTGTCACTTCACTCCTAAGTATCTGCCCAATAGAAAACGCAAGTGTGTGTCCAGAAAAATACTTGTGCAAGGATGTTCACAGCACCTTCCTTTTGTAATATTCAGTAACACTTCAATCAAAGTGTTAAACACACACACACACACACACAAAAAAAAAAAAGACAGAAGAGGCTCCCCCAGGCCAAACTTGGGAAGATATCAACATCAAAGTAAATTTTGATAATGACATATTGAAGTCCCTTAAAAATTATAAGAACTTTTGAACCCGTATAATCAGTATACACCAAGTGTATGTCAGTGGATATTACACTAATACCAATTAATTAATTAATCAGTTGTTATGTAGCAGAGAATTTTATGTTCTGTAGAAGACTGCTAAATAATATATGTACAACAACATGGGTATATTGTATAGCACAGAGAAATACAGCCATTATTTTGTAATGATAATTTTAAATGGAGTATAATCTACAAAATGATATTTCGTGTATTCTCATAGCATCACCCTATAGAATACTTACAAATTGTAAAATCAAACAAAAGAAAAGTAACACTATAACCCTACAGAAAAAAAACATGGTAGATACTGTCTTAACTGAATAATTGTGACAAATTTAATATTCCAAAGATGCCTTCTACAATATCGCCCATCTTACCCTTTCTTCTTCCATGACCTTGACACCCCTCCCATTGAGTGCTGAGGCCTTTCCCCTCTCTTTAAACATGGATTGGTCTATGTGACTTTCTTGACCAACAGATGGTGGTGGAAGTGGCACCTGAGACTAGGTCATTAAAACGCCTTGCACTTCCACCTTGCTTCCTTAGAACGTGCACTCCAGGGAAGCTAGCTACCCTGTTAGGAGACCAACAGTCCTAGAATGGCAGGCTCCGGGAAAGTCCAGATTGGTCTGATGGAAAGGTCCTGAGACCACAGAAAGAGAGAGAGAGAAAAGTCCAGCCACCTCTCACTGCCCCCACACTCAGTCAGTTCAGTCGCTCAGTCGTGTCCGACTCTCTGGGACCCCGTGGGCTGCAGCACACCAGGCTTTGCTGTCCATCACCAACTAACGGAGCTTACTCAAGCTCATGCCCATTGCATCGGTGATGCCATCCAGCCATTTCGCCCTCTATTGTCCCCTTCTCCTCCTGCCTTCAATCTTTCCCAGCCTCAGGGTCTTTTCCAATCAGTCGGTTCTTCACATCAGGTGGCCACAGTATTGGAGTTTCAGCTTCAGCATCAGTTCTTCCAATGAATATTCAGGACTGATCTCCTTTAGGATGGACTGGTTGGATTTCCTTGCAGTCCAAGGGACTCTTGAGAGTCTCCTCCAACACCACAGTTCAAAAGCATCAATTCTTCTGTGCTCAGCTTTCTTTATAGTCCAACTCTCACATCCATACACGACCACTGGAAAAGCCATAGCTTTGACTAGAAGGACCTTTGTTGGCAAAGTACCGTCTCTGCTTTTTAATATGCTGTCTAGGTTGGTTGGTCATAGCTTTTCTTCCCAGGAGTAAGCGTCTTTTAACCTCATGGCTGCAGTTACCATCTGCAGTGATTTTGGAGCCCAACAAAATAAAGTCTCTCACTGTTTCCATTGTTTTCCCGTATATTTGCCAGAAGTAATGGGACTGGATGCCATGATCTTTGTTTTCTGAGTGTTGAACTTTAAGACAACTTTTTCACTCTCATCTTTCATTTTCATCAAGAGATTCTTTAGTTCTTCTTCACTTTCTGCTATAGGGTGGTGTCATCTACGTATCTGAGGTTATTGGTATTTCTCCCAGCAATCTTGATCTAGCTTGTGCTTCATCCAGCCCAGAGTTTCTCATGATGTACTCTGCATATAAGTTAAATAAGCAGGGTGACAACATACAGCCTTGACGTACTCCTTTCCCTGTTTGGAACCAATCTGTTGCTCCATGTCCAGTTCTAACTGCTGCTTCTTGACCTGCATACAGATTTCTCAGGAGGCAGGTCAAATGGTCTGGTATTCCTGTCTCTTTAAGAATTTTCCACAGTTTATTGTGATCCACAAAGTCAGAGGCTTTGGTGTAGTCAACAAAGCAGAAGTAGATGTTTCTCTGGAACTCTCTTGCTTTTTTGATGATCCAACGGATGTTGACAATTTGATCTCTGGTTCCTCTGCCTTTTCTAAATCCAGTATGAACATCTAGAAGTTCACAGTTCACGTACTGTTGAAGCCTGGCTTAGAGAATTTTGAGCATTACTTTGCTAGCATGTGAGATGAGTGCAGTTATGTGGTAGTCTGAACATTCTTTGGCATTGCCTTTCTTTGGGATTAGAATGAAAACTGACTTTTTCCAGTACTGTGGCCACTGCTGAGTTTTCCACATTTGCTGGCATATTGAGTGCAGCACTTCCACGGCATTATCTTCTAGGATTTGAAATAGCTCAACTGGAATTCCATCACCTCCACTAGCTTTGTTCATAGGGACGCTTCCTAAAGCCCACTTGACTTTGCATTCCAGGATATTTGGCTTTAGGTGAGTAATCACACCATCATGGTTATCTGGATCATCAAGATCTTTTTTGTATAGTTCTTCTGTGCATTCTTGCCACCTCTTTTTAATATCTTCTGCCCCCACACTAGAGACTGCAAATCTGAACCCCCCACTGAGACTTCCCTGAATTCCTATACTGGTAAACCATCAAGATTGTAAAATGATTGTTTGATGCTGCTAAATGTTGGGGTGGCTTGTCGCATAGCAATAGCTAAAGTGCAACATGATGGAAGTTAACATCATCAACAACATGACACCTGATAACATTCATGAGAAGCACATGGCAGAGACTGTGTCATATTCTGGCTTAAGATTCATAGCTTTAATCTAATCATAAGGAAATATCATATGATCCCAAATTAATGGGCTTCCACAAAATGAATGACCTGTGATCTGAAAAAATATCAAAGTCATGAAAGTCAAATTAAGACTGAGAAACCATTCCAGGGAGGTATAAAAGAGAGATGACAGGAAGCTGCCACGCACAGTCATGGACTGGGTGTTCTTGCTACTGAAGGGCATCATTAGGACTCTTGGTGGAACTTGCATAAGGTCTTGCAGTGAAGGGTACTATTTTTGCAACTTCTTTTTTTTTTTTTGCAAGTGTGAGATTGTTTGAAAATTTTCAAAAACAAAAAGGAAAATGGAAAAAAGAGGAAAGAAAAGCATTGGCATTACTTGTGCTAAATACTGATGAAAGGACTTGTTTGTACTCAAGGTTCTGAAAAGAAGGTCATTTCTATCTCATCTGGGCTTTCTTCTCCCAGCCCTGGGGGTTCATCAGGCAACAACACTCCATTTAGACACTTGGACCAAAGAGACAGTACAGCCCATTAGGAAGCTGACCGGGCCACAGAGGTCACAGCTGAGTCACCAGGAAGAAGGCATGTGGGGGACAAGGAGCCCCCTGAGGTCATCATTTTGCATATGGTTGTTAATAATGCAACACTGAGTCTACTAAACACAGTAAAAGGTAACGTTGGCCTGTGGGAAAGGACCATTATGCAAATTCAAGCAGAAGCAAGTCTTTTAAAATGCACATATTTAACTAAAGCATCCAGAGTTTTTGGTCATTAGTTTCTTTTAAAAACGTTCCCCAGAAAGCATTGTCTCCACCAGTTGCCATTGTTCGGAGAACTAAGGACTCAAATGAGCCACGGCACCAGCTCCGTGTTGTTGCTTTATCCACTGTGGGGCATTGAGGATGTTGCCTGAAAGTCTCTAAGGCCCAGTGTCCTCACCAGCTTTTTGCTTTTTGTGTTTTTTTTCTAAATGCTTTTCAGACCTCATTAATGTTCTGGAATTCTGAGTGCAGAAGCAGCAGGGTAGAGCTGTCCAGAGACTTTTGGTGCTGAAGCTCGTTGTTGCCAAGCCCTGGCATCAATGTGCCCTTCCTGAAGTGTGTCTCTGGGATCCACCTGTACCATCCTATCTGTGGGTGGCAGAACGTCTGCTCTGCAGCCATGGAAACAACTCTCAGAAAGGCAATTAGCACACAGGTGTATACTTTAGAGCTGTGATGCTTTGAATTTATTTATAACTGTAAAAGCAATTAGTCTACATAATGAACTAATCACTTACTGGAATTTGGAGTTCTTTTGGATCTCCATGTAATACGCATGTATCCAGAAAATTTATTTTTCTAAATGCCAATAATTAAATCAACTCCAAATTCATTGCAATTAGATTGAGCTTAACTATCATAGCAGATTTGGAAATTGCCTTGTGCTATTTTTTTTTTCTCCAAGCTACCTGCTGGTTTAAAAAGTTAAGTGAGGATATACTAAAGCAAATAATATTCCTTTGGAGAGCTTTCCATGGGAGAATGTATTATCCTTATTTTATAAACAAAGATCTTTTCTAGAAAGATGAAAGGTAACTTTAAAAATTATTAAATGCGTCTTATGAACCAGAAAATATATAGTATATTATCTCATTTAATTCATATGACAAACCAAATACTTATTATCTTACATAAACAAATGAGAGTTTCCCTAGTGAGCCAATGGTAAAGAATCTACCTGCCAATGCAGGAAACGCAGGTTTTATCCTTGAGTCCAGGAAGATCTCCTGGAGAAGGAAATGGCAACCTACTCCAGTATTCTTGCCTAGAAAACCACACAGACTGAGGAGCATGGTGGGCTACAGTCCATGGGGCCACAGAGTCAGACACGACTTAGTGACTAAAAAACAAAAACAGCAAAATACAGATGAAGAAACTTGGTCCCTGAGAGAAAGAAGGACTAACGACAAATAGTTGCTAGCCATAAAATGAGTGTGTGTGTTATTCTTTAGCATCTGCAGCAATCCTAGATGAGAATTTACCTATTTCAGATGAGAAACCAGCAGTGCAGAGACATTAAGTATCTCACCCAGATTTACCTACAATAAGTGACAGATTTGGGTTTTAGACCCAAAAGTGACTGGCTCCAAAGCCTAGAATCCGCCGAGGACCTCCAGCAAACCTGGGCTGCCCCAGGGATCTGGCCATTCTGTGCACCCACTTGGGGAACTCGGATTCCTCTTCCAGGATTCAGGTCTTATCATCTCCTGGTTTCTCTTCCCCTTCACAGAGAAAACCTGATGCTGCTGTGTCCCTGGGCCTGGAGACAGATATTGTCCTGTATTGCCCTTGCCTGATATTCCCCTATCCTCCCTGCTTCCTCCACTGAGTACATCACTGAATTTCACGGGTCAGACTATTCCACCCCCCACTCCTCCGTGTTGAAGTCCTCTGTTCCTCCCCAGTCACTCTCCCTCGAAGATCTCAATTCCTGCCTCCTTGTCTACACAGCTGATATTTCATGATTCAGTCATAATCACTCCTTCAAATACACCCCCCACTCTCCTGACCCCTCATCCTCACTTGGGACAGATAGCATCTCTGACCATCTACAACTAAATACCTACCACACTTGCACCTGCTCAGATTCGTGTAGCTGGGCGGTGGGCGGGGGAAGCATAATGATGCTGATAGAGCTCACTTTAAATTCTTGACCCCCTAACTTTAAGTTTCTCCAAGAGTCAGACATACCTTAGTGACTGAACAACAACAGCAAACAACTTTAAATGGACTCTTAATGCTGCTCAGGAATCTCTAGCACATTTTCCCAGTTAATTCTCTCTCCTACTTTCCCAGCTGAGTTTTCCTTCCCTTTTCTCCTCAGACACACAGTCAGTCAGTCAGTCAGTTCAGTCGCTCAGTTGTGTCCAACTCTTTGTGACCCCATGGACTGCAGCACGTCAGGCCTCCCTGTCCATCACCAACTCCCGGAGTGTACTCAAACTCATGTCCATTGAGTCGGTGATGCCATCCAACCATCTCATCCTCTGTCATCGCCTTCTCCTCCTGCCCTCAATCTTTCCCAGCATTAGGGTCTTTTCAAATGAGTGAGTTCTTTGCATAAAGTGGCCAAAGTATTGGAGTTTCAGCTTCAACATCAGTCCTTCCAATGAACACCCAGGACTGATCTCCTTTAGGATGGACTGGTTGAATCTCCTTGCAGTCCAAGGGACTCTCAAGAGTCTTCTCCAAACACCATGGTTCAAAAGCTTCAATTCTTTGGTGCTCAGCTTTCTTTATAGTCCAACTCTCACATCCATATATGACTACTGGAAAAACCATAGCCTTGACTAGACGGACCTTTGTTGGCAAAGTAGCGTCTCTGTTTTTTAATATCCTGACTAGGTTCACAACACATCTTCTAATTCTCCGTCTCATCCTATGGGCTTGCTTAATACCTCCCTGAGACACCAGACGCTTTGAGAAAGATGTGCTACAAGCCCTGACTATGTCCTCTGACTGTGGCTGAGTTTCATCTTTATCTCCTGTTCCTTCCTCTCCATGCTCCTAGCTACAGCAGCATCCCCACCTGCCTGATGGAATCCACAAATTCTCACCTAGAAAAACACAACAATGCTTCCCTCTCTCTTGGACCATGCTTTTTCTCCCTGTTCTACTGGAAGCAGATCATTCCCATGAGTGCACAACAGGCCGCCAGTCAAAAGTTCCCCTTGATTTCGTTCTCCAGCCTCTCCTCCTTTACAGCAGAATTCCTTGAAAGAATTACCTCCACGTGCTCTCTGCACTTCCTTCCTCCCATTCTTTCTCCTGAATTCTGCCCCAACGATGCACTTCTCTTCCCATGAACCCAATATGAGCACCTTCATCACAGTCTCCCCCGGCCCTTATGTGGCAAGATCTAAAGCTAATTCTCAGTCCTCTTTGGCTTGCCCCCTCCATAGCATCTACGGCTGATGGTCCCTCATCGTCCCTTCATTTGTTCTCTCCCCTTGGCTCCCAGGACTCCACAGCCCCTGGACTGTCCTGCTGCTCCTCCCTCCTTGTCTCTCCAAACCCCCTGAATCGGGGTGCCCAGATTCAGCTCTCTTCTTCTCTACCTAGGCTCATTACTCGAGTGACCCCAGCCAGTCCCACAGTTTCACCTTCTACCTACACACTCAGAAGCCTACATTTATTTGTGTAGCTTTGCGTGTGCAGTATCTTGATGCGGTACATCCAGGGTAAAGGCCCAAATCCTGGTACCCAGCACCCTCATCCCTGCCCCTCCCACGGCTCCTCCCTTCTCAGTAAATGTCATTCTAGCTTAGACACACCGTATTTCCCCCTTCCAGTTCTTTAAACACCGTATTAAATCCGTCAGCCAATCCCATTGATGCTGACTTCAAAACATAGTGCTAAGAATCCAGCCACCCCTCACCACCTCTCTGACTGCCTCTTTGGTCCGCCCCACAGCCATCTCTTTCTGGGGCGGTTGCACAGTCCTGCTTGCAGGTCCCTTAAGTTTATTTTCATCCATAGTCAGAGTGATGCTTTAAAAACGTTAACTCACATGACATTATCCTTTTCAAAGTCTCTTCAGAAGCACTGAGCCTGAACCCCGAACCCCGTGCCTGCCCCCTGGCCCCCTCGCTGGGATGACCCGGCCCCTCACCCCCCTCCAGCCCCAGCCCTCCCTGCTCTGCTGCTCCTCCTCGAAGCCTCGGGCCCACACTTACCTTGGGGGTTTTGCTCTTGCTGTTCCCTCTGCCTGGAGCACCTCTCTCTCAGATACCCGCTGGCTGCACTCCTTCACTTCCCTGAAGTCTCTACTCATAGACCACTGTTCAGAGGCTACCCCAGCCACCCTGCCTAAAAGCCACCCCAACTCCCCGCTGCCTGTCTTCAGCCGTCTCCTGAAATGCATCTCAGCCTCCTCCATGTTCCGTTCCTTTGCAGATGGTACACGTGAGGCCAGGGAAGGTGTGTGTCCTCAAGACCCGGGGGCAGTGTCTAGCACACAGTAGGTGCTCAATAAGGATTGGATGAGTAAACTCCTCCTTTTGGGCTAACATCACTAGCCCCTGTCTATAACTGGCTTAGAACATCTGTCACATTTTATTCAAATTCCTTGCTCCCATGTCAGCATTACCCACACCTTATTCACCTTAGTATCCCATTGGCTGGCTAGCAGCGATCAGGCAGAGGAAGAATCCAGCAAACACTGCTTAAGAGAATGAATAAATGCTGAAATCTGCTATGCAATTTACCACGGCAAGTCAGGTGCCCATGAAATTGATTTCTTGTACCCCTCCGAGATTTAGAGCTTCGTTTGGCGTGGAGCTATTTGTCTCAGCGTGAAACGTGTGGTCGAGAACCCACGCACCTGCCTTCGCTCCCCTCCACACACCCATCTCATCGTCTCGGCGTCTGCCACCAGGTCCTCACCACCCCTTGACTCCGCCTCACCTTCTTCCCTAACCTCCTCCCCATCCAGCCCCCATCTCACAACCCTCATCACTCCCGGTCGTGAAAGTCAGTGGAGGGCACACACAAGAAAGGAGAACAGTGGGGTTTTTAATATTTATTCATCTGGCTGCACCAGGCGGGTCTTCCTGGTGGCATGTGGGATCTAGTTCCCTGACCAAGGATCAAACCTGGGTTTCCAGCTTTGGGACCATGAAGTCTTAATCACTGGACCTCCAGGGAGGTCCCAGATGATGGAATTTTGAAGTTTCTTTTTGGAGACATCACCCAGAGCTCTTCCTCCCCTTGTGTGGGTCTTGCACCTCAGCCCTTAAACTGCTCTGCACAGACCCAGGTGGATCCCGACGATCCCACACCTTGGACACAGTCCACTGCTCAGACATCTGTGTTCCCCCCTAACTCCAGGATTACCATCAGCATGTGCAAACGAGGCAGGCACTAGAGGTGCGTCGAGTCTGCGAGGGAGAGCGAAGGTAGTGAGTGCGTCCCTCGCTCTCTAGCAAGGCCAAGGGGAATTCAGGATGGCTGCAGGTGGAGGAAGTTAGAGCAGGTGTAGTCATCACAAAAAAGCTTCAAAATGGGGAATTTTCCAGACAAAGGGGGGAAACAGACAGCGGCAAACCAGGAAACACTTAAAATCCTATGTTTTTAATCTAGGCACCTAGCCCGGCTGCCCTCAATCCCATTCATTCCTTCTTCTTTTTTCAAAACATGTCATTGAAGTGTAGTTGATTTACAATATTGTGTTAATTTCTGCTGTTCAGCACAGTAGCAGAGTTATACGTATATATACGTTCTATTTTTATACAGTTTTCCATTGTGGTTTATCATCCACCAGTCTAATCGTGCCGTGTGGGCATGCCCAGTCATCCAGTCGTGTCTGACTCTGTGGGACCCCATGGACTGTAGCCCGCCAGGCTCCTCTGTCCATGGCACTCTCCAGGCAAGAATACTGGAGTGGGTTGTCAGATCCTTCTCCAGGGGAATCTTGCAGACCCAAGGATTGAACCCGCGTCTCCTGTGGCTCCAGCATTGCAGACAGATTCTTTCAACCACTGAGCCACGGGGGAAGCCCACTATGGTTTATCACAGGGCACTGGATATAAGTCCCCGTGATATACAGTAGGACTTTGTTGTTTATTCATCCTGATTCTTTCTTCTTAATCCTACTGAATAAGCGTTAGTGTTGACAAGGGAAGTGATAAAATGGAATTTCAAGGAATAGCGGACACATGTATAAAGTTTGACTGTCAAGGTAACTTTACAGTGATTATCCCATTAGCCTGTCATAACACACCTGAGAAAGCTGTTATTCCCATCACATTGAGAAGTGGAGGGATTTGGCCCCAAGTCACCCAGGCAGCAGCCGGAAAGCTGGGGTGAGCACCCCAGATTTCTGACACCCCTTCATGTAGGACAGCGCCTCACTGGAGAAACGGGGCGTCCAGGCCTGGTACCACTCTGCCTGCAGCCCTAACCCTGGAGAGCCACCGCGGCTGGTGTGCGGGCTCCTTCCCTTGACCCCCTCGTTTTCACAAGCCCCCCCCATTAAAAGGAAGGTTAGATAAATGCTGTGCTTGGAGCGAGTGTCAGCAACCCTTTCCTGCTCGCGGCGCCCCATCTCACTGCCTGCCCCATGGGCACACTAAACACCTTTTACTGCTTCCTAACCACCCTGCACTGTGCTCCACACTCACCTTGCTATTTAAACTCCAATAAAAGGCAAAATAAAAACATCTTAATGGTCTAAAACGTGCTTTTTCGAACAACCTAAGAGGATATCTTACTCATAAATGTAAGCGAGAAACAGAATTCCATTTCTGCGGTTATGAAACAGATAAATATCTTCCCAGGGGCCCCAGCCCTGGCATCCAACGCCCTGCCTGGCAACACTGCATTCTCACCATGCTCCTTGGGCTCCGGGCTCTTTTCAGTCGTGGGAATGGCTGCTCAGAGGGAGAGGGTGGGACTCCTGTCCTCCTGTGTGGGGTGGGGTGGCCGTCCCCTCTCTCCATCAGCAGTGGAGCGCCTGTGACATGTCAGGCCCTGGGATGGGAACCTGGGACCGGCGCAGCCCCCCGCCTCCAGAGCTCAGAGGTGAGGACACAGTCAAAGTGCAGCACGTCCAGATGCTGCTGAGGAGGGGCCCGGTGTCACTGGGGCTCAGAGAAGAACAGTCCAGCCTGGGCATTCACGGAGGGCTTCCTGGAGGAGACTGGATTCAGGCTCCAAGAACGAACAGGATCATGATGGGCCAGAAAGAAGAGAATTCCAGATCGAGGGAAGAGTCTGAGAAAGATTGGGAGAAGCAGGAAGGCACAGTATGTCTGGGACCTAAACCAGTAGACGGAGGAGCAGGCTGGAGGACAGACTGGATAGGGTGGCAGGTGGTGCAGAGCCTGGGACGCCTGGCTGGAGCACTTCACAGAAGCGGGACAGGCCCTGAGTGGCCCTGAGCACCAAGCAGCCGCCTGTGTAAGCCGCTCAGGAGTCCACACACTCCCTCCCACCTCTCCCCCTGCTGGGAAGGGACACACGTGGATAAAAGGAGGAGAACTGGCTCCTTCCTCCGGAGCAGCCTCTAGGCCCAGGACCACGGCTCCTGTATCACAAGGCTGGCAGCGCACAGAGGCAGAGAGAGGGAGAAGCCGGGGCCTCCGGGGCAGGCGGGGGCCTCAACACCTCCCAGCAGGGAGACCTGAGCTCTTGCCTCATCCTCTCCAGCACAGGTGCCGACCCGAGCAGACCCCTCCCTCGGGACCTGCCACTAACTGTGTTCAGCACGTGTGTGTTTACTGAGCCGGTAACAGGACAGGGAGAGCAGGAAGGGGGCTCACCTCACGGCTGGGAGGTCAGATAGCCTGTTCTAAGAAAAGCTGAACACACAGGAAATGTACAAACTCAGACCTGGAGCAAGCCCCTGGACAGTCCTCTGGTGGAGGGGCTCTGCCCTGCAGACGCCCTGCAGGTGCCCTTGGTCTACAGGGAGGGCAAATCAAGAACGCAAGGGTCCATGAGATAGGAAATGTACACCTGCTGGACAGGGATCGAGCTGGACCAGCACGCAGGCTCCAGTACCACCTGCGTGCAGAAAGCGCCCCCATTCCCGGCCAGCCTCTCCCGGCTTCCTGAGTCTGGTGGTTAACTGTGTGTGTCAGCTTGGCTGGGTCAGATGTTTCGTCCAATACTATCCTGAGTGCAGCTGTGATGGTGTCTTTTTGAATAAGATTAATAATTAAATCTAAATTAATATTTAAATTTGAGTGAAGCAGATTACACTCCATAATGTGGGTGGGCCTCATCCAATCAGGTGAAGAACAAAAGCAGTCCTCCTCCAACTAACAGGGAATTCTGCCTGCAGAGGGCCTTCAGACGTGAGCTACAACACTGGATTCTTGCTGGGTCTCCAGCCAGAATATATAAAATGTATAAAATGAATAACCCTTCTGATGACAGCTAAACACACCAAATAAAATATTGTTCTAAAAATCTCTTTTTAAAATATCTTGATGAGGGGCAAGAAAGAAGAAATCCTCAGAAACCAAGCAACATTGAAATTGGGGTTGCAGAGAGGGAGCAGAGCCCAGGAGCCAGTTGTGAGCCCAGTGACGTCCACAAAGTCCTGAAGGTCATGACCTTCTGCTCTGATGACCGCACTGGGGTACTGGGGACAAGGCTGGGCCAACCCACAGAGGGATGTCTCATACGAGAACCCCACAGGAAACTGGACCTCCAAGGGCTGCCCCTCCACATAACGGCGACCTGGAAAGACCTTGGGAAAAGACAATGAATTGGCTCAAATTTGGTGCTGAGTGGATGGAAAATTAAAACCTCCCTTTAAACCTTGAAACTCCAAGCAAGTTCCCATGAGATTTTGCAGCCTCAACTCACACCAACTGTGTTAGGAAAAAAAAAAACTTCAAGTGAGAAATTATTTTAAAGTTGTCCTACCCTGAGCTGGTGGCAACCCAAAATCCCTGACAGAATCAAATACAAATTCTCTTCAGCAGAGTGCACCTTCAGCACAGGCCTCACGGAATTCTCACACATGAAATCATGAGAAAAACGAGCCTTAGTCAAAAATCACAAAATAAGGAAGCAGGTCACACGCTCGAGAGTGAGCAGAAACCCCAGGCAGCATTTGTCTAACCTGGAATTAAAAAGGGTGTGAAATATGCTTCAAGAAATAACATTTTTAAAATGCATAAAGTACAAAAGCCTGTAAGGTAGAATTGTGCAGATTTGAAAAATAGGCAGAAGTTCCAGAAATTCAGAAAATAAAAGATACAATAATTGGAATAAAAAAAATGCAATGGGCAGGTTATAGCGGATTATGCACAGCCGAGGAAACGGCTATTGAACTGGAAGGCGGGATGTAGCACAAGCACAACCGACGAGACAGATGCAAAGGTGGGTTAAGAGGCAGACAGTGGAGAGGGTACATAATCAGAATTCTAAAAGCTGTTTCAGACAGAGGATGGGGCAGAGACAGTGCTTATTAGATGTTGTGTAAGAATTTGCAGAAATAGAACAAAGGCCCCCATCCTCAGGTTCAGGTGGTTTAACAAAACACAATAATAAAGCTTTATAAAAGAAATCCACACTCAAATACATCATAGTAAATTACGAAAAAAGCAAGGAGAATATCAAACAAAGAAAAGCTATTTAAAGAGATAAGAAAGAAAACAAATACTACCTGTGTAGGACCCATAATGAGACTAAGGGTTGGTCTCTCAATAGACACCCTGGAGAGACGGTCCCTGATGGCGGCAGAGACTGGGGGATGCTCCTGCGATGGGCGTAGACTGGATGGGTCTCCCGGAAGCTGAGGAAGCTACAAACACCAGAAGCAGGTCGAAGCAGGGCAGGGCTCTCCCCTACAGGTTTCAGGGAGAGCGGCCCCGCCAACACTTTGACTTCTGATTTCTGATCTCCAGGACTATGAGAGAAAGCTTTGTAAGCACACGGTTTGTGGTCCTTGTTATCACAGCTCCCGGAAAGGAACACACCCTCCCTGCCCCAACTCAGATGCTACTTCTTCTGAAAAGGCTTCCTCCTGTCTTCACCAAATTCATGCAATATCCCAACTGTAGCCATTTTTCCAAAATGGGTTTTAACTGTGCTCTTCATTTCTTATCCCTCCACTAGACAGCCAACCCCATGAGGGTAGGTGTGAGGCTCTGGATATCTCTGAAATCCC
The DNA here is from genome assembly GCF_910594005.1 of Cervus elaphus. NCBI lineage: Eukaryota > Metazoa > Chordata > Mammalia > Artiodactyla > Cervidae > Cervus > Cervus elaphus. Next base: position 2,796,724 of record NC_057836.1, read on the forward strand.
CAAGCTCATCACAAGGGACAAGTGAGTGGGAGACCCTAATCTGGGTTGGTGGCGATGGTTTAGTCGCTAAGTCTTTTTCAACTCTTGTGACCCCATGGACTATAGTCTGCCAGGCTCCTCTGTCCGCAGGATTCTCCAGGCAAGTGTACTGGAGTGGGTTGCCATTTCCTTCTCCAGGGATCTTCCTGACCCAGGAATCGAACCCAGATCTCCTGCATTGCAGGCAGGTTCTTTACCGACTGAGCTGTGAGAGGCCTAGCTTTATGCGGGCAGTGCCCCCTGCATCTCCAGGGTCACCCCCAGTCCTCCTGTATGGCTAATGTTCTGTCACCTTTGAATGGAAGGGACCCTTGAACATCACCCTGGAATTCACCAGGAACGTGGGTGGTTCATCATGAGAAACTGATCAGCTGGCCTGTGCTTGCCCCGCTGTCTGATTTTCCGTGCTTCCCTGCCACCCGAGGTCTGCAAGTCCAGCCTCCTTCATGGGGGACACGCTGTGTTCAAACCTTGCTGGACCACCCGCCATGGAGAGGCATGTCCAGCTCCTCTCCAATACTTGGCTGTGGGACGATCCTTGAAGATGCTCCATCTCCTTCGTCTTGTGACAGCAAACTCCTCCAGCAGACTGTTTCCGCTCCTTGTAAACAATTTGCTCAGCTCCTCCCTCCTCATCGCGGTGGCCAGAAGCTGCTCGTTCCCTGCCGCTGCTTCATTCCAGAACGCAGCTCCTGTCCTGGCCTGCGTGCGCACAGATGCGTCCTTGCTGCTGCAGTCTGGCGCTGCGGTTTCGTCTGATGTCAGCCACGTCACCCGGCAACATCTGGGACAGCTCCCTGACCTCCCCGCTCCTTGGGAGGGAGGACCGGACAGCTGCTGTGTCCCCTGCTCCGTCCTCATCCCTTGCGGAGGATTTCCTCCATGGCTCAGACGTTAAAGAATCTGCCTGCAATGCGGGAGACACGGGTCAGATCCCTGGGTCAAGAAGATTCCCTGGAGAAGGAAATGACAAACCCACTCCAATATTCTTGCCTGACAATCTTATGGACAGAGGAGCCTGGCGGGCTACAGTCCATAGGGTCACAAAGAGTCCAGTGTGACTGAATGACTACGCTTTCACTTTCTTTCACTAGGGGACCTGAGTGTGAAAGTCACTCAGTCCTGTCCAACTCTTTGTGACCCCATGGACTGTAGCCCACCAGGCTCCTCTGTCCATGGAATTCTCCAGCCAAGAATACTGGAGTGGGCAGCCGTTCCCATCTCCAGGGGATCTCCCCAGCCCAGGGATCGAACCTAGGTCTCCCGCATTGCAGGTGGATTCTTTACCAGCTGAACCACCAGGGATGCCTAAGAATCCTGGAGTGGGTAGTCTATCCCTTCTCGAGCAGATCTTCCTGACCAGGAAATTGAACCAGTGTCTCCTGCATTTTACCAGCTGAGCTACCAGGGAAGCCCCAGGGGAGCTGAGGAACTGAACTTTTTATTCTATTTAACATTAATTCATTTAAATTCAAATGTACATCAGCTCTTATCTTAAGATAAATGTACATAGACTGCTGTGTTAGACAGGGCAGCGCCAGAATATTTCTGCTAAGAACCCAAGGCCAAAAATTGATGAATTGAGCTAATGGCCCTCTGCCTACTCCAAACAGAGACACAGAGTAAATCCTAACAACGAAAACTGTTTTATAAAACAAAACCAAACTCAAACAAAAGAGAAAACCCATCTGAGCCGGAAGACAAAGGACACACAAAGCCAGACATCAGCGGGGATTCCATAGAAGCCCACGGACAGAGGACCCCGGTGGGCTCCGGTCCATGGGGTCGCAAAGACTCGAACACGACTCAAGCGGCTTAGCACACACATAGAAACGTGGTCCCGAGAGCCTGTGAAAGAGCAGGAGCAGGCACCACGGGGAACACGGCTGCAGGGGCCCCACGCGTCCCCGTTTCCCTCTCTGAGCTGCATTTGGGGTCTGCTGGGCGCGTGTGTGCCTACCCGGGCTCTGTTTCCCTCCAGGGAGGTGTTAAAGCCTTTCCTAAGAAATATCTATTGAGAGCTTTTTAAATTATTCTTTGGCTGGATCTTCCAACACTCTCATTTAATTTGCTTTTATTTTTAACAACGGGCTTCTTTGGTGGTTCAGATGGTAAAGAATCTACCTGTCAATGTAGGAGACCCAGGTTCGAGCCCTGGATCAAGAAGATCTCTTGCAGAAGGGAATGGCAACCCACTCCAGTATTCTTGTCTGGAGAATTCCAGGGACAGAGGAGCCTGACGGGCTATAGTTCTTGGGGTTGCAGAGTCAGACACAGTTGAACGACTAAGCATAGTACTCCCTCTCTCTTGCTTGTAATAATGCCTTCTTGCCACATTATGAATTTCTCTCTCTGTCCCTCCGGCCATGTTTAATTGTCAAAGCCCTGTTGGGACACTCTATTGTTTTTAGTTCCTCAGGTGTGACTTCTCCGGCACGTCTTCTGCTGACTCTCCCCCATCATAACGGATTCTCTCTGCACTTTGTGCATCATCAGCTCATCTCTCAGTGGGGTTTTCCTCCGACAGTTCTGCTCGGTCCTGAGAACAGGAAGATTCTTCTACGGGACAGTGATTCAGAGGCGCTCCGTTAGCTCACTGGTTCCAGACCAGTGTGGACTCCAAGTCCTCACTGCAGGGTTTTTGCACTGCAGTCCCGCATGGATTTGGACTCCGAGCAGCTGGGCCCTGGACTCTCCCTCCTTAGGACAAGCCTCCGATGCCTAGGCAGCTCGTTCCTGGTCTGCTTCTCCAGACCAAAGGGCAGAGATACGCTGCTTCCTGTTGTAAATCAGATAGATTGTTCCTGTTCTGAATTTCTTGCAGAAAGCCCCGGTCTAGATTTCCTTTAAATTCTAAGTCCTCTAATGTCCACTCAAGATCCAAAAAGTAAAAATGAAACTGTTAGCTGCTCAGTCGTGTCTGACTTTTTGGGACCCCATGGACTGTTGCTCACCAGGCTCCTCTGTCCATGGAATTTTCCAGGCAAGAATACTGAAGTGGGTTGCCATTTCCTTCTCCAGGGGATCTTCCTGACCCAGGGATTGAACCCTGGTCTCTTGCATTGCAAGCAGATTCTTTACCATCTAAGCCACCAGGGAAGACGCAAAGTAGGCATTAAACCCTAGCTCTTAAGGTATCTGTCTGGGTCTAATACTCCAACACCCCTCACTGCTAGGCTGTGCTTTCTCTCTTATTATCTAAATCCGGGATATTCTCCAGTCCTGCTATTAAAACTAACTAGATGCTTTTTTTTTTAAAGCACTTTATGAAATAAATAAATAGTTATGTATATTTTAACACATTTATATCTGTTTGGACAGGAGAGGAGTTTCTCATAAGGTTCATTTCACTGTTTCTCTGATTTATTTTTATCCTCTGCCATATAACTAGTCTGCAAAAAAAAGAGAAAACACTTAGTAGTTTGAACCATCAACAGACTTTCTTTGCTTATAAGTCCATGATTTGGACTTCCCTGGTGGCTCAGCTGGTAAAGAATCCGCCTGCAATGCAGGAGACCCCGGTTTGATTCCTGGGTTGGGAAGAGCCCCTGGAGAAGGGAAAGACTCCCCACTCCAGTATTCTGGCCTGGAGAATTCCATGGACTGTACAGTCCATGGGGTGGCAAAGACACAACTGAGCGACTTTCACTTTCAGTGTGACGGCTTGTCTCTGTTGGGTGTGGTCACTCAGAGCAGCTTGATAGAAGCTGGAGGACCCACTCCCAAGACAGCTCCTGCATGAGGCTGGCAGGCTGGGCTACCTAGGGGCTGGAGCCGGGCTGCAGAGCTGCCCATAGGGGGCTTTCGTGCGCAGCTGGGCTTCCTCACAGCATGGTGGCCCAGGGCCAAAGGCCGGGATTTCAGGAGACAGGAAACGAGAGCGGTCAGCCTCTGAAGGGGCCCCAGTGGTAAAGAATCTGCCTGTCAAAGCAGGAGACCCAAGAGGTGCAGGTCCAGTCCCTGGAGGAGGGCATGACAGCCCACTCCAGCACTCTTGCTGGAGGAACCCCACGGACCGCAGGCTACAGTCCACAGGACCGCACAGTCAGACACGACCGAGCGTCTGAGAGCAGCTTCTTCAGGACTGGGCCGGTCACTTTTGCCAGGCTTTGCTGTTGCGTGTCCCCGAGCCTGGCCAGATTCAAGGGCTGGGGCAGAGGTCAGGCCTCTAAAGGGGGGGCCAGCAAAGACCTTGCCGCCACCTTTAGTTCACCATGCCTACAGGGACAGAAGCCCACCTTCCTTTCTTTCACATCCTAGATTTTTCAAACAATTCTCGCTGGAAATGCCCTTGAGAGTCCCCATACCCTACTTTCTTCCACACTTCAGGTTTTCTCTTTCTTTTTTGAAAGATGCCCAGAATGCCTAGAATGGAATCCTACCACTTTTCTTCGAATCAGCAAGCTTAAAGCAACTTTCCTGATGATCTCTGGCTCAATTCCCAGCTGACTTAAACTTCAGCATCCTTTATAACACATTCGTATGCGTCGACAAGTCCTATCCTTTCTTCCTCCCTTTGGTGGCAAAGGGGATTGTACTTTGAGGTATTTTAAGAACATTTTTTCACGTATTCTTCCAAAAGCATGTCTGGAAAAAAAATGTACTTCTGATAAATATGTATTAAATGTGAAGCATTTAAAGGCAGTTGGACCTGTTTTGTACCCTTATACATGTCTTTTTGAATTAATGTTGAATTCTTAAACGGCTTCTTAGTCATTAATTACAATTAACTCTGTCCATTGCTATGCTCTATGCATTCTTGGCCCCCTCCCTGAAGCCTGATCAGCCTGCATAACGGATGGCTCCTCGCCTGCATCTCTTCCCATCCTGGCAGCAAAAAAAATCAGCAAGTCCCTGGAGTACCGGGCAACCACCAGGAGCCGCTGCCGGACTTGAATTTTTGTGCTGGAACTTGCCCTCAGGAATTCCACCTTTTCACTGAAAGTCATTTTATACCACCCAGACGGGATGCTAGGAGGTAGAGGAACATGAAAGTGTTAGTCGCTCAGTTGTGTCCGACTTTTTGTGACCCCAAGGACTGTAGCCCACCAGGTTCCTCTGTCCATGGAATTCTCCAGACAAGAATACTGGAGTGTGTTGTCACACCCTTCTACAGGGCATCTTCCCAATGCAAGGACAAACCTGGGTCTCCCACATTGCAGGCCAATTCTATGGTTCCTGTCTGAACCACAGGGAAGCCCCAGGTGGTAGAGGAGGCGTCACCAACGACAGGGTTAGGGGGTTTCCCTGGCAGTCCAGTGGCTAAGACTCTGCACCCCCACTGCAGGGGCCCAGGGTCCGTCCCTGGTGAAACTAGATCCCACATGCCCCAACTAAGAACTTAGTTCACTGCAGCAACTGAAGACCCCGCGTACCACAGCTAAGACCTGGCACGGCCAAATAAACAAATGCTTTTAATAAAAGGGGAACAGTCAAAAAACGATTGACAGGGACAGGTGCAAGGGCTAATGAGGAGAGGCAGGGACAGGGGTCAAAGCGCTGGGAGAATGAAATCTATGCCCCCGAAGAAACTTCATAAACAGTTGCATGTTCATTCGTGAATCCACAAGGAAGCTGATCTGCCTGCCGTTGGCAAACCGACCCAGCCTTGGATGTGAAACGCAGTCACGGTCGGAGCCAAGCCGTGCGTGGACTGCTGCCTCTGTCTCTCGGGCACGTGTCCCTTTTGGGACTGGTCATGCAGCAATGACACAGCCCCCAGGCCCAGACTGAGCCCCAGGCCACGGGCCCAAGCCCCCGCCTCCCTGGGCCCCCGTCCCTCCACCTGCAGCTGGGCCAACAGCAGGCTCCTTGGAAGGGCGGTCAGAATCAGCCAAGCAGACGCCTAGGAAAGGCTTCGATCCACGCCTGGACAGAGGAAGCGATGAGCAAATGCTTCCCGTTATTTTTATTCCCTCAGGCCCGTCTCCCTCGGGAGACTATAAACCCACAGGGGAGAAGGCAGATGGGGCCTTGTCACTTCTCATCGCTTCCTTATCCTCTTTCCAAAGCCTGGAAGCAGTGCGTTCCTACACACTTAAGACAATGGCCTCAGAAATGGGGACGGAGGCTGTCAAGTCTGTCTTCCCTCTCAATGACCACATTTTCCATTCCTAGAATTTCCCTTCTGTTCTTTTTTTTTTTAACCACCTGTTTAGTCTCTCCACAATGCCCTACTTTTGTCTATGTGGTCCATTCCTTCATCTTGTTGAAAAACTTAAACACACTTATTTTTAAACCTTCTTCAGACTGTTCTGTCGCCTGCAGTCCTGGAGCGTGAATCTGCTCGTGCGCTGGGTCGCCTCTGAACTTTCCCTCTCAGGGTGCGTCTGGCAGGGGAAGTATCGTCCGTGGGCGCCCTGAGCATCCCACGTGCAGTGGTTCAGGGGCCATGTCTTCTGCAGGCAAGTGGCTTCCGTCCGTTCCAGAGGTGTTTCTCCGAGACCCAACTTGGACATCTCACCTCAGCGCTCCTGGGTATAAATATGAATTCCATCCATCCAGAGGTGGCATTACAAAATCAGGAGCCCACAGCTGAAAGCAGGTACCCACTCGGTTGTCCCATTCATGGAAGTGACAGCGTTTGTCAGACCCCGACTTCACGAAGGGGACTCCGTCGTGCCAGCCCTCGCCTGTCCCCGCTGGTGACCCTGCCCTTACACCCTCACCGCCACTCCGGCCTTAAGTCCCGTCTCCCACTGGCATCTCAGGCTTTCCCTTGCTTTCAAGTTCTGTGTGCACTTAGAATTTCCTGTTAGAGCTCACCCATCCTTTCTGCACGTCTGAAGCAGGAGGGGCATCCTTCGTCTATTCATTCTGCCGTGCTGACGGCAAGCCATGGAAGCACGGTGGACGCCTGCAGCCTGGCCGGGCCCCAGCAGAGGTGGCCGCGCCTGCCGGGGGGCCACGGTGTCACATGGGGTTCTGGCCAGCTGTGCTATCTTGAGCCTCACAGCCGTCCTGGGGGAGAGGCATTCTTATCCCGGTTTGATCGATAAGGGACTCAGAATTCACATTTCCTTACTTCTCCAAAGGCAAAGGCTGGTATGGGCCTTGTTCCACACAGAACCATGGAGAAGCTTCTGGAACTCCAGGCTTCCAGTACGACCAGCAACAGCGAGATGCAGCCAGGATCCAGAACTGGGGATGGGGTTAAAGAAGGGAGGTGTGGGGCCGGGAGGCAGAGAGAAGGCCGACTCCTCCCCCAGGTCCATCAGCCTGTCCGAGGCACGGCCTTGGGAGAGCCAGGGACCCACCGGAGGCAGGGCTGCAAAGAACCGTCCGAGGCTTCCAGAAACCCCCGTGTAGGACCGACATCTTTGAGACATGGTCGCTCCCCTTTCTCCCCTTTTCCAGCATCAGGAAAGACCCCTGTGCTCGGAAAGATCGAAGGCAAGAGGAGAAGGGGGTGACAGAGGCACGAGGTGGTTGGATGGCATCACCGACTCGATGGACATGAGTCTGAACAGACTCCGGAGGACAGTGGAAGACAGGGGAGCCTGGCGTGCTGCAGTCCATGAAGTCGCAAGAAGTCGGACACGGCTTAGCAACTGAACAACAACATCCTCCCCCAGGTAAAAAGAGCCAAGGAAGGAGGGACCGTGGTCCGTATGTACCCATCCTCCCAGAACCCCCATCCCAGGGGGATGGTCTCACTGTTACTGGTCCAGGTCCCTGGACTCTTTAATCTACAGACAGTGACAAAGCCAGATGGGGAATTCCGACAAGGCTTCGCTGGACTCGGGTTGCAGCACAAGGGAGCAAGAAAACTAACAGGGGCCTCGCTTGCTCCTGAGCTGGCCCCTCAAGTGGGGGTGGGGATAGCGGTGGGAGGGGCCAGAGGGGTGGCTGAGGTGGTCTGCTCCCCCCACCTCAGTGGCGCCCCGGACAAGGATCTTGTCCAATATCCTGCTTCTGCTCTTCAGAAGTGGCAGTGGTTTTTGAACTTTTTGTCTCTTACTGTGGATCATTTGCCCCATCTGCATGATGCAATTAATTTTAGTTTCTTCTGGTTTCTTCGGATCTTGTTGCTGGAGGAGACGTTTGTCCGGCTGCAAGTCCTGCAGCGAAGGGTCCGAGGTCTGGCCTCTCTCATGAGAACGTGGGGGCTTTAGGGTGGTCACGTTGGATGCAGCCATTGAGGCAAGGCCCTGTGAGAAGTCAGGGAGACCAGAGCTCTCTCCAGCCTCATGAAGTCACAACAGGGAGCCAGGGCGTCTGCACACCCACGGCACGGACCTCACCAGACTCCAGCCTTGCGGACGCCGATCTGTGGCTTCCAGCCTCCAGGTCTATGGAAGCTCCTATGTGTGGTTTACACCCCAGGGATGCTCTGCCTAAGCAGCATCCCTCCCCAGCATCCAGGGTGGGACTGAAGGTTGATCCATGCCTGGCCTGGATGAGACACAGGACCACATGAGCCGAGGGGACCCCTCACTCCGGTGCGTGCCCCACCTGGCCCTGGAGGGTGAGAGCCCACGGGCATCTCACAGCCCCCACTCTGCCTGGGACCAGGATCCATCAGGCTGTGTGTGTACGCGTGTGTGCACGTGTGTGCACGTGTGAGTGTGTGCCTGTGCATGTGTGACTGTGTGTGTCGGCCTATCGTGGATTAGAAAGGCAACACAAGGAAACTGATAGAGAAAAAATTTGTAACATGGACGTCCCCCGGAGCCCCCAGAATCACAGTCCTCATGAAGTTCACCATCGGTGAAGAGTGTCTCTTCCATAATTGCTGCTTAATGTGACTGAGTAAGAAGGGCAGAGCCCGGGGCTCCTGACTCGCTCTATGTCACGCTCCTCTTGGCTTCCCAGGGCCTTGGGGCCGGATAACCGCTGACCACACCCGCGGGCCCACACTCAGTCCCCACGTCCCGCACTGATGCCCTTCCTTTGAGGTTCACGATCACCCGAGTCTCTTCCTGTTTGAAGGGCTCGCGTGCCCTCTCCCTCTGGGGTCTCTCCACAAGGCTCCGCTCTGCCAGTGCCCTCCCGCGGGGGCCCTGGGCTGGCCTCTGGAGAAGCCCACGGCCCTGGAGGAAGAGGGGCAGTGGGTCAGAGCCCCTGGCTGGGGCTGCCTCTCCTGTAAACTGCAGAGCCGTGAGGCCCCAGGCAGAGATCCAGCCACCGCTGGTGTTGGTCTCCTATCATCAACGTGGTAGCAGACCCACACGCTTACTCCCTGGCATGTCTGGAGGTCAGAGTATGAAGCAGGGATCGCAGGATGGGGGCTAACATCAACATGTGGGCAGGGTTGGTTCCTCCGGGGGCTCAGGGAGGGCCCCTCCCTCACTCTTCTGGCTTCTAGAGGCGCCTGCACTCCTGGCCTCCTGGCCTCCTCTGTTTTCCAAACCAGCGAGAGCAGTTCAGCTCCCTCTCAGGTCGCTCTCTGTCCTCCTGCTCCCGTCTGTCTCCTGCAAGGACCCTCTGATTACACCGGCCCCTCCCTGACGATCCAGGGTCGTCACACATCTCGGGTCAGCTGACCGGATATCCTGATTCCATCTGCAACCTTAAGCCCCCTTTGTCCTGTGGCAATTTATTCCCCGGCCGCGAGAGTGAGAACACACACATATTCGGGGGTTTTATTCTGCTTGCCACATGGACATTCATCCTTTCTGTTTGCATCCAACAGCATAAAAAAGGGCTTAAGAGCAGAGCTTGAAAGCGTCGCTGTTTTTCCAGCCCTCTTGGCATCTACAACCTACTCTGCACTCAGTCATGCTTGCATGCTCAGTTGCGTCCAACTCTTTGCATCCCATGGACTGTGACCTGAGGGGTTCTCCTGTCCGTGGGATTTTTCCAGGCAAGAATCCTGGAATGGGTTGTCACTTCCTCCTCCAGGGGACCTTCCCAACCCAGGGAGTGAACCCGCGTCTCCTGCATTGGCAGGTGGATTCTTCAGCACTGTGCCGTTTGTGGTTCCCTCAAAACCTGCAACAAGTAGGATAGACCTGCACTGGGCTGGATTCCATGCGATGCAGGGGAGAAGGTCCAGCCCACCCTCAGCACCCCTGCCACCCAGGGGTGCATCCTCTCATGACCTAAGGAGACTCAGAGAGGTTCAGTCACTGTCCAGGGTCACACAGCCGGTGGGTGGAGACACAGCTTCAAGTGTGGACTGCCCGGCTTCAGGGGGAGGAGAGAGACCCGGGTGATGATGGGTCCCAGGATCAGGAGGGTCTGCCTCAGTTTTTATTGAGATCCATGCTCTCTGAGGAGGGAACCGGTCCTCCTGCCCCCTGTCCCCTGCACTCTCAGGGCCTCATCTATCAGCTGGGATAACCCCACACTTACCTGCAGGATTCGAAAGGTCCAGCAGGACTGTGACGGGATCAACCCCTTAAGGATCCCACAAGGACCTGGGATGAGAGCCAGCACCCAGCAAGGAAGGCCCGGCTCCTAGGGGTGTTAGCTTTGCCTGCAGATGCCTGAGCTCCCATCCGGGCTGAAATCCAGGGCTCAGAGCTTCAGGCCCGGCTCTGTCTCTCGGGAGATATTTTGGACATTTAAATCCCAGCTGCATCCCGATGTCCCCAGAATAACCACTGGCAGCCACTTCTGGAATCAGTCCCCATCGGGCTCGCAATCAAGCCTCCGCCATCTGACAGCTGGCCCAAACGGGGGGGGGCGTGTGGGAGGCCCTAGGGCCTAGGGGACGTGGGTTCATGTCCAGGATCGGCCTCTGGCCAGCAAATGCCTGGATGCCTCTGAGCCTCATCAGAGGCTTTTTTGCCTCATCAAATGGCCTCAGCAGTACTTCATGGGGTTTGTGAAGATACGATCAGATAAAGTCTTCAGGATCATGTTCAGGGCTTTGGCACTGGAAGCTCCTGATGAATGCTGCACTGTGACGGGGAAGGGGAAGCCGGGGTCCCTGAGCTGCAATTCACACTCAAAGACCAGGTCCCACCCAGCTGCAGACAGGACCTTCCAGCCACCTGCCAAGTCCATCTGGGCACGAGGCTGGCCCCTGGCATGGGGACCCCTTCCTCTAGCCCACCCCAATCGCTGCACTGGGCTGACTCCAGGGTAAGCCTCAGCCCTCCGGTCCAAGCTCACCTCTGCAGGGAGCCCTCCTCGACCTCTCCAGCTGGACGCCGTGTCCCCCAGCCCTTCAGATCAGCCAGAGGATCTCGCTCCACAGAAGGTCCTGCTGTTAAAGACAAGGCCCATGAGGTTCTGGCAGTCTGCTCCCCGATCCCCTCCTCCCAGCCCCGGAGCCCTCCCTGCCTGCTGTCCTCTGACCCTCAATGCCCCCCCCCCAGTTCAGCCCCTCCCCACTCCACACCCCTGGGACAGATCAGAGCCTCCTGCTGAGGGTCAGAATTCTCTTTCTTCCCCAGAATTATCGACAGTGAGTGGAGAAACTGAGTCCTCCCAGCCCTGTCTGAGCTCAGCTTTTCCCTCCCTGGGCCCTGGTTCACACCACTTGTAACTAGACAGAAAAGAGGCTCTTACCCCAACTACTGGAGAAGGCAATGGCACCCCATCCAGGACTCTTGCCTGGAAAACCCCATGGACGGAGGAGCCTGGTGGGCTGCAGTCCACGGGGTCACGAAGAGTCGGACATGACTGAGCGACTTCACTTTCACTTTTCACTTCCATGCATTGGAGAAGGAAATGGCAACCGACTCCACTGTTCTTGCCTGGAGGGATAGGGGACGGGGGAGCCTGGTGGGCTGCCATCTATGGGGTTGCACAGAGTCGGATACGACTGAAGCGACTTAGCAGCAGCAGCAACAACCCCAATTACACAGTAGCATCAAGTGAGGAATTTCAAGAAACCAAACCTCATGGTGACCTCATCTGAACCAGGACTAGGGCAGAAGCTTTGAATCTTGCACTTTGGATAGATCTTTTAATCACACTTGCAAATTACTGCCTCACTGAGTCACACGGGTCTTCTACATGTTGATGTGTTTTGTTATCTGATACCAAGAAGGCACATTTGTTAATATCCCCAGGAATCTCATCAGAGAAGTCTTTAGGCACTGGGGTGCTGGCAAGCTCATGGTAGCAGATGCAAGGGCTACTAAATCCTAAGTCTCATTTGAAGATTCAAAGTTTATCAATAGTATTACGATTAATACTGTCAGCTATTTTCCTTGAAGTCACGGGCTCTAGTTGTTCATTTTTGAGAAAATGTCTTCCAAACACTCAAGTTTGAATATTCCTAGTTGGTCCGCCACACCATTCTTTCAGGTAAAAACCATGTTCTGTGAAAACAGTGCCTAGTTTAGTTTATAACTCAAGTGAAGTGGAAGTCACTCAGTCGTGTCTGACTCTTTGCGACCCCATGAACTGTACAGTCCATGGAATTCTCCAAACCAGAATACTGGAGTGGGTAGCCTTTCCCTCCTCCAGGGGATCGTCCCAACCCAGGGATCAAACCCAGGTCTCCCGCATTGGGGCTGATTCTTTACCAGCTGAGCCACCGGGGCGCCCTTGTTACTCAAGTACCACTGTATTCAGCGTGCAGAATGCGCGTCCTGTGTGTGCTTCCCAATTGTTACACAGAATGCAAACGCAGCATGTACACAAGGGTGGGGATTTAAAAAAACTAGCAGCTCTTACTAGTTTTACTAGCGAGTGACCCCGCGGCGGGCTGCGGAGTAAGCAGGCGGCGAGCGGCCCGAGGAGGCCTAGGCAGCATGGCCTGCGCGGAGGTCTGTGCAGAGGAACTGCAGGGTCCACGCCCGGGATCCCCCCACCTCCGCCACCGTCAGAGTCGCCGCCAGCGCCATCGCCACCAGCGCCATCAACACGTCGCCTCCGACGCCTACCCGGCTACCCCGCACCTCCTCCACTGCCTCCCGCTCCCTGACGACAGACCATTCTTTGCCCTTTAAAAAAAATGCCACCCACATTCAGAGACACAGGGCAGCAGTTTGGCAGATTCTTTACCAGCAGAGCCACAAGGGAAACAAGGAACAAGAAGCGCGGCGCCTGCGACAGACCGCGCAGAAGCGTTCAAGGTCAGGAGGGGCAGCCGTGAGGAGATGCCCCGTCCAAGGTCAGGAGCAGCGGCTGCGCTTTGCTGGAGCAGCCGTGAAGAGATACCCCATGACCAAGGTAAGAGAAACCCAAGGAAGACGGTAGGTGTTGCGAGAGGGCATCAGAGGGCAGACACATTGAAACCATAACCACAGAAGACTAGCCAATCTGATCACAGGACCACAGTCGTGTCTAACTCAATGAAATTAAGCCATGCCGTGTGGGGGTCCCAAGATGGACGGGTCATAGTGGAGTGTGGTCCACGGAATGTGGTCCACGGAATGTGGTCCACTGGAGAAGGGAATGGCAAACCACTTCAGTATTCTTGCCTTGAGAACCCCATGAACAGCATGAAAAGGCAAAAAGATAGGATACTGAAAGATGAACTCCCCAGGTCGGTAGGTGTCCAGTATGCTACTGGAGATCAGTGGAGAAATAACTCCAGAAAGAATGAAGGGATGGAGCCAAAGCAAAAAAAACACCCAGTTGTGGATGTGACTGGTGATAGAAGCAGGGTCCAATGCTGTAACGAGCAATATTGCATAGGAACCTGGAATGTAAGGTCCATGAATCAAGGCAAATTGGAAGTGGTCAAACAGGAGATGGCAAGAGTGAACGTTGACATTCTAGGAATCAGCAAACTGAAATGGACTGGAATGGGAGAATTTAACTCAGATGACCATTATATCTATTACTGTGGGCAGGAATCCCTTAGAAGAAATGGATTAGCCATCGTGGTTAACAAAAGAGTCCAAAATGCAGTACTTGGATGCAATCTCAAAAATGACAGATGATCTCTGTTCGTTTCCAAGGCAAACCATTCAATATCACGGTAATCCAAGCCTATGCCCCAACCAGTAACGCTGAAGAAGCTGAAGTTGAATGGTTCTATGAAAATCTACAAGACCTTTTAGAACTAACACCCAAAAAAATGTCCTTTTCATTATAGGGGACTAGAATGCAAAAGTAGGAAGTCAGGGAACACCTAGAGTAACAGGCAAATCTGGCCTTGGAGTACAGAATGAAGCAGGACAAAGGCTAATAGAGTTCTGCCAAGAGAACGCACTGGTCATAGCAAACACCCTCTTCCAACAACACAAGAGAAGACTCTACACATGGACATCACCAGATGGCCAACACCAAAATCAGACTGATTATATTCTTTGCAGCCAAAGATGGAGAAGCTTTATACAGTCAGCAAAAACAAGACTGGGAGCTGACTGGCTCAGATCATGAACTCCTATTGCCAAATTCAGACTTAAATTAAAGAAATTACAAAAAACCACCAGACCATTCAGATAGGAGCTAAATCAAATCCCTTATGATTATATAGTAGAAGTGAGAAATAGATTTAAGGGATTAGATCTGATAGAGTGCCTGATGATGGAGGTTCATGACATTGTACAGAAGACAGGGATTAAGACCATCCCCATGGAAAAGAAATGCAAAAAAGCAAAATGGCTGTCTGAGGAGGGCTTACAAATAGCTGTGAAAAGAAGAGAAGTGAAAAGGAAAGATATTCCCATTTGAATGCAGAGTTCCAAAGAATAGCAAGGAGAGATAAGAAAGCCTTCCTCAGTGATCAATGCAAAGAAATAGAGGAAAACAGCAGAATGGGAAAGACTAGAGATCTCTTCAAGAAAATTAGAGGTACCAAAGGAACATTTCATGCAAAGATGGGCTCAATAAAGACAGAAATGGTATGGACCTAATAGAAGGAGAAGATATTAAGAAGAGGTGGCAAGAATACACAGAAGAACCGTACAAAAAAGATCTTCATGACCCAGGTAATCACGATGGTGTGATCACTCACCTAGAGCCAGACATCCTAGAATGTGAAGTCAAGTGGGCCTTAGGAAGCATCTCTATGAACAAAGCTAGTGAAGGTGATGGAATCCCAGTTGAACTATTTCAAATCCTGAAAGATGATGCTGTGAAAGTGCTGCACTCTATATGCAAATTTGGAAAACTCAGCAGTGGCCACAGGACTGGAAAAGGTCAGTTTTCATTCCAATCCCAAAGAAAGGCAATGCCAAAGAATGTTCAAACTACCGCACAACTGCACTCATCTCACACGCTAGTAAAGTAATGCTCAAAATTCTCCAAGCCAGGCTTCAGCAATACATGAACCATGAACTTCCAGATGTTCAAGCTGGATTTAGAAAAGGCAGAGGAACCAGAGATCAAACTGCCAACATCCACTGGATCATCAAAAAAACAAGAGAGTTCCAGAAAAACGTCTATTTCAGCTTTATTGACTATGCTAAAACCTTTGACTGTGTGGATCACAATAAACTGTGGAAAGTTCTGAAAGAGATGTGAATACCAGACCATCTGACCTGTCTCTTGAGAAACCTGTATGCAGATCAGGAAGCAACAGTTAGAACTGGACGTGGAACAACAGACTGGTTCCAAATAGTAAAAGGGGTACATCAAGGCTGTATGTTGTCACCCTGCTTATTTAACTTATATGAAGAGTACATCATGAGAAACGCTGGGCTGGAAGAAGCACAAGCTGGAATCAAGATTGCCAGGAGAAATATCAATAACCTCAGATATGCAGATGACACCACCCTTATGGCAAAAAGTGAAGAGGAACTAAAAAGCCTCTTGATGAAAGTGAAAGAGGAGAGTGAAAAAGTTGGCTTAAAGCTCATCATTCAGAAAACTAAGATCATCGCCTCTGGTCCCATCACTTCATGGTAAATTGATAGGGAAACAGTGGAAACAGTGTCAGACTTTGGGAGGCTCCAAAATCACTGCAGATGGTGATTGCAGTCATGAAATTAAAAGACACTTACTCCTTAGAAGGAAAGTTATGACCAACCTAGATAGCATATTTAAAAGCAGAGACATTACTTTGCCAACAAAGGTCCGTCTAGTCAAGGCTATGATTTTTCCAGTAGTCATGAATGGATGTGAGATTTGGACAGTGAAGAAAGCTGAGCACAGAAGAATTGATGCTTTTGAACTGTGGTGTTGGAGAAGACTCTTGAGAGTCCCTTGGACTGCAAGGAGATCCAACCAGTCCATCCTAAAGGAGGTCAGTCCTGGGTGTTCATTGGACAGACTGATGCTGAAGCTGAAACTCCAATACTTTGGCCACCTGATGCAAAGAGTTGACTCATTAGAAAAGACCCTGATGCTGGGAGGGATTGGGGGCAGGAGGAGAAGGGGACAACAGAGGATGAGATGGCTGGATGGCGTCACTGACTCAATGGACATGGGTTTGGGTGGACTCCGGGAGTTGGTGATGGACAGGGAGGCCTGGCGTGCTGCGATTCATGGGGTCACAAAGAGTCTGATACGACTGAGCAACTGAACTGAACTGAACTGAGTAGCTTTTACTGCTTCATTAAGGACACTCCCAAGTGAAACTGACAGGTTTGTTTTACTGTGAATGTTTGGAGGCCCAATCTTTTCAACAAAAGGTCCTGGGAAAACTGGGTGTTCACATGCAGAAGAATGAAGTTGGACCCTTACCTAAAGCTGCATAAAAATTAACTCAAAATGTATCAGAGACCTAAATATAAGACCCAAAACAACAAGAGAAGAAAACTTAGGACCAAAATTGATTAGGCAATGATTTTTTTGGATATGACACCAAAGTCCTAACCAACAACAAGCCAAAAAAGACAAACTGGAGTTTAGGAAAATTGTAAAACTTTGCACATTGAAAGACACTATCAACAGAGTAAAAATGAAAACCATACAATCGAAGAAAATGTTTGGGAATCATATACCAGATAAGGGACCGATATCCAAAATATATAAAGAATTCATGAAACTCAACAACAAACACAACTCAGTATAAAAATGGACAAAGTACTTGAATAGACATTTCTCCAAAGAAGATATGCAAATGGTCAATAAACACATGAAAAGATCTTAGCATCCCCATCAGGTTAGGTTAAATTAGGTTAGGTTTAGCCTCTCAGTCATGTCTGACTCTTGCGACCCCATGGCCTATAGGCCCCGCTGTCCATGAGATTCTCCAAGACAAGAATAGTGGAATGGTTTGCCACTTCCTTCTCCAGGGGATCTTCCCAACCCAGGGATTAAGGAAGTGCAAATAACAAGCATGATATACCACCTCACACCCGTTAGGATGGTTACTTTCAGGAAACAGAAAACCGCCACCACTGGATGTGGAGAAGCTGAAGCCCCCGTGCACCATGGTGGGAATGTAAAGTGGTACCCCTGCTGTAGGAAAATGGCGTTCCTCAAAAAACTAAAGTTAGAATTGCCACATGATCAGCAACCCACTTCTGAGCATAAACCCAAATGAACGGAAAGCTTGATCTTGAAGAGGTAATTGAACACCCGTGTTCACAACATCATGATTCACAAAGTAAAGAAGCAACCCAGGTGTTCACTGACAGATGAATGAATAAACAAAACGTCACACGTGCATACAGTGGGATATCATTCAGTGTTTAAAAGGAAGGAAATCCTACAGTATGAATGAACCCTGAGGACATTATGATAAATGAAATAAGCCAATCACAAAAGACAAATATTATGTGATTCCACTTAACATGATGATACTTCGCATAGTTCAAATCACAGAGACAGAAAGTCAAATGGTCGATTTCAGGGCCGGGGGAGTGGATGGGAGGTACCATTTAGTGGATATAGAATTTGTTTTCCAAGATGACAAGCGTTCTGAAGATAAGTGGTGGTGGTGGCTTCATGACGTCATGGATGCGTTTAATGCCACTGAACTGTACACTGCTAAACATTTTAGACGGAAACCTTAATGTTTTATATATTTTATCAGTTCAGTTCACTCACTCAGTCGTGTCCAACTCTTTATGATCCCGTGGACCGCAGCACACCAGGCTTCCCTGTCCATCACCAACTCCCGGAGCTTGCTCAAACTCATGTCCATCGAGTCAGTGAGGCCGTATTTTATAATGTTTCAGAAAGTAAAAGCAAAAAGTCAGTAGAAAACTAACAAAATAGTGAACACCAGCAGGCCAGGATCGTGGGGAAACGGAAACTCAGCCGATGTTTGGGGGAGCTGGAAGGCTGAACTCGGCCTTGCCTGCTCGTGGGCGTGGAGGTTCTGCTGAGCCCCCCTCCCAGCTTTGACCGGGACCCCGAAGGGCCTAAAGTATGCTAGAATCCGAAAGTGATGAGCTGGAAGAAAACAGACTTTTTCCAGGAATATAAGTTACATTTTGTCATCTTTCAATACCTGGAGTTGAACTGAGAAGCATGTTAAGCATGTAAATCAATTCTTTTAATTCTGAAGTATTAATCTAATCAGATTATCTAATTTTTTTCTTGAATTAGTCATTAGTTTGGGGTACATTTTTAATATATTAACATAAAGTTGTTTCTGCTTAATTATCATTTGAAATAATTGTACCTGTTAATACATTAGTGTTTTATAGTATCTCTGCATTTTCTCTTGCCATGAAAATATTAGTCATAGATTGTCTGTTTTATGAGTTATTAGTAAGAAAAATCACCCTTGGATCTGTCTAAGGTACTATTTTTGTTTTAAAATGAGTTAATTTTTGAATAGATTCCTAAATATTGAAAAAATAGACTACAAGTTTTAAAAGTTTACCATGTCATGGTAAAATTTTCAATGCACTAGGAAGGTTTAAAAATTCTAAATATATGTGCACCTAGGAACAGAACCTCTAAGAAGAACAGAAAATAAACATAGACCGACAAGGAGATAGAGACAAACATGGGTTTTTTGTTTGTCTGTTTGCCATACTGAAGGGGATATGGGATCTTAGTTCCCTGACCAGGATAGAACCCCTACCCCATGCAGTGGAAGCACAGAGTCTTAACCACTGGACCTCCAGCGAAGGCCCGAGGGGTATTTTGATACATGCCTCGGGAATTAAAAGAACAAGCAGAAAAATGTCAGCAAAGATAGAAAAAAATTTGAAGAATGTGACTTAAAAATGGAGCATTTGCAACAACAGCATAGCAAGCTCTATTTTTTAGGCACCCATATCAAACACTTGGGAAATGTTGGGGCATCAATCAAGTGTCAACAGATCTTGAAGGGATAAAAAGATGTCCGATCCATTTCATTATGACGACTTGAGAAGATAACAACAAACTTCCCCCAGGGGCAGAGCCTAGGTAGAAGAGGTAGCTGCGTGGACAGCTCAAGAAGCGGTTGACGAAAGGCTGCCCGCCGCCGGGGTGTCAGCTCAGGACTCTGCTGGGAGCTCGTACACGCAGGGGGTCTGCACCACCCACAGGCTCTGTCCCCTGGGCACTCCAGAAGGTCCTGCAGGAATGCATGAGACCACGAACAGCCACAGAGAACAAGCTCTGAACACAGCCAGTGACCACAAGGCCCCTCCCATCCTCAAGGACAAGGGGCACCTGCTGCTCCTGGGGGAGGGGAGAGGCACTTACTGCTCCTGTTGTGTCCACCTTTGTGACCCCATGGGTGCAGCACGCCAGGCCTCCCTGTCCTTCACCATCTCCTGGAGCTTGCCCAAACTCATGTCCATCGAGTTGGTGATGCCATCCAACCATCTCATCCTCTGTCGTCCCCTTCTTCTCCTGCCTTCAATCTTTCCCAGCATCAGGGCCTTTTCCAACGAGTCAACTTACTGCTGGAGAGGGTGGCGGCAAAAAAAACCCTGGGCCCTGATCCCATGCCAATGCAAAGCAAAGGGTAGATCCACCCTTGGTTGCCATTGGGGGAGGGACTGGAGGGGCAGAAGCTGGGCAGCCTCCTTTGAAGGCGGTCCCTGGCCGGGAGACCCAAGCAGAGGGCCTGTGACGTGGTGACCCAGCCTCTGTGGGTCTGGGTCTAAGTGCCTTCTCCAGCAGAGGGCGCTTGGAAATGGCCGACTGTCCGCTCGCCGGGGGCACTGGCGCCCCGACAATGACACAGCACAGTCCTGGCCACTCACCTGTCGCTCGTTTAGTCTCCGTGGCCTCCGCTGGAACATAAAATGCACCGGACACGGACGTCCCCTGAAGCCAGCCACGTGGGCACCCGGGGCAGACTCTGAAATCACCCGCTGAATGGAGCACTGGGAAGCTCTGGTACTGATCACAGCTAAAGAGCCATTTATGAAGTGCGTGCTGTTTGCCAAGCACTGGGCTCGACCCGTAACCCACACAGAGGCCCCGCGAGATGGGCATCATCACGGGAATCTGCAGGTGAAGAAGTGGGCACAGGGAGGCAGGCAGCGGTACTCCTGCGGGAAGACGGGAGGCTGGTACCCAGGTCCCTGTGACCCAGAACCCACGGGAGCTGCCCAGCCTCCCTGCATCCGGGGGCGGAAGCGCTCCATCCATGCTCATCCCACAGAGTCGCCGAGGCTTTGGCCAGGCCCAGCCCTGGGCCCAGCGCTCCGGGGCAGGCCCAGCCCTGGGCCCAGCGCTCCGGGGCAGGCCCAGCCCTGGGCCCAGCGCTCCGGGGCAGGCCCAGCGCTCCGGGGCTGCCGGGCGACCGCGGTGGCTGCTCCTCGCGACTTGGTTCTGGGCTCTTTTCTCACCTCAGCCGCTTGCCGCGGTCCTGCTCCTGAGCCATCAGATGAGCCCCGTCCCACGAGAAGCCCCAGCCGGGCAGCCCAGGCGGGCCCTCCAGGGGCCTGGTGTGAAGGGAGCCTTGACCACACAGCCCGCTCCGCCTGCAGTCATCAACAGTCCCGCCGAGGCCTTTAGGCCACAATTAGCAGCCCCGAGTTTACAACCCAGATAAGCTCCTCTTTAATGAGAACACTTTTCCTCCCATTATTTCATGGGCAGCCAGTTAGAGACGCTTAGTAAAAAAACCATTTAAAACAGTAATAAGGTGGCTGATGGGGGGAAGATGGGGCCTGGGCCCCGAGCATCATTTAATGCTGTAAACTCAGCGGAGAAAGTTGAGGCCTCAGAGAGCAGCGTGGGAGTCAGGCCAGCACGCAGCTGCCCCAGGTGCACGTCCAGAACCAGAGGCTCCAGCAGGGCCCGGGGCTGGCAGGGCTGGGAGGACAGCAGACACCCAGGTCCAGCTGGGGAGAGAGACCCCAGCAGAGCAAGGCCTTAAAGGCACAGCTCTTCGGTGGCTCAGTGGTAAAAAGGCCTGCAATGCAGGAGACCTGGGTTCGATCCCTGGGTGGGGAAGATTCCCCTGGAGAAGGAAATAGCAACCCACTCCAATATTCTTGCCTGGAGAATCCCATGGACAGAGAAGCCTGGCTGGCTACAGCCCATGGAGTCCAAAAGAGTCAGACAACTGAGCGACTCACTCTTTCTTAGCTTCCCTGCTGGCTCAGGTGGTAAAGAATCTGCTGTGATGCAGGAGACCCAGTTTCAATCCCTGGGTCGGGAAGATCCCCTGGAGAAGGGAATGGCAACCCACTCCAGTATTCTTGCCTGGAGAATCCCAGGGACAGAGGAGCCTGACAGGCTACAGCCCATGGGGTCGCAAAGAGTCAGACACAACTGACCGATGATATTTTCACTTTCTTTCCAGAGCTAAGAGCAGGGGGAGGCAAGAAGAAGGTGCAGTGAGAGGCAGCAGATACAGGGCCGCCTTCTGCGGCGCAGGGTCCGCGGCGGAGCGCCAGAGTAACAGTGCAGGTGAGGGAGTTTCCCAGCACACGGTAACCATGACAACGACCTGCTGTGGATGGGAGCCAGGGCTCTGCACCCAGACCTCTGTGCCCTTCAAAGTGAGGATTATGCGGATCTCCATCTTACAAAGGAACAGAGGCCCAGAGAAGCATGAAGTTTTAAATCTTCCCCAAAGGCATGTTCAGGTGTAATGAGGGTCCTGAACTCGCCTCCATCTTCACCCCGTCTTGAGGACCCCAGGCCACCCACAACAGGCAAAGCAGGGAAACTTGGTCCCAAATTCCATTTGGTCTTGTTGATCCCTAGCTGGGCAGGCCGTCTGAGAGCTAGAGCTTGGCTCCTGGCCCCAGACACCCCCAGGTCCGTCCCTTCCCTGCCCCACCCCAGATGCACCGCCAAGGACAGAGGCAGAGCGAACCCAGCATCCTGGCAGCCAGCCAGGAATCAGCTCCTGCAGGGAGGGGGCTGAGACCCTCGGGGAGCCTGAGGACCACGCTCTGCCCCCATCGTCCTCAGGCTCAGAGCCCTTGTTAGCAAGCACCACCCACCCTCTGGTGTAGGCAGGAGAGGGACAGGTGAAGCGGGGCCCCAGGCCATGGGCAGAACTTCAGAGCTGAGGCGGGGGGCCTGACACCCTGGGGAGGGGGACGGAAGGTGTGCAACCAGGAGCAGTTTACCCCCACGGAGACAACTGCAGAGCAGAGGGACAGGCAAGCATTTTCAAACGTTAAAGACTTTGGGAACTAAAGGCCCTGTGAGTCCTTCTTGATAAAAATCACTCAGACAAAGTGCATCTGACCAAGAGATGAAGCCAGGAAAGAAACTAGGAATGGAGAAGCCACCTTGAGGGAGAGCGGAAGGGGGAGGGGAGGGGGAGAGGGGGAAGGGGGAGGGGGAGGGGAGGGGGGAGGGGCCACGCACAGAAATACAGACAGACGTACATACACACACACATCAGCAATTGAGCTGAGTCCATATTAACAGGTAACTAAGACTTTTAAACAACTTAAGGAACACAGTCCCACTGGAACAGTAACACCATAAACCTTGGCAAAAATAATATAAGCAACAAAACTTGGCAAGGGGGCAAGGGAGAACTAAAAAGAAGTGTAAAAACTGGAGTAACTGCATTTTTCTCCAGCTGTTAGTCCTTACTGTCCAAAATCAGGGAAGAAAATTATCTTAAATAATAATGACTCTATACTTTAATGGTTTTTATAATTTATTTCCTTATTCTTAGAGAGATCATTTAGGAGCTAATATCTCTTGTGGCTAAAAAAAATGACCTGAAGTTCAACAAATCTTTCCATTTTGTATCTTTTTCTTTTTCCTCTGTTAAATTCCAAAGGAGTGAAATTTATATTAATTCATAATTTTGAAGGCATGATTAACTAATACCATTCTAACGAAAAGGCTTATATGAATCTACTTCTGTAGATTCTACACCTGCCATAGAGCTGATACCCACCCCCTTGTGAGTTGTATTCAAGCCTGAAGAGTTGTCTGGAAAGACGGTCACTCGAGAGAGGGTAAATCTTTTGTTTGATTCACAGAAAGAAGATGTGTATTTCATACATTTTAACTGTTGGCTTCAGGATTGAAAATTTAAGTAGGTCATCGATATTTTCCCATCTTTCTCACTCACGGTTGCAAAGTGGCTGCAACTATCCCATTAATCACATCTGGACAGAAGAGCATCCAGTGAAAGAAAAGCTTATCTCTTCCTGTGCGTCTCAATAGCAGACGGAGAGTGAATTTTTCAAAGATGGACATGGTCATGTCCCCCGTCTCAAAAGCTCTGGGCGTGTGACCTTGATCGTCCCTCCCCCTGAACTGAGCTCGCCTCGGGCCCCCACTCCCAATGGAGAGGACGGGCCGTGACCCACAGGAGGCCGGAAGGAAGCCTGCAGCCTCTGGAGCAATCTCCTGGACACTCACTCTCCAGGCCCTCCCTCTGCAGACCCAGCCCCCTCACTGGGGGAGCCTCAGCTGCCTGGAGAGGTGGGTGGTCTTGGTGAGAGTCCCCACAGCCCAGGCACCAGACATCTGAGCCAAGGCCCCTCTGGAAGTTTCTAGCACCCGCCAATCAAGCCACTCCTAGCCAAAGAAGTCTGCCCCACTGAGGCCCCAGGTACCGTGGAGAAGAGATACACACCCCAACCCCAATCCCTGACCCGCAGAACCCAAGAACAAGGTGGTCCCTGTCTCATGCCCCGTGTGTGATGACAGGCAGCTGGGAAAGTTGTGAACCGGGTGATTATTTCTGAGTAGCAGGAATTTAGGTCATTTGTTGCCTTCTTGGTGTGCTCATCAAGCTCAGTCGTGTCCAACTCTCTGCAACCCCATGGACTATAGCCCAACAGGCTCCTCTGTCCACGGGGTTTCCCAGGCAAGAATACTTCACCAGGTTGTCATTTCCTACTCCAGGAGATCTTCCCGACCCAGGAATCGATCCTATATCTCCTTGTCTCCTGTACTGGCAGGCAAATTCTTTACCACTGAGCCACCTGGGAAGCCCTTCCTTCTTTATACATGGCTTGAACTAGTTTAATGAGTAGCTACAGCTCTTGTGAAAACAATGCCATTACTTGTTGAAAATGACCTTCCTGTTGCATTATGCAATCCATCAGAGGACTGATTTCACTTCAAGTTATGTCTGCAAATCTGCGTTTCCGCATCCCGAGTTTATTTGAAACTGCATTCAGTGGCGTGAGACTGCCACCTCCCCGGGGGCAGTCTGTCCGGGGCTGGGGAGAGTCACCCGCAGAATCAAACCCTCTGCAACCACTCCTGCCGCTGATGAGGACAGATTACCCGGTTTTGAATGCAAGTGGCCTCATTCTCCAGATAATCATTTGTGTTCCAAACCACTTTGTACTGTGCTCCGTTGGACAAATGCTTCTTGCCTCTGCCAGTTTGGGTGAAGGGCTTAATTCCCTGAAAAATCAGCTTGGCGGGCTGCTGTATGTCAATGCCCTTCCCCGGGAAAGCGGTCCTGGCTCCTGTTACTCAAGAGCCGCTCTGTCTCTCAGCACCAGAATATCATCCTAATTAAAAACCTCTCTGCTCCAAATAGCTCCCTTTACTTAAGGCTGTTTCTTTCCCTAATCACAGCAAAGCTGTTCCAAAGTCACTTTTTTTACATAAGACCCATATGTCTGCACTCTAGCCCGTTAATGGGACCGACCCAAGAACAAAACAGAGAGAAAACGCTTAATGGCGTGTAACTACAAGTTCTCAGAGTGAAGGAAAACACCATCAAAGTCTGTTTACCAATATGTTTATCAATGGGTCAGGTGCATTAAAGAGACGCATGGTAATCATTGGGAAATTTGATAAATGAGTGGAAGATAAAGGAACCGAATGTAAATGGAACTTATTTGATGTTTCAGGGCATTTTTCGGCAGGCTGGAAAAATTGTCCTTGGCAGAAAGCACAGAGGCTGAAATCTAGGATAGGCTGTTGCCTGAGAGCCTGGGCTGTGGAGTCAGATGGGCTGGGTTCATCCAGGCGGCACCTCCTCCAGGCTGCAAGACCTCGGGTGGATTATGGACCATCTGGGCCGAGGGAGGGAACCCTGGGGCTGTGTGGGTGATCACAAGAGACAATCTCTGTAAGGCATGGGGCAGGAGACTGGCTCACAACCTCACACAATGACTGTTAGCTCATGTTATCCAACCCACATCCACGGTTAGCCAGCGGTGATCGAGTTCCCCATCACAGGAAGACACCTAACCAGGGGTGGGCTGGAGCCAGCTTGCACAACTCAAGGTAATCAGCGCCCTTCCCAGCTCAGCATCCAGTGGCACATGGGGGTGCCTTGAAATCGGCCATAGTGGAGTGTCTACACCAGGGAAATTAGCAAAGAGTGTAAACCAAGGCTCTCTTCCCCATAGGAGGTGAAAAGTGAAAGTGTTAGTCACTCGGTCATGTCCAACTCTTTGTGACCCTATGGACTGTGGCCCACCAGACTCCTCTGTCCATGAGATTCTCCAGGCGACAATACTGGAGTGGGTAGCCATTCCTTTCTCCAGGGGATCTTCCCCACCCAGGTATCAAACCTGGGTCTCCCGCATTGCAGGCAGATTCTTTACCGCTGAGCCACTGGGGAAGACTGTCTCCCCATAGGGTGGACATTAAATACTAACTGGCACATCTTGGACCCAACAGAAGAGAGAGATGAAAGGGAAGCATTGGATGTCGGCTGGGGGTTGTGCATCCAACCACATGACCTTGAAGAGTCACCCCCTCGACCTTCAAACACGGCAGACGCCTCACAGCACTGGGGACAGGGCTTGGGTGGTAGTGTCAGAGCTGCAGCTGAACTCACCCATTCTAGAGACGGGAGAGTGGAGGCTGGAACCTGCTTGGGACATGAGAGCCAGGACTGGAGCTCAGCCCCTCCTTGGCTCAAGGTCTCTGCCTCTTTCACTCACCAGGGAGCCCCTCTTGTCTGCCCACTCTGGACTCAGAGGCACCAAGAGACCCTGAAGATGTCTGAAGAGCAGTGGGACCCAGCTGGTGGTGTGCCCAGGACACAGCGGGACAAGCTGTGGGGCCTCGATTGAGCTTCTGGTATGAGATTTGTGTTTTTCCACGAGAACTACAAGAACCAAAGCAAACAGACGCTGGAAGCCCCAGATGAACCCATGTCATTAACCCCCACTGGAAAACAGCTTAAAAAGAAAAAAGATTCCATTGATTTCCGTATTCATTTGCACAGGCTGCAGAGCCTCTTTCTTTTATTTTTATCAGGGAACATGTTGAACCAGCCCTCCAAATTAAGGAAATAACTTTATGAACTCCAGTTTTATGTTTTCTTATTTTAGAAATATTCATTGCCTTTCTATGTGTCCCCCATGTACTTATATAAAAGCGTTTTTCTCTCCCATTTGCCAATTTTTAATGATTTTTCTTTCCTTCTACTTACAACAAAACCATCATTTCAAATTAATTAAGTTTTCATTAAAATGTATGATTGTAATGTCCCAGGTACTGAAGAGTGATTTTATTTCTGGGAGAACAAGCCTGCAAGAAAAACACTATAAATTTTGCAAGTTGACACTTTCAACCCCGTTCCTTCCTCCAGCATCTGGCACAGGGAATTTGTACACAGTAGGTTTCAAATAAATGCTTGGGAGAAGAGCCAGTGGGAGTTGTAAGTATTGGAATCGTTAATAAAGAGGGCACATTTATAGAGGGTTTTCAGAAGCGTGCAGCTATCCTGCATACGCCATTTCATTTTGTTCCAGCCCTTCTCTGATTGTCATTGTTCAGTCGTGAAGTCACGTCAGACTCTTTGTGACCCCATGGACCGCAGCACGCCAGGTTCCTCTGACGTAGAGCCATATATGTCCTTTTCTTTTTACTGTTTAATGTGAAAATCAAGACCCGGCATGTGAAGTCATTCACCAAAGAGCACAAAGGATGAGTCAGAATTGCCACTTGCACGGGGGTCTTTCCACCTCTAAGTGCATTTGAGTAGGGGGTTGAAGGAGGGGTGGGGTCTCGGTACCAGGAGAACTGAGGCATCTCTTGGGTAAGCTCCCCCGCTCTCACTCCCAGACCATGGTGGTCCTCAGCTTGGGGCATGGCTATTTTCTTTCTGAGACCAGCAAGCTTGATTCAAAACCAGAGTCAGTTTCATGTTTTAAGAATATCAAGGAGTTTATGTGAAGACTGGAGGAAAAACAATTCCCACATTATTTAGGAAAGATGGAAATGGACCTTAATTTTGAGGACCACTAAACCTTCTGCTACTTGCTCCCTTTTAGTAAGACTGCTTTCGAGGTACTGATGGGCAGCCAGGTGCCATGATGGGAATGGAGACTTGAGTGAAACCTCCAAGTGTTCTCAGACACTTGGAGTCTCAGTGGGAGAAAAAACGTGGGAAACAGTAACCTGGATGATTGAAGGGATTACAGATGTTTCTGTCTTGGCATCTTGCAGACTTGGTCTTAAACCTCCTTGGGTGAAAACTCTGAGTCTTAGGAGCATTTCTGTGGCCAGCAACCCAGCCTCGTGGCTGGTAGGAAGGACACAGGAAGCCAATCTGAGTTCTTTGATGCAAATATGACATAAATTTCTGCTTTGTTCATTTTTGAGTTTTATGCTGTCCTTCTTCAGGCACCTGTCCTCACTTCTGCCTTATTCTGCTCCCCAGGCGGAGTGGACACCCACATCCCCATCTCATCCTGTTCTCTGAGCCAAACGTTCCTGCCGACAGGTCTGTCTTGGAGATCCTCAAAGTCCCACCAGCAGGACAATGGCCGTCTCTGCCTCAGCAGCCTGGAGGTGAAACACTCCAGGAGGCACCTTGGAGATGCCAAAGCTGCCTGCTGGGCCGGCTGGCCTGCCCCAAGCCCACTGGTTGTAGCACGGCCTCCAACTAGAGCTCAGAGCGGCATGGTCGGTGGGGAGCGCTGTGGCAGAGAGGCCGTGGGTCCAGCACCCCAAATCCTGCTGGGGTGTTACGCAGTCTCACCTTGGTCACAGTTAGTCCTCTGGCTCCACGGGCAATGCCCATAAGATGCCATCTTGTAGGCTCTGAGTAACTCAGTGAAGTGGCACCCTTGTAGGGGGCACCATGGAAAGTGTGTGCCAATGTCAAGACCCGCTCCGATGACAGCTGGTCCATACCAAAGGGACAAGGCAGACATCTTATTAATGCAGCACGACCTGAGTGGGCTGGGGTGGGCTCCCTGACCTTTTCTGGGGGACGTGGAATTGAGCCCAAGAACAATCTGTGTCTTCCAGGAGCTGGATTGTACCA
Organism: Cervus elaphus; assembly: GCF_910594005.1. NCBI lineage: Eukaryota > Metazoa > Chordata > Mammalia > Artiodactyla > Cervidae > Cervus > Cervus elaphus. The sequence continues at coordinate 2,825,084 of NC_057836.1, forward strand.
TCAGGTCAGGGGCTGCAAGAGGCCAAGGGGGCAGGGACACAACTGCAGAAAGAGGTGCATGTGGAGACCAGGGCGAAAGCGAGGAGGGACACGGGTGCTTCTCCCGATCTGACCCCGATCTGACCCTTCCCGTTCCCAGGGTCCAGTCCACACTCGGCCCTGCACCACAGGAGACACTCAAGAATCCCCGTAACCAGCTCCTGTTTCTTGTTTATGGTGAGCTGTGTGCTTCTGTTACTTGCAAGCAGATGACTTCACTTGCTGCCATAAAGAAAGCAGCCGGGGGAGCTCCATTCTCATGAGCTCACCTCCCTTCCCCCCACCACCCACTGCAAGCAGGCCCACCCGGCAGATGACATTGCATCCTAAAGTAAACCGTCGCCCCCTCCACCCCGAGCAAGGCTGCAGGGGGTGGGCCCGGAACCCACTCGGAGCCCTACTAAGCTCTGGAGAAGCCAAGTTCTCGTTGCAGGAAGCCCCAGGGCCCTCATAAACATGTGCATGTTACCCCAAGGGAAACTGCACCTGCACGGGACAGGCAGAGGAGGTGAGGGGGGCCTGGGCATCGGGCCCGAGGCTCAGCTGGCCGCCACGGTCATGGGCTGCAGGACGCTTGCCATAGCCCCCTCCCCACCCCGCCTGCTGCTGCCCGGGGCACGGGCATCCCCCTGCCCCAGCCCAGCCTCCCCTGGGCCCTGGGCGTGGCCTGTGCCCCAGACTCCACTTGCCCGCTGCACGCAGAGCAGCCAGGTCAGGATGACGGGCTACTGCAGGTCAAGGTCAGAGCCCGGGACACTGCCCCCTCCAGATGGCACCGAGTGTCAGGACGTCCCCCGCGCTTTGAAGTAATGGCTCATTGGCTGGAATGAAACCCACAGAATTTATGCTTCTTGATTCCTGGTGACATTATTTAAATTGCCTCTGATTTATCACTAACTCAATATGCATTGTCATTTTTAAGTAATTACAGAAAATATTGTAATCTAAGAGCTATTACACAGGAGCACAGCTCCAAATAAACACCGCCTCTGCCTTCAGTCAACGCGGTAATGTGAATCGATACCTACCGATTTTCTCTGACTTGAATGTGGTGCGTGGTCCTGGAAGCCCCTTTGCTGGGGTATAAATCCTCCCTCACTGGTAAAGAATCCACCTGCCATGCGGGAGACCGGGGTTCAATCCCCGGGTTGGGAAGACTCCCTGGAGAAGGGAAAGGCTGCCCACTCCAGCATTCTGGCCTGGAGAATTCCAGGGACTGTGTAGTCCATGGGGTCGCAGAGTCAGACATGACTGAGTGACTCACTTTCACTAGGGAACACCGGCCGGCAGCAGCTCGTTATCCCCACACGCTTCTGTAAGGGCCTGTCTTCTCCGGGTCCTGCAGGTGGCCCTTTGGGCCAGTGCCCCTGGGGGTCTGCAGGGGTACAAGGCCCCGCAGGATGGGTTCCGCCACAGCCCCTGCCTGAGACACATAAAGCCCACCCTCCCCCGGGTGCCTTTATCAAGCATTTCATTTGTGTCAGTACATCTCATGCCCAGGCGTGTGCCACATCCAAGGAAGGATACCAGGAAAGAAGATGTGGGGAATTCCCTGATGGTCCAGTGGTTAAGAAGCCTCTTTCCAACTCAGGGGACATGGGTTCAATCCCTGGTCAGGGAAATAAGATCCCACATGCCTTGGGCCAACTACTGAGCCTTCTCACAGCAACAGAGAGCCCATGTGCCAAAACTGAGACCAACAGAGCCAGAAAAAAAAAAAAAAGGATGTGACCCCTGCCTAAGCAATGTACTTAGTCCCACCTGAAGAGTTTGATGCAGGTGTTTAAATGAGATGGTTTGATGTGTGGTTCTGGTCTGCTTCTTACTGACTGGGTGGCCCTGTGACAGTCCTAACCTCTCTGAGCCTCGTTACCCTTGAAAACCAGGACCCCTATCTTCTTCCCATTGCAACTGGTTGAAATGACATCTGAGTTGATGAAAAAGGAAGCATTTTCAGGTTGCAAAGTGCTGTAGAAGAACAAAGAACTGACATTAGAGCAGGAAGGCCCTGACTCAAAGAGAGAGTCCATTAAGGGTCAGAGGAGCGAGAAGAGCTCTTCATAGACACACACGCCGTCCCACTGACCTTCTTGAACATGATAGCAGAACTCATAAAAGCACTTAATATAAACAACAATTTTAAAAATGGGATCTGTTTCCACAAAAGTGTCATTGAAAGAAGGAAACAGAAGATGGGACAGAGGTTGGTACGATGCCCAAAAATTCTTGTTGCTTGAATGAGCAAGAAGAGAGAATCCCTGAGCCCAGCGAGAAGCAGATGGTGAGAGACAGGAAGAGAGATAAAGGCACCACGAAGGAGAGCCCCCCAGGACCTGGGGTGGGGGGGCAGTTGGAGGGTGACTGGGACAACCAAAGACGCTCCAGGGTGAGGGACAAAAGCTGAAAAATGGGACTGGGGTGAAAGCCAAAACTCCCCTCGCCCACAACACAGGAATGTTCTGATAACAAAATCAATCCTCAGAACATGAAGCAACTCCAGATGAAGCTAATTGCATGGAACAATTCGGCTACAACTAAAAGAATTACGTTTAGGATGCTTAAAGAAATAGCAGAATTGAATGAGGGAGAATGTCCCCTTACAAGCCCACAAACTATAGAAAAATGAAAAAGGCACATAAGCAATAACAACAGACTTTTTAAAAAGCAATTATAAAACTAGGAGGGGAAATTTAACTTCTTGAAATAATATATGTATGTGATAAAAGGAACACATTTTAGGCAGAACACAGTTAAAGAGAGAATTAGTAAATCGGAAGGGATATTGAGGCATTCACCTTGAATACCACCTGGAGAGACATGATTTATGCGGATATATAGATGTGGACAGTACGTGCACCCACACACACATACACACACACTGCATTTCATCAGGTCCATATGCATTTTTTCATCCTTTAACATTTCTGAAATTGGAATACCTGTTACAACTGAAGGTCACTTACAACCACTCTTAGTCTAGATGGGAGACAGCTCCCAAGAGAAGATGCGTTTGCCCTGCCAGGCTTGGAAAAGTGCTACTGACCCACACCCACTGGAGGTTCACATGTGTGGTTGAGACTTGAACGCAAACAGCAAACCTGAGTGTGTAGACTTGATTTAGAGCAGTGTTCCTTGCTCCCTCCTTCCACACAGTGGGCTTCTTTCTCATTTACATCAAGGCTGCAGCCCTTTGGGGTCCCATCTTTATGCAGATGTCTCCAGACTCTTTACCTTGGGTGTGTTTTTTTCTTTTTGGTGGCACATGAAGGAGAAAGCGCACCAGTGCCAAGGGTGGAGATGGACACCTGGGATGTCACTGGTCCCAAGATAAGCATCACTTCCGGAGGTCCATGTGGATGCAGTATCAAACAGAGGCCTTGACCCTCACTGTGATGTGATGGGAAGCTTAAAAGAAGGAGGAAATAAGCCACTTAATGTCTCCTAGCTACTGCTGAGTCACTTCCGCCATGTCTGACTCTTTGTGACCCCATGGACTGTAGCCCGCCAGGCTCCTCTGTCCATGGAATTCTCCAGGCAAGAATACTGGAGTGGGCTGCCATTTCCTCCTCCAGGGGATATTCCCAACCCAGGGACTGAACCCACATCTCCCAGTCTCCTGCATTGCAGGCAGATTTTTTACTGCTGAGTCACTGGGGTGGCCCGAAGTCTCCTAGAGCCCCGTGTAAATAAGTTTATGAAAATAAACATCAAGGCAAGAAGTAAGACTGCACTTAGCACTCGTTTCATCCAAGAGCACTGAGCAATTCCCCTGAAGATCTGTTAAGCCCCCTTCCTCGGAAGCCTCAACAGCAGCCCCTAAATTGTGCAGAACCCTTCACAGGTCTCCTGAGTCTGACGACTGTCCCAAAGACCCTTCCTCACCTAGCCCCTCTGCCCACCCCTTCCACAACCAGGACATACAATAGCCACTTCTACCCTCTCCCACCCCTCTTCTCAGCTGACTTGGAGTCTCAAGTCTCCACCTCACTTGGGGAGGAATTGGTCTTAAGTTTTATTAAGAATTGTAGTCTGCATTTTTCCAACAAATGTATTTATTTCTGTGTGATTTGCCACGCTATGTGGCAAACATAATGTTTGTGGAACAGCATATAAACGAGATATATTACTGCCTGCAAAGCAGCAGTTTGTCAACAACCATAGCAAGTGTTGGTGATCTGGAAGCAAGGCTTAAACATTTTATACCCTAATACACTAGGTTTTTAGTTTTATATAGGCATTTTCCTAGGTTTTAGATACAGTCTAGGAAATTGGTTGAGAGTTTGGGATGGATATATAATGCATTATAAAATTTTCCCTTTTCAAATGGTGGGAAATAAGCTCTTGGTGAACACATTTACACAGAGCTGACTTTCAGTGGTCACAGGGGGCAGATAGGAGAAAGGAAAGTCTGGATCAAGTGTCTGCATTTCCTTAGAAAAAATGCCAGTTAAATATTAATATTTATAATTTTAAGGAAAAACCACTAAGATCATACAATTAAAATATATAACCTCCAAACCAACAAAGAAAAAGCCAAATTTATAAAATACTATTAATCCCATAGAAAGCAAAAAGGGAAAAGAAAATGGTTAAAAACAAAAGAACACAGAATAATCTTGATGTAACTCTAAACATATTAGGAATCACAATATATGAAAAATGATTAAAACCATGGAATAAAAGTTCCAAAGTATGATCATGGATCTTTTAACATGACTCATTACTGATTACAAGAAATATGCGTGCACACCAAGTATGTGTGTGCTAAGTCGCTTCAGTTGTGTCCGACTCTGTGACCACATGGACTGTAGCCCACCAGGCTCCTCTGTCCAGGGGATTCTTCAGGCAAGAATACTGGAGTGGGTTGTCATGCCCTCCTCCAGGGGATCTTCCCAACCCATATAAGAAACATATCAGAAAGCAAGTCACACAGAGAAACTGAAAATAAAGAAATGGAAATATACACACAAGAAAAAATACTACATAAAAGAAAGGAAAGTAGCAAGACAGAGGGAATATTATTTAAGCCAAAAAAATTTAATGGGGATTAAAAAAGGAACATTACGTAGTAAAAAAACAAAATAAGCCTAAAATAATAAAAGCCATGAACTTGTAGGAAAATTTTCCAAATCCAGTTATTATGAGAGATTAATTTATAAGGAGTTAATAAGATACTGGCTTCGAGCATGCTTTTCACAGCTTCTAGCAAGTAACAGGCTTCCACGGTGACCCTGGTGGTAAGGACCCTGCCTGCTAATGCAGGAGATGCAAGAGACACGGGTTCAGTCCCTGGATTGAGAAGACCCCTGGAGAAGGAAACGGCAACCCACTCCAGCATTCTTGCCTGGAAAATCCCATGGACAGAGGAGGCTGGCTGGCTACAGTCCACGGGGTCGCAAAGAGTCGGACATAATTTAGCAACTGAGCACACACACAATATATCAAACAAAATTTAATAAGGATTTGAAATGTATGGAAGTAGCATAGGAACCAGAATAGCCAAAACAACTGTGGGGAAAAGAAGAACAAAGTCAAAAGATTCGCACTGATTTCAAAATGCACTATAGAGCTACAGTCATCAGGATGATTTGGTATTGGCAGAAGGATAGACATTTAGATCAACGGAACAGAGTAGAGTCCAAAAACCGATCCACATGAATGTGGGAAATTGATTTCTGAAAAAAGTGCAAAGGCAATTCAACCAATGAAGGGGAGCCTTTCCAACAACTGGGCATCCATCCATATGCCAGAGGAGAGGATGAGACGGGAGAGAGGACTTGACCCACGTCTGCACCTTTTACAAAATTCAACTCAGGATGTATCAAAGACTTGCATGTAAAATATCAATTACAAAACTTCTCCAGGAAAGCAGAGGAGAAAATCTCTGTGACCTTAGGTTAGGCAGAGAATTTTCAGGTATCACACCAAGAGCAGACCCATAACAGAAAAAATACGTAAATGAGACTTTTCAAAAATTAAAAACTTTTGCTCTGGGCAAGATGAAAAGACCAGCTCAGACTTGGAGAAAATATTTGCACATCACATAGTCCACAAAAGACTTGTATCTGTAATACATGAAGAGCTATGAAAATTCAACAATAAGAAAACAACACCACAAATTTAAAAAGCAGGCAAAAACAAAAAACTTCGATCTGGCATTTCACCCGAGAAGATACCCGCGTGGCCCACGAGCCCACAGAGAGGCTTAGCACCACGGGTCCCTAGGGAAAGGCAAATGAAGACCACGAGGCAGTGACGCTTTCATCCACTAGAACTATACAACTAGGACAAAACCAACAACAACTACAAGGCCAGGGGACAGTCAGGATGCAGAGAGAGCAGCTGACTTTCTCATTCACAGCTGGTGGGAATGTCTAACAGTATACCCACCATGCAAAGAGGTGTTTCTTATAAAAAGGCCATTTCTTGTAACATTCAATATACAGTCACCAAATGACCCAGCCAATGCATTCTGTGATGTCGGAAGAAATGGCAACTTAGCGTCACACAAAAATATGAACGTAAGAATTTATGGCAGTCCCAAGCTGGAAACTGAAGCCCCAGTACTTTCACCACCTGATGCGAAGAGCCGACTCATTGGAAAAGACATTGATGTTAGGAAAGATTGAAGGCAGAAGGAGAAGAGGACGACAGAGGATGAGATGGTTGGATAGCACCTCTGACTCACTGGACATGAATTGAGCAAACTCTGGGAGACAGTGGAGGACAGAGGAGCCGGGCGTGCTGCAGTTCATGGGGTCACGAAGAGTCAGACACGACTTAGTAGCTGAGCAACAACAAAGCCGGAAACAACCCAAACATCCTCCAGCAGACAGACAAAGACAACCTATCTAACGTGGTCAAGATTCAGAAACCTACACCGAACCTGAGAAGCCATTTCAGTGGAGACATTGACTATATCTGTACAAAGAAGCACACCGAGAAACAGAAAATAACCAGCTCTTGACTCACAGCACCAAATGGCTGACAGAACCACATTCTGCTAAGTAACAGGGGTCTGACCCACAAGGCTATGTGCAGCATTCCATTTCAGTGACATTCTGAAAAAGCGATGTTTACGGATGGAGAACAGATTCGATGTGGCCAGGCCTTGGGGGCAGGAAGAGGAACTGATCCCGGAAGAGCCGCGGGGGGGGCACCTGGGATCTATTGCAAGCCCTCTGTACCTTCACTGTCATGTATAAATGGCTATTTGTCAAAATGCCTTGTTCTATGCAATAAAATTTAATTTTACTGTATGTAAATTTTTATTTTTAAAAAAATAAGGAAATGCATTCAACTCAGACACCAAAACTGGAAAAGACAGTATAAAAAGAGAAAATTATAAAGCCATCTTACACAGAAATACAAAAAAGATACCAGCAATTTGTATGAAGCACTGTATATCATTACCAAGTATTTCATGGGAATTCTGAAGCAGCTCAACATCAGAAAAGCTATTACTGTGATACCCCAAAGATAACAGAATAAAGAGGAACAAATACCATAACCTAAATAGATACCAAAATGGCATCTGATAAGATTCAGTGCCCATTCAGGACACAAATGCTTAGCAGAGAATAGAAGGTGATCTCTTTAGGGTGACCCAAACTTTCAGAAAACATACTGCAAACTGTAGAAGTCTCTTCGTTAGAGGCAGCAGCCGGAAAAGGAAGCTCTTTTTCATCGCTTCTCTCCTATCTTGTACTAGACATCTTCACAAGCAGGAAAAACAAAAAAAAACAAACCAAAACAAAGAAAAATGATCAAATACAAACATTACATTATGAAAGTGAAAGAAAGTAAAAGTCGCTAAGTTGTATCTGACTCTTTGCGACCCCATGGACTGTACAGTCCATAAAATTCTCTAGGCCAGAATACTAGAGTGGGTAGCCTTTCCCTTCTCCAGGGGACCTTCCCAACCCCGGGATCTAACCTAGGTCTCCTGTGTTGCAGGCAGATTCTTTACCAGCTGAGCCACAAGGGAAGCCCAAGAAAACTGGAGTGGGTAGCCTATCCCTTCTCCAGGGGTCTTCCCAACCCAGGGATCAAACCTGGGTCTCCTGCACTGCAGGCAGATTCTTTACCATCTGAGCTACTTAGGGAAGCCATTACATTATGAAGGGACAAAAATCTTCATAATTTAGGAACTATATCATTTCATGTTTTATTAAACAGATTTGTTGAGACAACTCAGAAAGCAATGTTCACTGAGAACATTTCATCAGGACAAATAGAAACCCAGCACCCACCAGGAGTCACTCCCCATCACCCCAATTTCTCCCCCTCCCTCTCCTGTCCTTGCCGTTCAGTCACTAAGTCGTGTCTGACTGTGCAACCCCGTGATTGCAGCACACCAGGCCTCCCTGTCCATTACCATCTCCCAGAGCTGGCTCAAACTCATGTCCATGGAGTCCGTGATGCCATCCAACCATCTTTCTCTGTTACCCACTTACCCTTTTGCCTTTAGTCTTTCCTAGCATCAGGGTCTTTTCCAGTGAGTTGGTTCTACACATCAGGTGGCCAAAGTATTGGAGCTTCAGCTTCAGCATCCATCCTTCCAATGAATATTCAAGGTTGATTCCCTTTAGGATTGACTGGTTTGATCTCCTGGCAGTCCAAGGGACTCTCAAGAGTCTTCTCTAATACACAGTTCAAAAACATCAATTCTTCAGCACTTAGCTTTCTTTACAGTCCAGCTCTTACATCCGTACATGACTATTGGGAAAACCGTAGCTTTGACTATATGGACCTTGGTCAGCAAAATGATCTCTCTGCTTTGTAATACGTTGTCTAGGTTTGTCAAAGCTTTTCTTCCAAGGAGCAATGGTCTTAACTTACTTTCTCTAAAGGTTTGCCTATCTGGGACATTTCACTGAAAGAAGAGTTATACAATATGTGGTCATTTGTGTCCAGCTTCTTTCATTGAGCACTGGGTTTTCAATGTTCGTCATGCTGTAGTACATTAGCATCATTCCATTCTATTGCCAAACAGTATTCCATTTTCTGCACATAGTACATTCTATTTATCCATTCATCAGCTAATGAACATTGAGGTGTTTCCACTTTGGGGCTCTTATGAATAATGCTGCTCTCAGCTTTTGTGTACAGACTGCCTTGTGGACACTTGTCTTCCTTGCTCTCAGGAATGAACCAAGGAGTATAATTGTTGGGTCTTCTGGCAATTCTATTTCAACTCAGAGAAAATTCCTCTTCTGCAGCCCGCCAGGCTCTTCTCTCCATGGAATTCTCCAGGCGAGAATACTGGAGTGTGTTGCCATTTCCTTCTCCAGGGGATCTTCCCAACCCAGGGGAACCTGAGTCTCCTGCACTGCAGGTGGCTTCCTTACCACTGAGCTCTTAGCTCAGGCTGCTTTAACCAGAGACCATGGAGGCCTAACCAGCCATTGTTCTGCAGGCTGGGAAGTCCCACATCAGGGTGGGGTTCTGGTCTGCACTTTCTCCCTGTGTCCTCAGAGGTGGAGAGTCATCCTGTGTCTCCCATCTTCTCTTACAAGGGCACTCATCCTGTCGTGAGGGCCCCATCCTCATGACCTCATCACTTCCCAAAGCCTCACCTCCAGACACCATCTAGTCCCCAGAACTGACAGCCTATTTACTAAGGAAGCTGCTCCATTTTGAGATTCTACCAGTAGTGCCTGAGGATGCCAATTTCTCCACATTATCCCCAACATTTGTCATCATCTAGCCTTTTTCATTATACTGTCCTAATGGGTTTGAGGTGGTAACTCATTGTGATTTTGACGGGCATTTTTCTGATGACTAATGATGTTGAGCAGCTTTCCATGCACTTATTGGCCATTTGTTTATCTTCTTTGGAGAAAGGTTTATTCAAATCCTTGCCCATTTTTAATTGGGCTATTAATCTTTTTACAACTGAGTTTAAAAGTTCTTCATCTGTGCTAGATACAAGCCCCTTCTATGGTTTGCAAATATATCCTTTCATTCTGCAAATTGTCTTTTCCCTTTCTCGGTGATGTTCCATGTGGAATGAAAGTTTTTGATTTTGATGAAGCCCAACTAATCTGTTTTTATTTTTTTGCTTGTGCTTTGATGTAGTAGCTAAGAAACCACTGATTTTTCTAGTCCAAGGTCATAAAGCTTTACACCCACATTTTTATTTTCATAGTTTTAGCTCTTATAGTTTCATAGTTTTAACTCTTACAGTTAAAAGTTAATTTTTATCTGTCTTACATTTTGAGTTGATTTTTATCTGTGTTGTGAGGTGAGGGAGTAACTTTATTCTTTCATGTGTGGATATCTAGTAGTCTCAATATCAATTGTTGAAAAAGGTATTCTTCTCCCCATTGAATTGTCTTGGCACTCTCTTCAGAAATCATAGACACATGGTTTTATTTCTGGATGCTCAAACCTATCCCACAGACCTTCCTGTCTATCCTTATGCCAGTACCACACGGTCTTAGTTATGGTAGCAATGCAGTTAAGTTTCAAAATTGTAGAAAGTGAGTCCTCCAACTCTGTTATTCTTTTTCAAGATGGTTTGGCTATTCTGGATCCCTTGACTTTGTGTGTGAGTTTTAGGATCAGCTTATCTATCGCTTCAGAAAAGGCAGTAGAGACTCTTATGGGGATTGTGCTGAACATTTCTATTTGCGGAGTATGGTCATCTTCACAATATTAATGCTTCCAAACCATGATCATGGGGTTTCTTTCTAGTTATTCAGTCTTATTGAAGTTATCAACAGTGTTTTGCAGTTTTTCAGGTATGCATTTTGTGTTTACTGCTTAAAATTATTTTAAGATATTTTATTACTTTAATGCTATTCTGACTGGAATTACTTTCTTAGTTTTATTTTTAAATTGTTCTTTGCAAGAGTATAGAAATAAAATGGATTCTATATATTGAGTTTGCATCCTGAATCTTGGTGAACATATTTATTAGTTTAATGACTGGGGGGACTCCTTATGGTTTTCTGTGCACAAGTTTATATCATCTGCAAGTAGAAACAGTTTGAATTCTTTTTTCCCATTTTGGATGTCTTTTATTTATTTGTTCTACCAATAACTTCCAGGACAATATTGAAGAGATCTGTCAAGCACAGACATCTTTATCTTGTTTCTAAACTTAGAAGAAAAGCATTCCATATTTGACTATTAACTGTGATGTCAGCTTTTCCATAAAGTCTTTTATCAGGTCAAGGAATTCCTCTCTTATACTAGTTTCTTGAGGTTTTCCTTATAATTATGCAACAGTGTTGAATGTTGTCAAAGGCTTTTCTTGTCTGTTGAGATGACCGTGTAGTTTTTGCTCTTCATCTTTTATTCTACTGACATAATATATTATATTATTTGCTTTTCAGCTGTTTAACCAACCTTTCACTCTTGGGACAAATCCCATTTGGCCATGTTCTGTACTTTTATATGTTGCTAAATCTGGATTCCTAGTGTTTGTTAGAATTTCTGTGTCTATATTTGGAACATAGTTTATTTTTCTTTTGATATCTCTGTCTGGTTTTGGTGTCAGGGTAACACTGGCCTCTAATAAATTGGAAAGCATTCCCTCCTCTTATATTTTTTTTGGAAGAGCCTGTTTAACATAAAACCTCACAAATTATCTCAACTTCTCTTACCTGATATATTATGCCTGGCTCTGAACAAGAAAAACAAAAAAAGTCACATTAAACGATAAGAAAAAACACAAAACAAGGCTCATATATGACAGAGATTTTTGAATAATGAGATCAAGAATTTAAAATAACTATTGTTAAATAATTATGTATTTAGTTATTAAGGTTAAGGGCTTTAATGGAAAAAGCAGACCATGTGCAAGATCATATGGGTGCTATATGCAGAGAGATGAGGACTCCAAGAATGAATCAAGGGGAAATGCTGGAAACCACACACACTGCAACAGAAATGAAGGACATGTCATCAGTAGACCAAACACAATGAGCAGAGAGACAGTGCGCTTGAAGAGAGGCAACAGTGAAGTAACTTGTCAAACTGAAATGCAAAGGGGCAGGGGGGAGAATGAAAAGGACAGAACATCCAGGAGGTAGGGGATCATATAAAGTTGTGAGGTACGTGTAATGGGAATATCGAAAGGAGAAGAAAGAAAGAAGCAGAATAAATATTTGAAATAAAAGAGGCCGAGAATTTTCCAAAGTTAATAACAGACATCAAACTACAGATCCAGGAATCTCAGAGAACACCAAGCAGAATATGTAGCACAAAATCTCCACCAGGCGTATCTTACGCAAAATAAAAAACAATGAAAAATTTTGAAATAAGTCAGATAATAAGCACACTTTACCTTTCAAAGAACGTGAGCAGTAATTATATCGAATGTCTCACCAGAAACCAGGCAAGCAAAAAGAGAGTGGAATGAAATGTTTGCAGTGTTGAAAGAAAAAGCAACCTAGAATTCCAGGCAGAGAAATTATCTTTCAGAAGTGAAGGAAAAATAAAGCCTTTTTCAGACAAACAAAGACTTGAAGAACTTCTTCATCCCTCTATCAGTAAAGGGCAGATCCAGCCGGCAGAAAATCAGTAAGTATATGGTTGAACTAAATAGCTGCATCAATCAATCGTGTCTAACTGGCATTGATAAAATAGGTCTTCCAACACAGCAGAGCCACATTCCGTTCAATCTCACATGAAACAGTCACCAAGATAGATCCCATGTTGGCCCATGAAACACACTTTAAGAAATTTAAAAGAATAGAAATCATATGGACTCCAATTAGAAATCAATAAGAGAAAGCTGAAACATCTCAAAATTTTTGGAAATTAAGTAACTTTTATATTACTTTTGAGTCTTCCTCAAGAAGTCTCAAGAGTCATTTTAAAATATATTGAACTAAATGAAAATAGTTTTTGAACTGTGGGTTGGAGAAGACTCTTGAGAGTCCCTTGGACTACAAGGAGCTCAAACCAGTCCATCCTAAAGGAGATCAGTCCTGAATATTCTTTGGAAGGACTGATGCTGAAGCTGAAACACCAATACTTTGGCCACCTGATGCGAAGAACTGACTCACTGGAAAAGACCCTGATGCTGGGAAAGACAGAAGGCAAAAGGATAAGGGGATGACAGAGGATGAGATGGTTAGATGGCATCACTGACTCAATGGACATGAGTTTGAGCAAGCTCCAGGAGTTGGTGATGGACAGGGAGGCCTGGCGTGCTGCAGTCCGTGGGGTCACAGAGACGGACACAACTGAGGGACTGAACTGAACTGAAGTGAAAATAAAAATACAATGTATCAAAATGTGTGGGATATAATTTTAAAAAGTGTTTAGAGGGAAATTTATGGCATTGATAATTATCAGAAAAGAAGGAAAATTTTAAATGAATAGTCTAAGCTTCCATCTGAGGAAACTAAAGAATGAAAAGCAGCATAAGCCTAAAACAAGAAGAAATCAAACCTAAAGCAAGGGGAAAAAATGAAACAAATAAAATTTAGAGCAGGTATCACTAACATTGGAAATAGGAAACAAATAGAAAAAAATCAATGAAATCAAAAATTGGTTCTTGAAAAGATTATTAAAATGATCTAGCCAAGAGGGTGGTGAGGGAAGACATGGAGTTCGTGCCTCCGCATGCCTAGAAGGCTTACCAGGGGTTAGTGGGGGACAGCCAGCGGCCAGGCAGACGGGAGAGCCCCAGGGGCGACCAAGGGTTGTTATTTTACATTCCTGATTTTTTGTTCTGCCTTTTTGTTTTTTCTTTCTCTCTCTATTTTTCATTTAATTTTTTCTCCTTTTTTTCCCTTGTGGGATCCCGGTTCACAGGCCAGAGATCAGGTCTGAGCCCCTGAGGCTAGAGCGCTGTGTCTGCACTGCTGGAGTAACAGAGAACCCCAGGACCCGAGAAATAGTTAGAGCGACGTATCCCAGAGGTCCGCGTCTCTACGCCAAGACCCGGCTCTACCCATCTGCCCTCAACTTGCACGGCTGGAAACCTCAGGTCAAACAACGAGTAAGACAGGAACAAGTCCCACCCATCAAAAAGAAAAAAACCGTGGAATGACAAAAAAATATGTTACAGATGAAGGAGCAAGGTAAAAAACTATATGACTACCTAACAAATGAAGAGGAAATAGGGAACCTATCTAAAATGATCTAGTGAAGCTGACAAAGAAAAAAAGAGAAGACACGAACCACTAACATCACTTATGAAAGAGGAGTCATCACTACTGATCCCAGAGACATAAAAGGATAATAACGGAACATTACAAGCAACTCTATGCCCACAAACTTAATAACATAGATGAAATAAGCAATTCTTTGAAAGATAAAAAACACCAAAACTCACGCAAGAGGAAATAGACAATCTGAATCTAAATCTATTATAATAATAGATTAATATATTAATATATAATAATAGATTAATAATTAAATAATTAATTAAAATAATATATTAATAATAATTAATATATAATAATATATTAATATAATATATTATATATTAATATATAATAATAGATTAATAGATTGATATAATTAATAACATTCCAAAAAGGAAAGCACTAAAGCCGCTTGTTTCACTGGTGAATTCTACCAAACATATAAGCAAGAAACAATACACCTCCTCACCAAGTTCTTCCAGAAAATGGAAGCGGAAGGACACTTTCCTAATTAAGTGTATGAGGTTACCATTGCACTGAGGCTAAAACCAGATAAAGACATTACAGGAAAGGACAACTACAGGGCAATATGCATTGTGAACAAAGATAGAAAAACCCTCAACAAAATATTAGCAAACTGAATCCAACAATGTGAGTGGCACAGTTGAGTGGCATTTCTTTCAGATATACAGTGATATAAGTCACTGCATCCCTGGTGTGATCGAAGATCATATCGATAGATACAGAAAACTCTTTTGACAAAACTCAACCTCCATTCATAATAAAAGCTCTCAGTAAAGTAAGAATAGAAGGAAATTTCCTCAACTTGATGAGGTATATCTGCAAAAGAAAACTTATAGCTAATACCATACTTAATACTGAGAAACTAGATGCTTACCCCCTCAGATCAGGACCTAGGCAAGAATTTTTCCTCTCACACTCCTATTTAGCACTGTACTAGAATTGTAGCAAAATCAGTAAGACAAGAAAGAAGCCAATCTAAAAAAGTTGTATACTGTATGATTCCAACTATAGGACATTCTGGAAGAGACAGGCCTTGCAGATAAAAAAAAAAGTGGGGGGGCCACAGTTGCCAGGGGTTGTATCAATATGAATTCATCTAGTTTGTCTAGTTCCCTGACCATGGATCAAAACCCACTGCACTGGGTGTGTGGAGTCTTAGCCTCTGGACCACCAGAGAAGTCCCTAGACCCCACATGCCCCAACTAAAAAGATCCTATATGCTTCAACTAACAGAGAAGGCAATGGCACCCCACTCCAGTACTCTTGCCTGGAAAATCCCATAGACGGAGAAGCCTGGTAGGCTGCAGTCCATAGGGTCACGAAGAGTCGGACACGACTGAGTGACCTCACTTTCACTTTTCACTTTCATGAATTGGAGAAGGAAATGGCAACCCACTCCAGTGTTCTTGCCTGGAGAATCCCAGGGACGGGGGAGTCTGCTGGGCTGCCATCTATGGGGTCACACAGAGTTGGACACGACTGAAGCAACTTAGCAGCAGCAACAGCAGCTTCAACTAAGACCCAGGGAAACCAAATAAATAAGTATTTTTTTTTAAATATCTATGGGTTAAAAAAAAAAAATATATATATATATATATATATATATATGGGTTCATCAATGGTAACAAATGTACCACACTCACACACCATTACAAAAATAGGGATGATGGGGGAGAGGTATATGGAAATGCTCCATACTCTCTACTCAATGTTTCTGTAAAGCTAGAACTGTTTTTTAAAATGAAATCTATTCTTTTCTTAAACGTGTTATCAGGATGCTTAAGACACCACGATTAAGCTGGAAAGTGCTGTATTTGTGCAGGGGAAGGGTCAACATCAGGAAGATGGCACATCTCCACGGCCAAGGCTTTTATCACAACAATGATCCAACTCCAACGGGGTGCTTTGTGGAATCTGATAAGCTCTCCCCTTAGAATCCATCTGGAGGAAGAAAGACTCAGAACCAGCTGAGGAAATCCTGAAGTAGAAAACAAGGGATGGGCTTTATCCCGCCCCAGAACAGAGCGATGTTCACACAGGGACAGAAAATAAGCCAGTGCGACAGGACACACTGCAGAGAAACAGACTCACGTGTCAAAGAAAACCTGAAGTTAACAGAGGGATGGGGACCCCTTCCTCCCAATACTTGGGAGCAATAAAGAGCCAAGCCGTCCAGGAACGAGAGCCCAGCTCCCAACCGCAGTCTCGGAGAGAGAGAAAGGTAGGACCCTGGGCTCCAAGGACCCCCGTTCCAGACAGTAGCTTAGGACATCTTCTCCAGAAGAAGATGATAAAGACCCCAGGCTTAAAACAAATTTTACAGTTTTCCATGTACAACACCCAACATCCAATCGATATCAGCCCAGTACACAGCAAGGCAAAGCACAGATCAGTAGGGAGCAAATGAATGATTCCGCAAATGTTGCTGCCTTGAGTGTTAATGCACAAAATAGACAATAAAATCTGAGCCCAGACACAGTCCTGAAGAGTGTGGGGCTGGAGGCTTTGGCTAAAATAGTTTATGGCAGGAACAGGCTGCTTTTATAAGTTCAAATAATAGATATATTCTCTGCTAATGCTGCAGCCAGCCAGGCTGCGCCGTGCGTGCTGAGCGGGAATGCAGGCCTCCTGCTTCCTGGCTGGGGACACACTGGGCCAGTGGCGATGGTGGCAGATGGCGTTGCTGTCTTTCAAAGAGGAATCTCCGAGTTGTCAATAATCTCCTCATAAAGGCCTTTTATGCCTTGACGGGCTTCCCTGGTGGCTCAGATGGTAAAGGTTCTGCTTGCAATGCAGGAGACTCCAGTTCGATCCCTGGGTCAGGAAGATCCCTGGAGAAGGAAATGGCAACCCACTCCAGTATGCTTGCCTGGAGAATCCCATGGTCAGAGGAGCCTGAGAGTTTACAGTCCTTGGGGTTGCAAAGAGTCGGACACGACTAAGCAACTTCACTTTAACTTTAAAGGCCTTTTAGGTCCCCAAACTCGCTACGCTGAGATCCCAGCATAAATACCCTCTACCGTTGATGAAGATCTACAGAACACAGTCCAGAAGCCAGCGTCCCCTCCTGGGCAGTGTTTTCCTCCATGACCAAGCCCACCGGGCTGCACTCGCCACATCACATGGAAAGCTGACCAGAAATCCAAGGCGTGCGACTCAAGGACATGTGCACTGTGTAACGTGTGCGTCAGCAGCCCCAGGAGCGGCTGCTCCCACGGGCCCTGCCGCACACGGCACACGCGAGTCCGCTTCTGCTGGACGAAAGGCCTCTGTGGCCAAAGAAACCTGCAGCAGCTTTAAAAAGAAAATATAGGAGGATATCTTCAGGACCTAAAGGGAGAGAATTCCATCGGTTCTCAACAAGTCCTTCTAGAGCAAACTGCAGGCTTACAGCGGGAAAACTCTGAGTCAGGATGCGGGCTCCAGAGCCCCATCCCGGCACTCCGCCCAGCCCCTCACCCTCAAAGTTTGCCCGGGAACTCTGGGGCGGCTGGATGAAGAGGGGGCTGGGAATCCCCTGGAAAAGAGGGGCGGGCAGCGCTTCCACGAGGACCTTGGACGGGATGACGTGGGGCATCACGGGGGCCCATCGCCCGGCAGGACACACCTGGAGGTCGCCTCCTGGCTCCTGGATCTGGGGGGGACGCGGGGATGGGGTGGAGGGCGTGCGGGAGCTCAGAAACAAGCTGCCTGCCTGGCTGCCTTTTCACCCAAAGGCAGCCTCGCTCCCACGCAGGAATGGGCAGGGGACAGGGCCCTCGACGAAGGAAGGCGGGGACAGGGAGGACTCCTGCTGGGGAGGGGGGCAGTGTCTGAGCAGCGGAGCCCCACACCAGAATGACCGGCAGTCAGGGGCCAGGGCTCGGAGCCGGAGACTCTGAACACGGGCAAGATTTATCGTCCCGCCACGCAGCAAAGGCACTCACAGTAAAACTGGACATCGCAAGAGTTTCTGCAACAAATATTCACTTGTTCTCGTGCTCTGGCTTTGAGGCCGATCCGTCTCTGAGTGTGTGCACTGTGTGAACAGACAGCCTCCCAGAGCCCGGCGGCCGGGGCGGGGCCGGGGGCAGGCTGTCTCCTCCAGGCCCAGGAGTCAGGGGCGACCACCAGCCACCCAAGCCCAGGGCTCGGGGGGTGGCCCCCCTCTGACCTGCTGTTAAACGGGGAGCCTGTGGACAGACCCGTGGAGGTGAGGGGCCACCCTGAGCCCCACGGCCCTCGTGGATAGGCTGTATGCACCTCCTGAGCTCTGGCCTGGCGTCTGGATGTGTTTGTACAACTGAACCTCTCTACTGTACCCCTGAAACTAACCCAACATGCTAGTCACTCGACTCCAATATTAAATAAAAATTAATAAAAAAGAGTATAGGAAGTGGGTCCAGGCCTGAAAAAAAAAATGAAATCCAGTGTACATTAATTACAATGTCGGACTGACATCATAAGTAAATAAGCTTCTTCGTTCTTGGCTTTAAAAAATTATTAAAAAGAAAAGAAAACATTTGATGCATAGAAAGGATCTGTATTTGAAGAGTGCCCCAAAGTAAAGGTATCTGCAGACAGCCAAGTAAATAAATAAGGTAGTTCGGGTCCCATTCTACAGATGAGAACACTGAGGCTCGGGAAAGGTGAATAACCGTCCAAGGCCACGCAGACAGTTCACTAGCAGAGCGGAGGTTTGAAGCCAGGTCCACCTGTCCCCTTCCTCCAGGGCCACGCTCCTGCCATCACACCGGGGACCCCATGGCCCGCCACTACATGCATGAGGGACAGTCACAGACGTGGGCACTTGGCCTGGCCCAGTCTCCCCAGGCCCATCAGGGGGGCCTCAGACTGTCCTCCACAGGCCCTGCTACTCTTCACCTCTGCCAGGAAGCCCCCGCGCCTCCTGCCCGCCCTCCCTCACCCCCACACCATCGGCTGCTTCTCTGCGGCCCCCAGGTACAAGCTCCCCGTCTGGCACCAGAGCCGTGACTCGCTGTTGGCCACCCGGCGCCTGCAGGGGATGCGGCAGACCCAGGAGCCCAGGCTGGCGGCTGACCCAGGCACGGGGCACAGAGGGCAGCGGGGACCAGGAGGCGCCAGGCAGCACTGGCCCTCCCCACAGACGGCCTGCTCCTTCCCCTGGGCTGTGCCCCGCGGACAGCCAGGCCGAGGACGGCCAACTCTCTTAATTTTTCAGCAGGAAGACAAGTGGAAATACAGAGTTCTGGTGAATCCTCTCGGGGTTCGGACACTGGTTTGAGATCTTGTGAAAACACTTAGCAAGGCTTGTCGGCAGGTGGACAGTGGCCCTGAGCGGCCTCCCCTGTGAACGGGGCAGTCAGCCAACGCTGGGAAGGGCGCAGAGCAGAGCCGAGTGGAGGCCATGCCTGAGCAAGCCATTCCTGAAGGCGCCCTCACTCTAAAGAACGCCTCACCAAGGAAAGGCGCTCCAGGGAGGCAGGCCAGGGTGCACGGGGGTGGGCGGCGGGGCAGGTCCTGAACTCAGGTCCTCAAGGGGAGGAATCCCCTCGGATCCGCTTGCGTCTACACTGCACGCACGTGGACCTCAGTGACAGGACTCAGTGCGTGGCGGCCAGTGAGTAAACACTCTCACCCGCTCTTTTCTTCTTTTTATATTTTTGAACAAATCTTTTCTCCAGCTGTTGTGCAAAGCTCCTGTTTTCTAGAGAAGACTGCATGAGAAGCCCTCCTGGCTTGGACACGGAATGGCCTTTCGAGATAAAGCTGTTTATCCCTGCAGCACTTCTGGGCCTCGGCCGGGGCTCCCCTCAGAACTGGAGGAGCCCATGGACTAGGGGGTCCGAGGGAGGCCGGCTGAGCTCCCACGGGGCTCTGAGCACCAGCCCTGACAGGCAGCTTGGGGCGGGGGTCTCAAGCTGGAGCACACGGCAGCCCACCCAGAGGTACAGGCCTCAGGCCGTGACCCAGAGCTCCCGATGCTGCCCGTCTGGGTGGGGCCAGGGGTCTGCATTTCTAGCAAGTTCCCAGGGCGGTAGCGCCCTTGAGCAAGGCCTAGTACCTGCGGGTGAGCCCGTCCAGCCGAATCCTCTGGTCTCGGCGGCCGTTACGGGAAGCAGCAGGCAGGTCCCTGCTGGACGATGAGGGCCGGGCCCGGTGGGCACCTCCTGAGCCTCCCCTGCAGCAGCAACGCCCCCCGTCACGGGGCTGGAACCAGGGGGACGGCCCCACGGGGCTTCTGCGGGCAGTCCCGCAGCACTGCCCTGGCCCCACTGCCGCCTGCCCTGCCGCTCTCACAGGCTCCCCCAGAAGCTTCTCTCAGACCCCCGTCTCCCCAGAGCCACAGCCCCCCAGCCTGTACCCGGGACACCCTCGCGGCCTGGGCGGGTCTGGCCCACCACATCCACACCCGGCAGCCCCGCCTGCAGCCCTCCGCTCGGACGGCCTCTGGACCACAGTGCCCGCCCGTCCTTGCCACCCGCCAGGGGGGCGCTGAAACCAGCCGGGCTGAGGGCCCGCCCTCTCCTCTGGGTGACCACACAGCGGGCAGAGAGAACGCCCAGAAGCCCTGTGAGATGGCGGTGAACACGTGAGGAAGGGAAGGGAGAGCGCAGGTGTGGGCCCCTCCTGTGATGGGTGTGTGTGCGGCTGTGTGTACACCTGCGTGTGCCGCTGCCGTGTGCAACTGTGTGTGCACCCGTGTGTACACCTGTGTGTGCACCTGCCTTGCGTGTGACAGCGTGTACACCGCGTGTACACCTGAGTGTGTGCCTGCCACATGGGTGGCTCACTGGCTGTTTTAGGGCCTTGAGTCCGTCAACTCGTCACAAACTTGGGGCAACAGGGAGGGGAGGGCGATGCTATTGCAGTCTGGAGACATGGAGACAGAGGCTCCGGAGGCTGAGCGGTCAGGCACTCGTGGTGGGGACGGGGCGGGGCCGTGTCTGTGTGACCCTCAAAGACGCGTTCTCCTCTCGTTCCTCCACCTGCAGACGTGGTTCTGAAATACTCGCCTGCATCCCTACCCTGTTCACTGGCCGGAGCATCACCCCAGAAGCCTGACTCCCTGCTCCTAGGGCTGAGCCACCGGACACTGAGGGGACCTGGCCCTGTCCCGAGAGCCTCAGTGTCCAGAGCCCAGGCTGCCCTCAGCCTCACCCCTTTCTGGAGCACCCCGTCTGGAGTAGGTGGAACAGCAGCCCCTAAAATAAAGCGTGTCCTGGTCCCCAAGCCTGTGAATGTGACCTTAGGTGGAAAGTCAGTCTGCAGTGTGACTAAGTCCTGGGTTTCTAGGTGGGCCCTAAATCCAAGGACAGGTGTCCTAATGAGGGACTAAGAGACACATGGGGTGGGAAAAGGCGGCCACATGGTGACCGAGGCAGGGACCTCAACCCAGGAGGTGCAGCCTCAACCCAGGAACCCCTGGAGCCCCCAGACCTGCAGGGGACAAGGAGGGACCCTCCCCCGGAGCCCCCAGCGGGGACACAGCCCCCGCCACCTTGAAGGTGGGTTCCGGCCCCAGAACCAGGAGGGAACCAGTGCCTGGCGTGGGAAGCCCCCGGTCCATGGTCACTTGTTCCAGCCCTGCCTGCCCCTCCCTCCATGGACTGTACCTCGAGCCTAGCATCCAGGCGGGTCTGAGTTCAAACTCCTGCTCCTGGACTCACAGCCTCTGGGACCCTGGTGGAGACAGGGCTGCTCTCACCGTGAGGACTGGACAGGACGAGGGGCAGGGAGAGTCAGCACAGGTCGTGTGCCCAGGGGACGCTGCAGGGCGGAGGGACCCGGGAAGACTGGGGGGCCGGGCGGGAGGACACGGCCCCCGGTGAGCGACACTGTGAGGAGACCATCACTGGCCTCCAGGGCTGCCCCAGCAAAGGCCACCAGCTCGGCCACTTCAGCCACTGACACTTGGTGTTGAAGCTCTGGAAGCCTGAGTCTGACCCGAGTCTCGCTAAAGTCAAGGTCACGCGGGTCTGGCTCTTTCCGGAGTCTCCAGGGGACACAGCCTCCCTGCCTCATCCGGTTCCTTGCCTGGTACCCCTTCCCGCATCCTCAGAACCAACAGCACATCATCTGCAAGTCTCTCCGCCTCCCTGACCTCTGCCTCCATCACCACATCTCCTCCTCTGATGCTGGCCCTCCTGCCTCCCTCGTGATGGAGCCGCCCTGTGGCCCAGGACCACCTTCCCGTTCCAAGATCCTTAACTCGGTCACACATGCAAGGTCGCTTTTCTGTGTGATGAAACATTACCCATTCCTGGGAACTGGACTGTGAGCATTTTTGAGGTCCTTGTTCTTCCCACCACAAGCAGGCTCCCCCTCCTCTCTGCCTCTAACTGATACGTGACCCTGGGCAGACCTTGATCTTCTCAGGCTTCAGTGGTGAGGACTGGGGCTGTGAAAATGTGGACCCAGCACCTCTTTGGCTCTTCACATCAGGTGGCCAAAGTACTGGTGCTTCAGCTTCAGCATCAGTCCTGCCAATGATTATTCAGGGCTGATTTCCTTTAGGGTGGACTGGTTTGATCTCCTTGCTGTCCAAGAGCTGACTCACTGGAAAAGACCCTGATACTGGGAGAGATTCAGGGCAGGAGGAAAAGGGGGCAACAGAGGATGAGATGGTTGGATGGCATCATCGACTCAATGGACATTTGAGCAAGCTCCAGAAGATAGTGAAGAACAGGGAAGCCCGGCGTGCTGTAGTCCATGGGGTCTCAGAGTCGGACACGACTGAACAACAACAGTGCCTCTCCAGCCTTGGGCAGAGTGAGCTGGAGCAACCCTGGAGGATGAGGGGAGGTGAACCTGAGGAAATGGTGGGGTGCCCAGCTTCGAAGGAAACAGCACAAGCAAAGCTGCAGAGGCTCAGAAGAGCCCCCGTGCCTCCCATCTCAGCCGAAAACTAGTGACGAGGTTGCCCAGGGTCTTCTGGAGGCTGTAAGATTCAGGTCTGTCTCAGTGCTAACTGCTGGTCAGGAAGCAGGGATTCCTGCAGGGAACTTTAGGTGGCTGGAGGAGGTGGCCCCAGAGATGGAGCAGGAGAAAGCCAAGACCAGCAGCCCGGGAGCTGTGGGCACCCTCTAGACCCTCCCCAAAGGAGCTCAGCACGTCCCAAGAGCCAGCCTCAAGGGGCCTCCACTGAGCAGCCTCTCTGGTGATCTTTGATGTCAACATGGCAAGGATCTGGCCATCAGTTCCGAAGCCGACATTAACCCTATGTGCCAGCCAAGCTCCCTCTGAGTTGCTCCCCAAAAGGGTCTCAGAGTTACCTGGAGTTCCATGTTCGGCAGAGCTACAATAGAAACCTGGGAGTTATGAAGCCCCTTAGAAGGTGGATCCAGTGGCATCTCTGTCTGCGAGGACCCACGTGAGGACCCACCCATGCACACAGGCCTGGCACTGCCTGCCTCCTGGAGCTTCTCTCCTCGGCAAAGCATCTTTGAGAGAGAGGACACCTTCAGGTACGGCTTGCTGAAGCACGGCCATCACTCTTCACGGTACCCTTCACGTCGTTCACAGCGGGGGCCACACAGGCCACTCTCCAACAGCAAACAGGCCTCACCAAGTGTTTTAGCAAATCTCAAACACAGGAGTCAGACGGCAAGGCAAGCAGGGCCCACCAGAGTGGGAAGGAAGGCTGGCTGTGCCACCAGCACCCACTGTCCTCTCAGAGAGGCTCTCGGCCCGCTCATCTCTAGAGAAAGCGAGACAACACTCAGCAATTCTGGAGGCCCCGAGGGTCTCATGTTCCTGATACACTGGCTCTTCTCTGCCCCCATGAATATCGTGACTGCCCCCACCCCGCCCCGGCCCAGGACTCCACGGATACAGAGAACATCCATCCCCATGGCTAAGTGAGCATAAAAGGTGCCTGAAGCCCAAAAGCCAGGGAAGCACTTGGGACAGACGCCCCTCGAGCCTCTCTTCTCCGACCCGTCCCAGGCGGCCCCCACCCCACAAGGCCTGCCCTCCGCGGCGCGACTCCCCTGGCACCCCTCACCCCGGGGACTCGGAGGAGGAGCTGCATTTGGCTCTGCACAGTAAGCCCTTCCGAGGATACATTACAGGAAGCAAATCCTTCTACGGAAATAAAACCTCAAAAACATGTTTAACAAATGGGCATCACGTCTCTCCTGGCGACGGGCAGCACGCCTCTCTCAGCAAACCTGGAGCCGTAATTCATGCACATTTCCCTACGTCGCACGGCGATGATCCTCAGAGGATCCCCTGGAATAATCGGCCCATTCCACTTGTTAGGACGCGGTCTTTAAAACTGAGTTATCCCTGAACATCTTGGAAAATTGGGGCTCTCCATCTCACCAATTATGAAATACAGCAGACATGGTCTGCAGTCGGAAGGGAGGATTTATCGCCAAGTCCGGGCGAGGCTGCCGCCCCAGCGCCATCATTTTCCAAGGAGCCTCTGGGGAGGGTTTCAGCACTCGGCAGTCGGGGAGGATGCGGCCCCTGGGTGCCCCTGTCAGAGGAGGGAGTGATTGAAGGGGGCGCCCGCCCGGATTTACCGCCTGAGCGGACGGGAGCCCACCCTGCCCCTCCCCCGGGCAGGAGGCCTGTGAACACCTGCCTGCCTCTGGCCCGGCCGGGATGCAGGCACCGAGAGGTATCATGGGTCCGCTGATGGGCCAAGCCCAGCAGGGCCAACCCGTGCGATGGGGAGATGGGGGTCTCGCCAGCAGAGGAGGGGGGGTCCTTGGGTGATTTCAAACCAGCAGTGGCACAGCCAGCTTCTCTGTGGCCGCTGCGAAGCCGCTGGCTGAACGGCACAGGGCTGGGCGACCAGGGGCAGGCTGTGGTCAGTGTGGACCGGCTCACTGGCCCTGGGAGGGGGGCAGAGTCGTGGGGGCTTCCGCTCTTCACAGAGGAGACTTGCTCTGCGGAGCTCAGAGCTGGAAGCGGCCCTGTGGCAGGCCAAGTATCACCCCCCAGACCTGGGGCTCAAAAGGCAATTCTACTGAGGAAGAAGAATTTTCAGATGTAATAAGGCTTTCAAGCTGAGATCCTTGTGGATCAGGGTGGCCCCGAATCTGATGACGGATGTCTTCAGAACAGACAGAAGAGGGGACACAGACGGGGAGCAGGTGACAGAGTACAGAGGGAAACTTCCTCCCTGATTGATCTGAGATCACAGAGGAATCACAAGGAGCTCCCAGCAGGAGCCCCGAGAACAGGGCTGCGGCAAGCAGGCGGCCCAGCCTTGGTGGTATCGTTTGCGTGCACCTGTTCCAGCAGGAAGGGGCCACTGAGTGCCCGGCGCTGGGGTCCAGGCCACAGGGAAAGTTCTAGGTTTAGTCTCCTCTACAGCACAGATGTCTGGGGGAGAGGGGAGTCCACAAGTGGGAGAATCTAGTCCATGCGACATGCCATACCGACAAGGACACCCAGGTCCAGATGGGAGCGCTACACCAGGTCGGCTGAGGCACCTGCCCTGGATCCAGCTGGCTGAGTCCTGGCCCGGCCATCCCAGGGGGGCTTGATTCGATCCGGGCCCGGGGGACAGGGACGAGGCCCGGCCAGTGCAGGCTCCGCAGCCACCGGGGCAGAAGGGGGCAGGGCCGGTCCTCTCAACCCTCCGCTCCCAGCTGCCCAGGCCGCTCCTGCCAAGGCTTGAATCACACTCGTGTGAGAACTGATGTATTCCCTCTGGTTGTCATAAATTAATTGGTAAGCTCTGCAGTGATGGGGAAACGGTGTCCTTTTCCTCAAAGAGCCGGGTTGACGCGGTCCTAAGCCCCCTTCTCATTGGTAACAGGGAGCCCCGCGGGACCTCTGTCTCAGATCTTTCTTACATCCTGATGTTTGAGGGGTGGGGGGGTTTTGGAGGAGAGTCCAGCACAGATGGGGCGTTTCCCTTCTCCCTCCCTCCCACTCTACTGTAAATTCGTGGACCATCATGTTCGAGATGATTCGAGACAACGTGTTCGAGACGTTTCTAATGCAGACGACAGAAGCTTCAGTGGGCCCCTTGGGAGTGTGGCCACCCAGCGGGGCGTGAGCCTCCATCAGGCGGGGTTGCATCAAGTCAGCAGGGTTTCCGTACACACACTGTCTTGGTGGAGAAGAGTCAAAGGAGGCTGAGTGCCTAGCGCCCTCCCCTCTCTGTTACCGAGGCAGGTGTCAGCAGAAAGCAGAGGAATCGGTCACACGCGTGGACCCCGTCATTCAGCTGAGAACGGGCCCTGCCACCCCCCTCCTCAATCCCACACCCCACCCCAGCCTCCATGGCCTCCGCACCATCCGAGGAGCAGCCTCAATTCAGGCTTTTCTGCACATACTGCTGGAAACTGCGGTCCCACACCCCCCTCCAACCTCCAACAATCCTGACCATGTCCGCACGGGCACCATCAGCCTCATTACCCAGCCCCTGCTGGGACACAGCCCTGGTCTTAGACCCCCACGCGGTGTCCCTGACCCAAGAGCACCTGTCTTCCAGCCGGATGGTGATCCCCGGGAGCAGGGCCCCCTCGCAGCCCAGACCCCTGACCCCCAGCCTGCATTCCAGGGCCCAGCACAGCCACCTCCCAGGCCCTGCTCTGAGCACAGGCAGGCCCCAGGGTCCTGGCCGCGTCCGACACAGCAGGGTCGGCATCGCGCTTACGGGCTTCTAGGCAAGGTGGTCCTAGACACTTGCGTTTGGGGTGGGGTCACAGAAGCCAAGCAGCAGGCCACAGCAGACTCAGCGGTGTGGGACTCACACTCCACAAAACATGATCAGGGGTGGACGCCAGGGGGCGATGGGGATGTGAGATGCAGGAAACACCCCGGGAAAGGCGTCCTCCCTGGGGGAGCCGTCAGGCGAGACCCGGGCAGCACCTGCCACAGGGCCAGCAGCACGTTAAACGCCCTCAGCGGCCGTGGGGACCAGAGGCACGCACGCGTGCTCGGAACAGGCGAGCCCGGGAAGCAGGCACTGCACCGATGGTCAGGTCTGCTTGGGGTCGGGAGGCAGGCGAAGATTCCCGGTGCAAGTGTGAACTCGGGAGCTGGTGGAGGACTCCGAGAATTTTCACCTTGAGCCTCAAGGCCCTCTGTTGCAATGCGGCCTGTCCCCTGCGAGGTCACAGAGCCAGGAGGGCAGGGAGCCCAGGGCAAGGACTGCGTTGGGCTCAGAGTCAGGACAGAGCAGGGGAGCCAGGACCAAAGGGTGAGAATGTCCCCGGAGCCTCATCACCTCCTCAACAAGGACTCAGAATGTCGTGAGGGTGTCATGAGCATGGTGGTGTTAGGTTGCTTCCAGAAACCTGAATTTAAGGCATTCGGGTGTGGACTAGTCACTGTGACCTCTCCTTCTGCTGCTGTCTGTACAGAGGCTGCCTGAGATGAACCCTATTTGCTGTTGAAAGTGCCTCTGTGGTCGAGGAGAAGCCCTGGAGTTCTGTTTCCAGTGTGGGAAGTATTAGGTCCATCCCTTGGCACATTGCGCTTTATTATACCGAGCTTTCTGTAAACTCATTATTGAGAATACATTATCAATATTTGGCTTCATCAATAATCAATGCAATGCAAGTTGAAATAAAAATTAAAGCAATTTTTAAATGGCAAGGTAGAAAGACAGTGGTTTCCTCCTCCTTTTAGAAATTAACCAGAAATCCCAAAAGAAAATAAGAAACGGAAACACATCAACAGTCCTGAACCTCAGCATCTGCAGAAGGGCTGCCACATGCGGTAAAAGTCACGTGAAAGGGATGCCCAGGAGTCCAGTGGTTGGGACTCAGCGCTTTCACTCCTGAGGGCCCAGGTTCAATCCTGGTCGGGGAACTAAGTTCCTGCAAGTAGCACGACATAGCCACAAATAAAAATAATAATAAAACGAAAGTCACACAGACACATGGAAAGGGGCCAAGAAAGGTTGTCTATGAGGGCAGATGTTGGTGGTGGGGGTACTCAAAACCACCGTGAAAGCTTTCCACTCAGTTTTGGACAAAATGGACAGAACACAGACCTGTGACAGGAGCATCCATGGGCCAAGTTCATAGGTTTCCAGCAGTAGGAAAAGGACTGAACCAGGGATTCCCCTGAGATGCTCCACTTGCAAGAAGCCATCATTGGAAGGACTGCTACTGAAGCTGAAGCTCCAGCACTCTGGACACCTGATATGGAAAGACGACTCAACGGAAAATATACTGACACTGGAAAAGATTGAGGGCAGGAGGAGAAGGGGGTAACAGAGAATGGGACAATTGGATGGCGTCACTGAATAACAATGGACATGAGTTTGAGCAAACTCTGGGAGACAGTGACGGACAGGGAAGCCTAGCGTGCTGCAGCCCATGGGGTTGCAAAGAGTCTGACGTGACTTAGCAACTGAACAACAACAATTTCTTAAAGAGCTGGAGAGATAAGGGAGGCTGTGCAGTGGGCTAAGTGATAGCCCAGTGCGTCCAGGCAGAAGTAAAACCCAAAGAACACACCTGCATCCTTAGAGATTTTCTGCCGCTCTATAGTTCATACCACATATTTCATCACAATCAGGAAAAATGTGACGTTTAATAGAGTCTGTTCTACAAATACAAGGTCAAATCAGAGATTTAAGTATCGAGAGAATATGAAGATATGGATGAAAAAGTGACAAAGCTCAGAGAAAAAGTGGAAGGAAAACATAAAACCACACCTGAAATGTAAACCAGCTGGACGTGGTGCAAAGACAAATAAAAATATGAGGAAAGCACAATGACAGACGTGAGAGACAATTGAGAAAAGCCAGAAGGTGAGGTGGAAGCCCAGGAGGACCGAGAGGATGACGGAGAAAAGCTCAGACGTGGAAGACAGAAAACAAACTAATCAATGTAACAAAATAAATCGTCCAAGAACAATTCTCACAAGAAAAAAAGGACATGGGTCCACAAATGGAAAGGTACATGTTGCAGAAAAAAAATTAGCAAAGGGTGCTAGTAAAGTAGCTCAATTTTAAAGATAAAGAAAGAATTATTTCAGCAGCCAAAGGGAAAAATCAAGTCACATTAAAGGGAACATCATTAGTCTGGCCTCAGACGTTACCATGGCAACAACCAAGGCTGGAATCCGGACACTGAAGGCCTGGAAAGCCTTCAAAAAGAAAACTGGAACCCAAGAGCTTCACAGCCAGCCGGCTCACATCTTTCAAATATAAAGACAAAAGACAAGTGCGTTTTGAAAATTCAAAATCTAGAGGTAAATCCTTAAAATGAGCTCATCCTGAAGAAAGGTCCAGAAGACAACTTCGCCCAACCACGAGACGAGAAAGTGCAGAAAAAGAACCAGCAGTGAGTGTGATCACACTTATAACTATAAACAAAGCCACCAAAACAAACACGGTGTTTTAGTTACCAGAGGAAACTTGAAGGTTAAATATGAGAGCAGGTTAGAAATATTGTAACTGTCAAAAACTGGAAGAGAAAGGACACCTTATTCCAGAGGTGGGATAGGAACACACATTTCTTCATCCATCATAGCCAAAAGCAAAAATGTATTTAAATCTGACAAATCAATTATTAGATGTGTAAAGATGTGGGAAAGTGTAGTGGCA
Organism: Cervus elaphus; assembly: GCF_910594005.1. Lineage (NCBI taxonomy): Eukaryota > Metazoa > Chordata > Mammalia > Artiodactyla > Cervidae > Cervus > Cervus elaphus. The sequence continues at coordinate 2,854,745 of NC_057836.1, forward strand.
AACTCCGAGATCTAAAAAGAAAACCAAGTAAAATTCACAGAGGAAGCTGAGGTGCGCTTGTTCTAGCTTCTCATCACGTGGAGACAGTAAAGGATTGAGTCGAATTATAAAGCTCCAACTATAAGACGGTCACTAAATGCACTTTCACACAGTAAAAATAAACAGATACAACACAGTAAAGGACACCAAAAACGTAGAGTGAAAAATATTCTTAAGGCACAGTCAGAAGGGGAAAGCATAAGAAAGGGAACCTCAGACATACCAGCACTTCGCTAGAGGGTTTAACTTAACCAGGAGGCGAGCCCATCTTCAGGACTCATCTGGGGATTATTCCAAGATCTGGTGACCGGAAGTCAGAGACATGCACACAGAACAAATGCATAAATAATGCAGAAGCGATAGTCGGCGTCAGAAAGGGCTCATGTGGGGACAAGTTCAGTTCAGTCGCTCAGTCCTGTCCCACTCTTTGCATCCCCAGGGACTGTAGCCCGCCAGGCTCCTCTGTCCATGGAATTCTCCAGGCAAGAATCCTGGAGTGGGTGGCCATTAATACGGTCTAAACCTAGAGACACCTAGGGGAGCCCTTGGGACCATTGGTGGTGCTGCCTCAACCACATCAAGGGTAGCACAAAAACCAGAAAAGAAAACAAATTCAATCGCATGAAAATTACTTAAATCATCATGTCATGAAGTGTATAAACTAAGTCAAAAGACAATTATAAACTGGAGAAAGGGTTTGCAATTTTTGTCATAAACAATGTCTATTTCTTTAAAAAAAAAAAAAGTTCTTTGGATCCATAAGGGGACCAATAGACAACAGAAAAATAATTCAAACATGAACCCAGTTTACAGAAAAGGAAATACAAATGGTGCATGCATGCTAAGTCACTTCAGTCGTGTCTGACTCTGGACAACCCTGTGAACTGTAGCCCACCAGGCTCCTCTGTCCATGGGATTCTCCAGGCAAGAATACTGGAGTGGGTTGCCATTTTCTTCTCCAGGGGATCGTCCCAACCCAGGGATTGAACTCCCATCTCTTCTGTCTCCTGCATTGGCAGGCAGATTCTTTACCAACCACCTGGGAAGCCCAATACAAATGGTACTAAGCATACAAAAACTATTCAACCTTTTACTCACAAATGCACATACTCACACTTCTGAAATGAAAACTGCAGTGAGATAGCATTTTCAGTTTGACACCATCAAATGTGGACAACATGTTGACAAGTACTCTGTGGTTAGGACATGAAGCCACAGGCGGTGATACCAAACCCTGCTGTTTTGGGGGACAGGGACACATTCTAGGTACCTCAACAAGACGTGGTTTCATGCAGGGAAATTAGAGGCTTACAGAAACTGTCAGGAAGAGTGAGGGTTAGGGAGAGAAGCTTCTGGAGTTCAGGAATCTCAGGAGGGCAGAAGCTGCAGGGACTCCCCACGGATCTCAGCTGTGCAGGCATGGGATTTTCAAGAAACCACACCTGAAAACCACCGGCAGACTCAGCCCAGCTTTTATCAAAACTCACATCTCACACCCTTGCTTCTTCCATTGGGCTTCTGAGCCTCATACCAGAGGTCTTGCTGGCAGATACTAAACAAGATCTCTGCGGCCAAAGGATGTGTGGAAAGGATCTGCAGGCTGCGACCGTGCGGCACGAGGGGCAGAGGGAGAAGGAAGGAGGAGGATGAGGAGGTAACAGATGACCAGGAAGCGGGCTCGTTGGTTCAGTCTCTGTAACGGCAATAACAACTCTAACGACACCCACCAAACTTACCCTTCGACCTGGTAAGGACACCACCAGGAACTTAACCCACTGGTATTCTAGCACAAGTGCAAAATGACACCAGGATACTAGTCCTGGCACTGTTTGTAATATCAAAGGTTGCAAATTCTGTGAAAGCCCATTAGTTCATGGCTAGTAAAATCAGTTAGGATGCATTCACGTAGCAGAATACCGGGTGTGCATGAAAAGCAGTGAGGCAGCTCTCCATGACACGTGGTTCCATCTCCAAGACACATTGTTGAGCAAGTAAAGCAAACCCAGTGGATGCACTGTGCCGCCATTTGTGCTAAAAGCTTAGAGGTGTGCGAAAATTAAAACAACTGTGTACACATAAGCTTGTCTGTGCACAGACTTCATTTTCCAAGACTCACAGGAAACAGCGAGTGTCGTTACATCTGGAGAGAAGAAGGGCACGGGCTGGTCAGGAGGGTCAGCCATCTCTGCACGTCCCGTCTGCCTCCCCACGTGCTGCCTCAGCACAAGTGGAGACACTGTGTCCGCCGAGGGCCAGGCAGAGAAGTGAGCCGGTCAGTATAGAGGTGGACCTGGACTTGGACACGGTGATGGAGATGGAGGGGGAGGGGGAGATGGGGAGGGAGATGAAGACGGAGGGGGGGGAGGAGGTGGAGATGGAGATGAAGATGGAGGGGGAGGGGGAGATGGAGATGAAGATGGAGGGGGAGGAGGAGGTGGAGATGGAGATGAAGATGGAGGGGGAGGGGGAGATGGAGATGAAGATGGAGGGGGAGGGGGAGATGGACGTGGAGATGCTGATGGAGATGGAGGAGGAGGTGGACACGGAAACGGTGATGGAGATGGAGGGGGAGATGGAGGGGGAGGAGGAGGTGGAGATGGAGATGAAGATGGAGGGGGAGATGGACATGGAGATGCTGATGGAGATGGAGGAGGAGGTGGACACGGAAATGGTGATGGAGATGGAGGGGGAGATGGAGGGGGAGGAGGAGGTGGAGATGGAGATGAAGATGGAGGGGGAGATGGACATGGAGATGCTGATGGAGATGGAGGAGGAGGTGGACACGGAAACGGTGATGGAGATGGAGGGGGAGATGGAGGGGGAGGAGGAGGTGGAGATGGAGATGAAGATGGAGGGGGAGATGGACATGGAGATGCTGATGGAGATGGAGGAGGAGGTGGACACGGAAATGGTGATGGAGATGGAGGCTGGAGGAGATGGAGACAGGTTTGTTACAGGAATTTGACCTCACACAAGGGTGGGCGCTGATTAAGGGGTCTCTCCAGGGAGCCGACCACCCAGAGGGCAGGCAGCATGGAGGAAGGCCGGCTGTAGGCGGGGGAGCCCAGAGGAAGGGCAGAACCCACGTCCTCTGGTGTCTCTGACCTTGGTGCCATGGGTGTCCTCAGGATCTGGCCTTCATCATGGACTTGAACATGCTCGCTCGGGCCAGAAGCCGGAGGAGCTGGAGGAACCAGGAGCCATCCCCGCACTCCGGAGTCAGGGCAGCAGATAAGGCCACACGCATGAGCCCACGTTTGTCCCCGCGTCTCCCTGCACGGCTCACGTGAGACCCCCTCCTCCCTCCAAACTGCCCTGCCCGTGACCCCGGGAAGGGGACTCTGGGAGGTTAGTTCATCCGGCCAAGCTGACACATCACAAAACCAGCACACTTTTGAAAAGAATAGAGTGGCCGCATTTCATATCCACTTTTAAAAATACTGAGAAATGCGTCTCAATCCCGGCAAGGGCTCAGTAAAATCAATGCTGTCATATGTCCTTGGTGTCAGCCTAAACTGGTCTGGACTCAGGAACAGCCATTTGCAGACAGGTCGAGGAGCAGCAGCGTCCTCACGTCACTTCTGGGAATTGGACAAAAGATAATCACCCTCCAGGACTTGGTGGGGGGCAGGGAGAAGGAAGTCCCCATCGCTCTGTAAGAACGGGACCTCTAGCAACGAAAAGCCAAACTAAACACCAGAAGCTTACCTGGCGCGCCGTCTTACTGTTCCCAGCTGCTGCGTGCTTTAGTGCTGCGAGCTCTAGCCGGTGACAAACGCCCGCACCGCAACGCGAAATAGAGCAGGACACCAGCACGCCGTGCACTCGGCGGTGTCTGCAGAGTGGAATGAGCCGCGTGAGACCCAGGGCCAGCAGGCAGCTCCGCGGAGGCGCCCCGCACCACGGCCAGCGGCCCTGGCGGCTCTGCGATCACCAGATCTTTTCCAGGAGGGGGTGCCCGTGGCCGCCATGCGTCCACATGAAAGTCTGCACACGTGTCATTGACAACGCTTCCAGCAGCCCCAGCAAGGCAAGCCTCCTCAGCCCCGTGTCAGCTCTGAGCAAACGAAGGGTCAGGATGTTTAAGCCCAAGACTCACCACTCAGAGCGGCTGACCAGCCTGGGAGCCCTGGCCCCTCTCTGCACCAGACCACATGCCCTCTGTCCTCCTGGCGACCTCAGCACGAGCGCCTTCCGACGGCTCTTCTCAGGCGAATCTGATCTTCATCCTACGCAGAGGAGGGCTTTGGCGGGGTTCCTATCCCGTGTCCGTGTCCGTTCATGTTCCGTGGACAGCATTTCCAGCTGATTGAAGAGCCTCCCACCTGGGTGCCGGTCCCGGCAGGCTGGATATGCTTCCAGCTCAGCTTCTAGGTGACTTGACAGGTTTTGAAATAGAGCCGACTATAGGAGAGAAGTTTCGCAGGGGATCCTGTGGGGAGATGGTGCTCAGGAATGAAGGGGCCTGAGCGGCGGGCGTAGAAAGGGCCTGGCCCTTTTCCGTTCCCACGTGGAGAGGATGCCCACATTGGGCGGTGGGGGTGGTGAAGCCCAGCACCCTCCCCTATCTTGTAGGAACTCCTCCCCCCCACCTTTATTCTCCTTCCTCTTATGAAGAAGGACCAGATGCTCGTCTGACTGCTCAACCTGGGTGGTCCCAGACTGGGCCTCTGGTGGATCTTCTCCAAAAGTAGTCCCACCGACTCCCCCCCAGATCTGTGCTCCTGTGTGCGTGACTCTCAGCTCCTCTTATCAGGAAGTGCAGTTCTTCTCCACCCGCTGGTCCGGGCCTAACGGTAGAACATGCTGGAAGGGATGGACAGTGGCCCAGTCTGAGCCAGGCCCCACGCGGTCACTTGTTCTTCTGGAAACCTGCTGGTGGCCGGGGGCACAGCAGGGCCAGCCTGCCAGGTAAGAGAGACAGTCTGCCGACCCCCAGAAGCAGGGCCACCCTGCTGACCCGAGGCTGACCACCAACAGGGGAGGGACAAGCCCTGAGAGGCCCAAAGAAGTGGGACCCAGACAGCTGACACGCTGCCACGTGGGCTGAACGTCTGCTTTGCTTTAGGCTCTAACTTACAGGTGCTTGGGATAGACGGAGAGATTCCTGCAGATGTACTAACTAACTGCCCCTCCAGGCAGAGGGAAGGGGCTGAGCTCAAGCTGGCCCGAAGCCCAGCCCCCCGCCTTTCTTTGCCCAGCCCCCCTCCCCACCCCGTGTCACAGGAGCCTTGCCTCAGGCCCGGCCTCAGCTCAGCGGTAGCCGTGGCCATGGTCAACACACCCTCCTCGCAGGCGGGCCACCGCCCCCAGGCCACCTACCATCCGGTGCTTCCCCGGTGGCTCAGCTGGTAAAGAATCTGCCTGCAATGCGGGAGACCTGGGTTCCATCCCTGGGTTGGGAAGATTCGCTGGAGAAAAGAACAACTACCCACTCCAGTATTCTGGCCTGGAGAATTCCGTGGACTGTATAGTCCATGGGGTCACAGAGTTGGACACAACTGAGTGACCTTTTCACCTACCATCCAATGAGGAATCCTGAGGAGGGAGGGGACCCAGGGACCCCTATCAAGTCTCAGACCTAAGCTTCAAACCCCAGTCTGGACTTCTGTGGAAGGTGATCCTAGACACTCGCATTTGGGGTGTGGGGGTCACAGAAACCAAAAGCCTCAGGCCACACAGTCACCCCTCCAAAGGGAGCCTCCTACCCTGCTAGCCGGGATGTAAAGAGCAGCCACTACGGAGAACGGCGTGAAGGCTCCTTAAACACCTGAAAACAGAGAGAGCGCTACCATACGATCCAGCAATCCCACTCCCGGGCGTGGGTCTGGTGTGTGGTGTGTGCTCATTCGTGTACGACTCTTTGCAATCCCGTGGACTGCAGCCTCCTGGCTCCTGTCCATGGGATTCTCCAGGCAAGAATACTGGAGTGGGTTGCCATTTCCTCCTCCAGGGGATCTTCCTGACCCAGGGATCGAACCCACATCCCCTGCATTGGCAGGTGGATTCTTCACCACTGCACCACCGGGGAAGCTCCGTATATCTGGAGAAAACTATCATTTAAAAAGGTAGCACTGCCCTGTCTTCTTCCCTGGAGAGCCTCACAGGGGACCAGGCAGATCAAGCCTACTCACCAAAGTCTCATGAAACTGCCCGAAGCTGGAAGACCATCATCCCTATTTCACACTCAGGGAATCTGAGATTGGGGGTCACGGCACCCACCCAGGACCACAGCTCAGCAGCGCCCAGTTCAAAGCCAAGTCCGGCCTCCTAGTCCTCTGGCCACATCACCAGCCACGGCTGCCCACACACCAAACTCCTGACCACTTCCCCAGCCCGAGCTCCCACCGAAGTCCTGTTTCCTGGTTTCTTTGCCTGCTATGTGCCCCACCCAGCTCACACAGAGGTCTCCCCCAGACTTCACTGCCCCCCGGGACACTAGCCCTACCTGCCTAGCATTGCTTCCTGCCAGGGATCCTGGCCAGGACTCTGTCCTCCCAGCCCCTCCTTACCGGGCAGCCCATCCCCATGTGTGGCCTGGGCTGTCCCATCTGCACACGCATAGTCCTGGGCTGGTACCTGCGGGGCCCAAGGAGATGGGATGCAGGAATCAAGGTGCTGGTTTAACTGTTGCTGATGCTGGAGAGTTTCCACTCATCAAATCATTTCTCAAATACAGGGAGGGTGTAAAGTAGTTTTACTTTGGTATGAAGTTCGTGTTTTCAACTCTTACCTTGAAAAAGTTTTCCTTCACAGACAGAATATAGGATTAGTTGAAAAAGTTGATAGTATCGTCCTTCTGGGATTTCTCCTTGAGGCCAATCAATAAATCGTTTCTGAGGGCTTTAACATAGATTAACCAACTAAATAAGTCAAGCCAGGGTTTATTTAGCTTCTTGGAAGGGAGAGATTTTCAACACTGAACTTCAGGAAAGTTAACAGTGGTCTGCCAGCCGTGACGGTCTGGGGTCTTTACAGATGGCTGGATGAGGTCTGGGCATGTGGCGGGAGGGCGGTGTGGAACCTGTCACTTCAGCTGCCACCATCTTTACACACCCAACACCTGCCTACCACGGCAGTCGCAGTCGGGGTGTCTGGGAGATGGGGTGTCAGCCGCCAGCACTATCATGGACAGCTATTCTTCTGAGTTTATTCCCGCAGGGGTGCCCAGAGCACTGATGTCTGGGGAGAAGGAGGGGCCACAAGGCCGGAGGGGACAGAGCAGGAGCGCGTGGACAGAGGGAAATCAAGGCGGACAAGCCAGGGCAGGAAGGCCGGAGGCCCTGCCGGACGAGCCCCCCTGACGACGGCCGCTGCTGGGCCGACAGGGTGGGTGCGAGCTGGGACTGAGCCAGGGCCCCAGGCTCCTGCCGCGGAAGCTGTTCTCATGTCCGGGACGTGACGTCTCTTCCCCAAAATTCAACGCCTGCAGAGGACCCAACTGGCCCAGCTCAAGTCAGACGACCATCCCCAGACCACCCTGCTCTGTCCACTAGGGGGCAGCGTGAAAACATGGCCGCCAGGACCCACATCCATCCGGAGCCGGAGGACCTCTAAAGGAGGACCGACACCTCCTGTAGGGGCCTACCACCAAGCAGGAAGTCTTCCCGCTTCTAGAAGCCTCAGGGAGGCATAAAGTCACTCGAACAAAGGAGCGTGGAGGAGGTAAGGGTGGAAATTCAGGCTCCTTGGGGGGGGGGGGGGCTCAGACTCTGGGGTCATGGACCAGGGTTCACACCCAGCCCTGCCATCATAGCTATGACGATGTCTCCAAACATCAAGGGTTTCATCTAGGAAGCGAAAGGATGAGGTCATTTCCGAGGCAGGGCTGGGGTGTGTCCCCCTAAAGATGTTGACATTTTCTCACCCCCAGCACCTCTGAATCTCTGTTTAGAAACAAAGCCATTGCTTATGTAATTAGTTAAGAAGAGGCCACCAGCATTAGCAGGGGTCCTAAATCCAATATGACTGGTGCCTTTACGAGAAGAAAGACAGACACACAGAGAGAAGCCGCGTGAAGACAGACGCAGAGGCTGGAGAGGAGCAGCTGCAAACCAAGGGTGGCTGGCAGCACAGTCTCCCTGAGACCCTTCAGACGGAGCGCTGGCCTCCCCACACCTCGATCTGAGACATCAAGCCTCCACAACAGTGAGAGCAGCTGTGTCTGTTCCTTGAAACCCCTCGGTAGTTACAGGAGCCACAGAGAACTCACACTCTTCCTCTGCGCTTGCCCACTGGCCACAAAACGGCTCTTCCTGCTGCAGCATCGCCTCTGTTTTCCAGATGAGAGGCAAGGTTCCCACCAGCAGCTTGTCACGTCTTACCAGAGAGAACTTGGGTCATCCAGCCTGAGTCCCAAGGGAGGATAGAAAATAGAATCGTTGATGTTTTCAGCTGGACACATTGCCACACCCAATGGATTCAGTATTCTGTTGGTAAGAAAGTAGGGTAAAGTGGATCCTTTGAAGGCAACTAGCAGTGATAGGACTGAAGCAACTTAGCAGCAGCAGCAGCAGTGATGTCAGGGAGGGTGGATACTGTCCCCAGATACATACAGGCTTCCCTGGTGGCTCAGTGGTAAAGAATTGGCCTGCCAATGCAGAAAATGCAGATTCAATCCCTGAGTCAGGAAGATCCCCTGGAGAAGGAAATGGCAACCCACTCCAATATTCTTGCCTGGGAAATCCCATGACCAGAGGAGCCTGGTGGGCTACAGTCCACAGGAGCACAAAAGAGTACCAACTAAACAACAAATATATATGTACATGAATAAATACACATATATATTCTACATAATGTAGTACTTATCAGTTATCTAATGTTTATTATGTGCAACATGCTCCTCTAAGAGCTTTACCTGTACAACTCATTTAATCCTCACAATACATGTATGAGACGTGAGCTCTCATCCCATTTTACAGATGAGGAAGCTGAGGCAAAAAGCAGTTAAGAAACTTGCCCGAGGTCACACAGCCAGAAAGTGAAGGAGCTGGGGTTTGAACCATTTCTGTCATCTCTCCGCAGTGCTTATCCAGCTCTCCTAACATCATAATTGCTCAGAAAAACATTTATCTGATTAACTGGATTGAATTTGTTGTTGTTCAGTCTCTAAGTCGTGTCCGGCTCTTTGCGACCCCATGGACTGCAGCATGCCAGGCTCCTCTGTCCATCACTGTCTCCTGGAGTTTGCTCAGATTCATGTTCACTAAGTCAGTGCTGCCATCCAACCATCTCATCCTCTGTCGTCCCTTTCTCCTCCCACCTTCAATCTTTCCCAGCATCAGGGTCTTATCTGATGAGTCAGCTCTTCGCATCAGGGGGCCAAAGTATTGGAGCTTCAGCTTCAGCATCAGTCCTTCCAATGAATATTCAGGGTTAATTTTCTTTAGGATTGACTGGTTTGATCTCCTTGCTGTCCAAGGGACTCTCAAGAGTCTTCTCGAGCATCACAATTCAAAAGCATCGATTCTTTGGCACTCAGCCTTCTTTATGGTCCAGTTCGCACATCTGTACACGATTATTGGAAAAACTATAGCTTTGACTATATGGACCTTTGTCAGCAAAGTGATTTCTCTGCTTTTTTAATACACTGTCTATGTTTGTCATAGCTTTCCTTCCAAGGAGCAAGCGTCTTTTTAATTTCATAGCTGTAGTCACTGTCTGCAGTGATTTTGGAGCCCAAGACAATAAAATCTGTCCCTCCTTGCACGTTTTGCCTTTCTATTCACCATAACTTCATGGTGGGACTGGATGCCATGATCTTAGTTTTTTGAACTGGATTAAATAGGAAGAAAAATAAATTCAAAAACCCCATTTAGTCTCTAGTTAAAACCGCACAAAGCCACATGAATCTGTTTTAACCCTCAGGAACACTGAGCCGGGCAGTCAGGGCCCCTGCCCGTGGGAAAGCCCCGGAGGCCAGCACTCACCATAGAGGCTGTGCCCTTTGTGACAAGAGAAGAACTCTAATTTCTGAAAATTACAGAAGGAAATCCTTAGGTCAGCATCAGAGCTTCTAGGAAGCTCTTCTCAGCCGTAAACCAGAGGCAAATACTTATCCAGATTGAGTATTTTCTCATCTGCTGTGCCAGTCACAGCATCTCCGCCCAAAGCCACTTGAATTTGGGCAGACGATTTGCATTTCCAAGCATCTCGCCCGCCTGCCCACCCAGCATTGTTGCAAATCTACAAATCCCATCTTCCATGTCGCCTCAGCCCCGTTCCCGTTTCCTGTGTGGATGCCACAGACTGCACACTTCATCTGAAGGGTATTATCATAACCATTATTAGTGTGTTATTACCATTATTAAATGAAGTCTTGCCTCTAGTTGAGTTTCTGCCTGCTCCCCTATGGCAACGAAACCAAAGCACTGTGAACTCTGCCCTGATTTCAAAAAAAACAGCCCAGCTTTTCTACCAGCAACACCACTGGTGTGGCCCAGCCCTGCCCTGGGCCGTCCATTCATTCCCAGATTACATGGGGCCTCCACTCCCTGGTTCACAGCTTCATCCCGAGGCTTCTTGGCTCAGCCTCGCTGGCTCCCGATCCTGCCCGCAGCTCCTGGCTCCTTGCCTGACCCTCACTCCTGTGACTCCTTCTTGTGCCTGGACCCTCTCCAGGCTCCCGATAACCTTTCATTTCTTTATCCAGAGAGCAGTTCCGGAACACCTGCTGTGAAATACACACTGTCACAGGCGCCAGAGTGAGCATGAAAGACAGACCCAGCCTCCTAGAAGCAGACATTGCGGTGTGTGAGTCAAGCAACACACAGGGAGCAAATCGATGAAATTTAATTCTGGTGGATATGTGTGCATGCATGCAAAGTAGCTTCAGCCGTGTCCGACTCTTTGTGACCCTACGGACCATAGACTGCCAGTCTCCTCTGTCCGTGGGGTTCTCCAGGTAAGAATACTGGAGTGGATTGTCATGCCCTCCTCCAGGGGATCTTCCCGACCCAGGGATCAAATCCACATCTCTTATGTCTCCAGCATTGGCAGGTGGCTTCTTCACCACCTGCATCCGGGAAGCCCATCTGCTGGATACAGGGCTGCTAAAATAAACAAAGCAGCATGTGTGTGCTCAGCCACGTCCGACTCTTTGCAGCCCCGTGGACTGTAGCCCACCAGGCTCCTCTGTCCATGGGATTCTCCAGGCAAGAATACTGGAGTGGGTTGCCATTTCCTTCTCCAAGGGATCGTCCCCACCCAGGGATCGAACCCACAACTCTTGCATCTTCTGCACTGGCAAGTGGATTCTTTACCACAAGCACCACCTGGGAAACCCAAAGGAAAGAATGGGGGACGATATACCTGCCATCCCCTCCAGGGGATCTTTCTGACCCAGGGATCAAACCCATCGCTTGCATCTCCTGCATTGGCAGGCAGATTCTTTACCACTAGCGCCACCTGGGAAGTCCAAACAAAGCAGAGCAAAGGCTTACCAATAAATAAATAGGTATCGGGTACAGGTTCCAGTCATGAGCTGGCCCCCCGGGATTCTCACCTCCTAAATGCAGCCCCTGGGTACTGGCCTCCCACATCAGCAGTGGTGGCATCTACTACCCACAGCAGATTGTGGAAACGACGGAGAATGACAGGGGCTGAAAGTCAGTGACATTGCTGTTGCCATTCGCTCTCGCGTCTCTCACTCCGGAAGAAACCAGCTGCCGCATGGCAGGGCACAGAAGCACCCCGGGGAGGGCTCCTGCTGCAGCCAGACTCACGTCTCCAGCCAAACGAGGGAGCCACCTTGGAAGTGGTCCCCCAGCTCCAGGCAAGTCTTGGGGTGACCAGAGCCCTGGCTGGTGTCTTCAAGCAAGCTGATAAATGGTCTTGAGATGGAGCAGGGCCATTCCCTAGTTCCTGACCCAGAGAAACTGTGAGAGGTTAATAAATGCTTACTGCACTTCCCTGGTTGCTAAGATGATAAAGAATCTGCCTGCAATGCAGGAGACCTGGGTTCTACCCCTGGAGAAGAGAATGTCAGTCCACTCCAGTGTTCTTGCCTGGAGAATCCCATGGAGAGAGGAGCCTGGCGGGCTACAGTCCATGGGGTCGCAAAGAGTTGGACACGACTGAGCAAGTAACACTTATGCAGCAACGGGTAAGACGTGGAGGGGCTCCTCTGGTTAGGTGACGAGGAAAGTTCTCTCTAAGAGCTGCTCTGTGAGCAGAAATGTGCATGAAGTGAGAGAGGCCATGGAAAGTTGTGGGGAAGAGCATTCCAGAAAGAGGGGACCAAACGTGCCCAGGCTCTGAGGCAATGGAACGGCCTTTTTAGCAAGGAAGCCAGTGTGACTAGAGTGAGTGACAGAAAAAGAGATAAGATTGAAAATAAGAAGCAGAACATAGGTACAACAAAATATTTATCACATAGTAAAAATGGAAACCATTTTAAAATATCAGTAATCACGTTAATTTTAAATAAACTGGGACTTCCCTGGCTATCCAGTGCTTCCAGTGCAGAAGACAGGGGTTCAATGCCTGGTCAGGGAATTAGGATCCCACATGCCTTAGGGCCAAAAACATAAAATTTAATTTAAAAAAATTTTAAACATAAACGGACAGCTCTGAACTTAATTGTGAGCCCCTCCCATGTTCATGTGTTGAAGCCCTAAATGCCAACATGACAAATATTTGGAGACAGAAGTTTTAGGAAGTAATTAAAGTTAAATGGGTTTATAAGGATGGGGCCCTAATCCCATGAGACTGGTGGCTTCTTAGGAAAGGGAAGAGACCTCTCTCTCTGCCCCCACATGCACAGACCAGACAGGGTCCATTTAGGACATAGTGACAGGCAGCCACCACGGGGTAGGAGTGTCCCCAGGGAAGCACGTCTGTTGGAACCTTGACCTTGGACTTCCAGCCTCCAGGATTGTGAGGAAATTGATTTCTCTTGTTTAAACCTCCCAGTCTGTGGTGTTTGATTCGGGTGGCCCAAGCTGACTAAGATATGGACGTAACCCTTCAATTAAAAGTCAGAGGTTGTCAGGCAGGATTTTTAAAAAGCTATGTGGTGCTTCTGTGAATCACATCTAAGCATGAGAAACAGACGGGTTTAAAGGAAAGAATCATGGTGCAAGCGTGCTCAGTCATGTCCGACTCTGCGACCCCATGGACAGTAGCCCACCAGGCTCCTCTGCCCATGAAATTCTCCAGGCAAGAAAACTGGTGTGGGTTTCCATTTCCTCTTCCAAGGGATCTTCCCCACCCAGGGATCAAACCCACGACTCTTGCATCTTCTGCATTGGCAAGCAGATTCTTTATCACAAACACCACCTGGGAAACCCAAAGGAAAGAATGGGGGACGACATACCTGCAAACTCTCATGAAAGGATGCTGCTGATGAATATCAATATTGGATCAATAAATTTGAGGATAAAAGATCACCAGAGACATACATTGGCTGTTTATATTAATAAATGTTTTAATTCACCAGGAATATATAATGATTCCTAAGTCTGCACCTAAAAAAATGTGACCTCAAAATATGTAAAGCAAAATTTGATAAATGTTCCAAATAAAAGGCAAATCCCTAATCATTAATGATTGATACCTCAATCAGAGTGGGCTAGGGAGAGAGGAAGGACCAGAAAGATTGAAGCACGTGATCAACAAAGTGACACAGTGGAAACAAGTGTATGTGAGGAGCGTCACAAAGCCAACAGCTAGTTCTTTAAAGAGACAAACGCAATTGATCAATGATGAATCTAATGATGAAAAAGGGACAGACAGGGAGAAGAGAGAGAGGGAACCCCAGAACAATATTAGGAACACAAAGGTGATGGCTGCAGAACCTGCAGATAGAATCTGCCTTTGTGACAAGAATTTTTCACAATTTAGATGAAATTTCTAGGAAAATACAAGGTACCAAAACTGCCAGAAGGAAAAAGAAAACCAAAACTGTGCTATAAATAATAAAAATACTGAATTAGCAATATAAGAACTTTCCCCACAAAGAAAACTCTAGGCAAAGATTTACTCTGTGGACAGTTCTACTAAACACTGGACAAGGAAAGAATTCCAAGTGTACACAAATGAAAAGAAAGTAAAAGGAGATAGAAGAGAGTAAAAGGAACATTTCCCAGTTCACTTTACAGAACTAGCCTACCGTTGCTCCTAAACCTGACAAGGATAGTATGGAGGAGAAGAAAATGAAAGACTAACCTCAATTATGAACATAGATGCAAAAATTCTAAATGAGATATTAGCACACTGTGTTAATAATTATCTAAGAAGGATGACAACTACATAATGACCAAATCTGTTTATTCCCAGAGTGCAAATTTGTTCTTAACACTAGAAAATTGATCAATATAATTTGCCACACTGACAGTTAAAAGAGAAAAAGCATGATCATCTCAAAACAAAGAAACTATGATTTGAAATTTCAATATTCATTCATGACTTTTTAAGAAACTAAATCAATTTTAAAATGGAATAGAATTTCATTAATCTGAGAAGGTGTGTCTTCAAGAAAACCTACACTAAGAATTCTTCTCTTTTTCAGTTGAAGTATGGTTGCTTTACAGTGTCATCACAATTTCTGCTATTCAGCAAAGTGACCCATGTATATATGGATATATATATCTTTTTTCTATCCTTTTCTGTTAGGGCTTGTCATAGGATATTACATATCATTCTCTCTTCTATACAGTAGAACCTTGTGGTTGATCCATCCTGTATATAACAGCTTATATCTGCTAGTCCCAAATTCCCAATCCTTCCCTCCCCCACCCCCATCCCACTTGGCAACCACAAATCTCGATGTGCGTGAGTCTGATAATGTTTCATAAATAAGTTCATTCGCATCATTTTAGATTCCACATATAAGTGATATTACATGCTATTTGTCTTTCTCTTTCTGACTCACTTCCCCTAGTATGATAATGTCTAGGTCCATCTGCCTTGCGACAAATGGCATTATTTCGTTCTTTTTATGGTTAAGTAGGATTCCACTAAGGCTTCCCTGGTAGCTTAGCGGTAAAGACTCTGCCTGCAGTGCAGGAGACCCAGGTTCCATCCCTGGGTTGGAGCCCCCTGGAGGAGGGCATGCAACCCACTCCAGTATTCTTGCCTGGAGAACCCCTTGGACCGAGGAACCTGGTGGGCTACGGTCCACAGCGTCGCACCGAGTCAGACACGATGGAGTGACTAAGCGGCAGCAGCAGTACCCCGCCGCGCGTGTGCCCCGCGTCTTCTCTATCGGTTCATCCCAGAGGGACCTTCGGGCTGTCTCCACATCTCGGCTAGCGAATAGTGCGGCTGTGGACACAAGGATGCGTGTGTCTTTATGCGTTATAGTTTTGTCCAGGTATATGCCCAGGAGTGGTCATTAACGGTGAACTGTCTAAATCCTGGCTTAGAAACCAGGAAGGGTCAAGAATGCCCTTATCACAGCTTCCATTCAGTATCTTAGAGAAAGACAAGGTGCTCCATTAAGTCAAGGAATGATATTTTTGCCAAAAAATATTTTTGGCAAAAAATTAGAAACAAACTAAACTTTTACTATTTGCAGATGCTATAATATAAAGATAGTGCAAAGGAATTTGCACTAAGTATTTTGAGCTAACATAACACTTTCTAACACAGCAGGATATATAAATCAATATTAAACATCAATTTTTTTCTGCATACCAGAAAACAATTTTTTACAGATAACATACATAAGCTTTTCAGTTTCTGGTAATAGTGGAGAAGTCTATTTCAAACTATTCCTCTGCTGATAACAACTATAAACTCTGGAGAAAATGTAAAAAGGAACTTTTTGAAGTCACAGGCGAGCAAACAAAATTCTACAGAAACTGGTTAAAGATCTCACACATAGAAGCTGGGTGCTCTAAAGAAGTTATGGCATACCAAAATAACAGAAAAAGAGTATATAAGCAGCAAAATTATTAGAAGGAAGGGAATTATAAAGTTGACAGCAAAAATAAAGTGGAAAAAAGACAAACAGAGAAGATCGATGAAACCAAAATTTGGTTCTTAGAAAAACTGACTAATTTGATAAACATCTAGTACATCTGATGAAGACTGTACAATAAAATACACAAATATGCCTTCAGAAATGAAAGATATGACAGTTATAGACCTCACAATCATTCAAATGGCAATATGAAAACATTATGAAAAAAAGTTAGGTGATGTCAATAAATTCAACCACTTCTATGAAAGAGACAAATTCCTTGAAAGACTCAAATTATAAAAACTGACTCAAAAAGAAATGGAAAATATGAATAGCCCTCTAACTGTTGAAAAATTAGATTCACAAAAACCTATCTACCAAAGTAACTCCAGACTCAGATGACCTCACTGATGAATTGCACAATTAGGAAAAAGTGAAACAATTCTACACAATTACTTTAGGGGAAAAGGAGGAAGATGGAATACTTCACAATTTATTTTATAAAGCCACCATCACCAATTACTAAAGCCTGACAAAGGCATTTCAAGAAAAGGAAACTACCAACTAATATTTCCTGTGTGTGTGTGTATGTGCAAGTTCAGTTCAGTTCAGTCGCTCAGTCGTGTCCAACTCTTTGCAACTCCATGGACTGCAGCACACCAGCCTTCCCTGTCCATCACCAACTCCCGGAACTTGCTCAAACTCATGTCCATCCAGTCGGTGATGCCATTCAACCATCTCATCCTCTGGTCGTCCACTTCTCCTCCTGCCTTCAATCTTTCCCAGCTCTTAACAAATCAAATTCACCAAAATATAAAAGTTGCATATTCCAGAAATGCAAGTTTGTTTTGGCATTCAAAAATAATCAAGGCAATTCGCCATACTAACAGAATCTAGGAGAAGAATGATATGCTCTCCTCAATAAATACAGGAAAAGCTTATAAAACAGTTTAATGTCCATTTTGTCAACAATTCTCCACAAACTAGAAATAGAAAAGAACTTCCTCAAAGTGTAAAAAAAAGCACCTACCAAAAGCCTACATAACATTTAATAATGAAAAATCAAACTCTTTGCCCGTAAGACTGAGAACAGTGTGAGAGTGTCTGTTTTCATCACTTCTGCTCAGTGTGGCCCTGGAGGTCCAGCCAGCGCCATGAGGCAAGAATTAGGAATGAAAGGAATCCATACTGAAAAGAAAGAGCAACATGCTTGTATTCATAGACAACAGGCTTGTACCTGATATCATCAACTGAAATGAATCAGAGAATTACATATAAGTGATAAAACGATAAAAGTTCTAGACAAAGATCTTTGCAACCTTGGGATAGCAAAGATTTCTTAGCTATGACACAAAAAGCACAAATATCAGATGAGATGTTAATACATTGGATTTCATAAAATTCAAAACTTCTCCTCTTCAAAATTATCACAGAGAACACGAGAAGGCAAGTCACAGACTATAAGCTGATATTTGCAACCCAATATCTTAACAAAGAACTGGCACTCAGAACATAAAAAGAATTCCTACAACTCAGTTATAAGAAGACAAGTGAAAATGGAAGATACGAAAAGATCTTTCATAAAAGGAGATAAAAAATAGTCAATAAGAACATGAAAGAAATAAAGAGAAGTCGCTCGGTCGTATCTGACTCTTTGCAACCCCATGGGCTATAGCCCACCAGGCTCCCCGATCCATGGAATTTTCTAGGCAAGAATACTGGAGTGGGTAGCCATTTCCTTCTCCAGGGGATCTTCCTGACCCAGGACTGAACCTGGGTCTCCCGCATTGCAGGCAAACGCTTTACCGTCTGAGCTACCAGGGAATCTCATAAGAACATAAACGGACACTTAAATCACTAGCCATCAGAGAAAAGCAAATTAAAACCACAACCATACACCATGACACACCCACTGCAATGGCAAAAATATGCCAAATGGGGAGAATTTGGAGTAACAGAGACCCTCACAATAATGCGGCAGTAGCATTAAAGGCTTACTACCGTCATTTCAAAATACCTTCAACACCAACCCTATGGGTATTTAACCACACACCCGCCCTACGACTCAGACATTGTACTCCTAGTACTTACCTAAGATAAACGAAAACATTTGCTAAGACTTGTACATAAATGTTCATAACAGCTTTATTCAAAAGAGCCAGATACTGAATGCAACCCAAATAACCAACAGGTGAACAGGTAAACAAACTGTGATACAAACATACAATGGAATACTACAAAAACAAATTCCATGAAACCTCCAAGAAAAAAAAAATCACAGAAATGAATGAATATGCAATATACAACCCACATGCAATAACAGAGTGAATCTAAAATCATCATCCAATGAAAATATCCAGATACTGATCAATGCCTACTGTAGGATCCCATTTATATAAAATTCTAGAAGAAACAAAAGTTATCTCTAATGATGCAAAGGAAACCAGAGATTTGGGGCCAGAGATCAAGGTGGCGACTGACTGCAAAGAGGCAGGAGGGAATTTGATGGGATGGAATATTTTATATCTTGATGGGGGTGGGCATACCTTCATGCGTACATTTGTCAAAAATGCATCAAGCGGTACACTTTAAGTGATGGTAATTTGTTGCATGTACAATGTGACTTTCTAAAGTTGCTTTCAAAAAGAACAAAGGACTTGACCAGACACATCACAGAAGAAGATGTCTGAGGGGCCAATAAGCATATGAAAAGATGCTCTGCTCGGAATCTTTTAGTCATCAGGGAAATACAGATTAAAATCACAATGAGTAGTGCTTAACGCTCACTTGAGAAGGGTGAAATTAAAATGCCGGACAACAACAAACATGAGGACAGGGGTGACTGGGGACTCTCAGACACTGGCTGGTGGGCGTGGAAAACGGTGCAATCACTTTGAAAGCTCGTCTGTATTTTCTCTTCAGATAAACATCCCCCCATCCTGAAAACCAGATGTTTCACTTCCAGATGTTTAACCAAAAAATGAAAATACACATCCACGCCAAGACTTCTACCAAAATGTTTATAGAAGCTTCGTTCATAATTGCCAAAAACTAAAAACAGCATGAATAACCATCCACAGGTGGCTGACAAATTGATATGCTCATCCAATGAAACGCCACTACGAAATAAAAAGGCATGACTACAGACACACAGATGGAGACGGAAATGGCAACCCGCTCCAGTGTTCTTGCCTGGGAAGAAACCCCATGCACAGGGAGCCTAGCAAACTACAGTCTATGCGATTGCAAGACCGTCGGACAGAACTTAGCGATTAAACAACAAAAGCAAACAACAGACACACAGAGCAACATGGCTAACTCTCACAAGCGCTGAATGAAAGAAGCCAGGCACCAAAGGGCAAATACTGCCTAGTTCCATTTATACAGAGTTCTAAATCAGGCAGATCTAATCCACGGTGACAGAAATCCAAATAGTGGTTGTCTCAGCAAGAGAGATGGGACAACTCCCCAGAAAGAGGCACCAGGGAACCTTCCTGATGGAGAGCTTGTTACCTGGAGTGTGCGTATATGTCAAAACTCATTGAACTGTACTCTAAATTCCGTGTAATTTATTGTACGCAAATTATACCTCCCTGAGACAAGTTCAGGAAAAGAATTTACAACAGCATCTAAAAATATGAAGAAGGGATAAATCTAACAAAAGCGTCAAGGTCTTTATTCAGGAAATGATAAAACATGATTGAGACATTTAAAAGAAGCTCTTGAAACAGAGAAAATGCCGTTTGCACTGATGGCTGGACGCAAGATTACAAACCTGTTAATGCTCCCCGCACATACATTCTCTGTAATACCAAGCAAAATCCCAAAAGCATGTCTGTGAATCCGTGTGCTCATTCTGAAATGGCTATGGAAGTTCAAAGGGCAAGTATAGCCAGACCGTTTTGATAAGCAAGAAAAATAGTCGAGTCTTTGCTCTGCCAGATGCCACGGTTTGTTATAAGGTTCCTGTAATCAGCTCAGAAGCAGGCCATGGATATGTGGATGCTTGATTTAGAGCAAAGATGATTCTGAAGAGCACTGAAGGAGAGAAATGGTTCTGGTACAACTGGTTCCTCATGGGAAAAAAAGGAACTGGACCCCTCGACCTCTCGTGGCACCCAAGCATTGACTCCATGCACGCTGAGATCTCAGTGTGATAGTCAAAACACTTAAGAAAGCTTTTAAATGATGATATAAGAAAATAGCCTCACGACCTTCAGATGGGGAAAGATTTTTGAACAGGATTCAAAATGCAATAACCATCAAGGGAAAATTGGATGAAGTTGGCCGCATAAAAATTAAGTATTTCTGTACATCCAAAAACACCAGTAAAAGAGTCAAAAGGCAAGACAGGTGTCAGAAAGTATTTGCAACACGTATAACTGGCAAAAGTCTCGTATCTGAGATATATAAAGGACCCTTGCAAAGCCAGTCAAAAAATCAGCCTGACACATGAACCAGAACGTCGCTAAAGCTGATCCCCAGCTAGAGGACAGTGGAGCCTTAGCCATGAGGACCGTGCATGTCTAACACCTCAGGGAGAAATAACCACAAACCAAGAGACTGAAAGTGACTGGCGAAGATGCAGAGACGGGACCCTCCCGAGACGCCGTGTGCCCGCAACAGATTCGTCTAAGAAATGTACAGATGCCCGTGCTCTGTGACCGAGGGTTTCACTCTGAGGTATATAAACACCCAGGAGAAAAACATACACACTCGTTTTTGTTATTGTTTAGTAGTTACATCATAGCTGACGCTTTTGCAACTGCATGGATGTAGCCCAGCGGGCTCCTCTGTCCATGAGATTCTTCAGGCAAGAATACTGGAGTGGGTTGCTATTTCCTCCTCCAAGTGATCTTCCCAACTCAGGGATTGAACCTGCATCTCCTGCATTGGCAGGCGGATTCTTTATCACTGAGCCACCTGGGAAGACCTGCACGTTTGTACCAGGACCCAAATATCATTTACTAGCAAGTACGTGAGACTGTCTCAGTATCAGCGATGAAAACGAATGCTCGCGGCTACACACAGCCCTGGGGAGCAAACATAAACTTTAAAACATAAAGTTGGGTCGAGCCAGCCAAACCCCAAAGCACCTCCTATATAGTTTCATCGGCATAAATATTTAGAACATGCAGAACTAAACCATGTTACCTGAAGATACTTACGTAACATGTTGGAGGATGGCAAAGCGATAGAAGTGATCGTATAAAGCTCAGGCTCACAATCGCCTTCCAGGAGGACAGGGCCTGGGAATGGAAGGGTTGCTCGTGGGCGTGGGGGTCTGGTGACTGGCTGGAGGTGGGAACACAGGCAGAAGAGGGGGTGCTTCAGAGTCAGAGTCACGGACGGCTTTCTTTTTGGCCTGGGAGCTGGTGCAGCTCATGGATGCTGGCCGTCCTGGACCAGAGGAGCAAGTAGAAAATGGGAATGCAGGAGGGAGGTGGGAGGGGACCACAGGGATGCGAGTCTGGATACAGGAAGGGCTCTGGGTGGTTCGTCCAACAGAAAACAGGTCCAGGATAGGAGGCTGATAGGTTCAGGGGAGGGAAGATGAAGGGATATACTATCTGGTCCGTCCTCCTTCTTCTGAGAAATAAGAAACGAGGTCAGAGGCTTCTGGAACCATCTAGGCTTCTCAGCACCCCTGGGCTGGGCCCAAGAGCAGATCCGCAGGGCTGCCCTCCAGCTCCTGCCCGCTGCCAGGGAGCAGGGTCTCCCCAGAAGGGAGGGCGCACACAGAAAGTGCAGGGCACCCCGACATCTAAGGGCCACACTGTCCCCCGTGTCCAAGTGGAAAAGCCAGGGGCTCGGGCCCGTCACCTGGTACTGCAGAAACCCACCCCTGAAGAAAACGCTTATGGGAAAATACCATCTGTGTTGCAAAAAAAAAAAAGACACAACCAGCTGCTGGGTGAATGAAATCTTCCACGCGGTCGATGATCATGTTGAAAACTTTTCAGAAGCACTGGGCACCTCTCGTCAGGAAGTACAGGGGCAGTGACTCTGAAAACTCCAAATTCAAGTTCTCGCACGCAAATTTGCCTGTACATCGGAAATGATAAACCTGAGGAATTTAGTAAATACCAGCTGTTTTCAGCTTTCTGGGAAGAAATGGGGTCAGAGCCCCAGCACTGGTCCCTCACAGCAGAGAGATTCAATCTGGAGTTTAGGACTAAAATACAGATTTTCTTTTTTTACTGATTTGTCGAAGCAAAATCACTGGCTTCAAAAACAGCTTACTTCATCGCCATTTGTTGAGCACTGAAATGAACTTATTTGAAAATTGCAAGAACTGTACAAAAATATGGTAACATTTAATGATAAAGTTGATGGATTCGAAGCAAAACCATCAGCAATGCTCACCCATGATGTTTAGTGAGGGTTATAATTTGAATCCTAAAGAAGAATTATTAAGATTCTGGGAGCAACATCTGTGGATGCTGAGGGAAATGTCATCGTTATTTTGAAATATTTGATATAAAAAGTTCAATTAGATTCAAAATCCATTTGCATTATCACCAAAAACCCCAACATTATATTTGTCAACGCAGGAAAAAGACGATTGTTAGATTGGAAAACGGAGTGCTCCCTTGGAGTTCAATTTAGACACGAAATGATTCGGATTCTGGTTAATGGTGAGGAAGGAGGTTCTGCCCGGCTGAGAAATGCAATCAATGATCAGATCGGCCATTCGCCGGCAGCCTCGCCAGGGTGTCTTACGGGGGCGGGGCCGCAGTCAGACAAGCTGTCCCCAGAAGTGCCTGGAGCCATGTCAGGCAGAAACCACCATGGCTAAGGCCACGTGCCAAGCTCTGCCTCTCGTTCTTAATTTTTGAGAGGGCTTGATTTGGAAGTATGGCAGCAAATCGGTGTTCAGTCTGTCTACTATTGCTTTGCATCTTTTGCTTACAATTATGCAGTATGAAAACCTACAGACCTTTCATCATGGCCCTGAGTCCCATGCGGTTTGCCCCAGCTTGATGCACAAGTGTGGACGGTCTTGTGTCTGCAAGGCACGAACGAGGCCCACAGGGTTTTCCATCTCAGGCCTGGGATCAGAAAGGCGGGCTCCAGAGACTTCCCTTAAATGGTTAAGAATCCACCTTCCAATGCAGGGCACGTGGGTTCGATCCCTGGTCTAGGAACTAAGGTCCCACCTGCCGTGGAGCAGCTAAGCCTGCATGCCACAGCTGGAGGGAAGCCCGTGTGAAATGAGACCCCACGTGCCACAGCCAAAAGTAAAAGTGAGAAAAGATACAGTGGGCTCCAGACACAGGGGGCCCCCACGGAGAATCCCACTCCCGCCAGAGGCCCTCGGGCTTCAACTGGGCCTCTCTGAGCCTCCATGCTCTTCTGTGAAACAGGTCAGGTAAGCCAGCAGGTTTCGGCAGCATTACACAGGCAAGTTCCCACCCCAGGGAGCACGCCATCTGCGTCCGCCACATCTGTGCAGGAGGAGGGCAGACAGGCCCGAAAGGCAGACCTGGGCTGACCTGCGGGACCAGGTGTCTAGGTGGGAATGCCGTCCCGAGTCCTGGATGGGTCAGGGCAGAGCCTGGCCAAGACCCCCAGGCCTGCCCCCAGGTCAGGGCTCAGCCCCCAGGGCGTCCCGGGGAGGCAGCTGGGTCAGAGGCTGGTCTGAAATGACCCCAGCTCGTCCCCACGCTACACACCTGGCGATGGGGGGCACAGGCCCACTGTCCCACCCCCTCCCCATCTCGGCCAGCCTCGGGGGCCGGGCCGGCTCTCACTGGGGCCTCCAGCACGGAGGAAAACATCCAGTCACCGTGGTGCCCCCGGCATTTGAGATATAGCTGGGCTGGCCGGTGCAGGCCACGGGCAGTGGGAGACCCTTCCTCAGGGCTCCTGACCAGCCAGAGCCACCGCTGAGGGCCACCGTCACCGCCCTAACGGGACACAGCGCGCGGGACAGTGGCCTCTGCCCCACCGCTGCCGAGGAAACCGTTCATATCAAGGTTTTTATTTTTTTGATTTTGCAAACTATTTTTATCTAACTATTTGGCTGGGCCAGGCCTGAGTTGCAGCATTGGGCTCTCTTAGTTGTAACCTGTGAGCTCTTAACCTGGGCACATGGGGTCTAGTTCCCAGACCAGGGATCGAACCCGGGCCCCCTGCATTGGGAGCACGGAGTCTTAGCCACCGGACCACCAGCGAAGTTCCTGGAAGTATTTGAAATATCTGTATTTTTCTATCCCAACATATATACACACTGCTGAGAATTTTCCCTGGAGACACTCTCATGGATTTGCATAAAAATGTCCCTGTGAGTCCGCCCTCTTCACAAGAGTGACACGTGGGGAGTGACTGAAAGGGCACATCTGCGGGACGGACAGCTGCAAACGCGTGAGACACGAGAAAAGTTAAAAATAGTTTATAAAGCAGAAAAAGCAGAGCCTCAAATCATCTGCAATTAAATTGTCAACAAAGGTGTATACTCGTGTGTGCACAGGCAAACAATTAACCAGAAAAGAAGTCAGAGAAACTTCAGTTCAGTTCAGTCCAGTCGCTCAGTCGTGTCCGACTCTGCGACCCCATGAACCGCAGCACGCCAGGCCTCCCTGTCCATCAACAACTCCTGGAATTTACTCAAACTCATGTCCATCGAGTCAGTGACGCCATCCAGCCATCTCATCCTCTGTCGTCCCCTTCTCCTCCTGCCCCCAGTCTCTCCCAGCATCAGCGTCTTTTCCAATGAGTCAGCTCTTCACATGAGGTGGCCAAAGTATTGGAGTTTCAGCTTCAGCATCAGTCCTTCCAATGAACACCCAGGACTCATCTCCTTTAGGACGGACTGGGTGGATCTCCTTGCAGTCCAAGGGACTCTCAAGAGTCTTCTCCAACACCACAGTTCAAAAGCATCAATCCTTCGGCGCTCAGCTTTCTTCACAGTCCAACTCCCACACCCATACATGACCACTGGAAAAATCATAGCCTTAACTAGACAGACCTTTGTTGGCAAAGTAATGTCTCTGCTTTTTAATATGCTGTCTAGGTTGGTCATAACTTTCCTTCCAAGTAGTGAGAGTCTTTTAACTTCATGGCTGCAGTCACCATCTGCCATGATTTAAGCTTAGGGAAATTTTAAAAACTCAGGAAAATCTTAGTGGTCATTCCAGGGTGCTGAAAGGCA
Source organism: Cervus elaphus (assembly GCF_910594005.1). Taxonomy (NCBI): domain Eukaryota; kingdom Metazoa; phylum Chordata; class Mammalia; order Artiodactyla; family Cervidae; genus Cervus; species Cervus elaphus. The sequence goes on from NC_057836.1 coordinate 2,879,842, forward strand.
GGGAGTGGCTCGGAGGCCCCAGAGAGTGCTGGTGAGCAGTCCGGGCTCTGAAACGCAGGCACTTTTCCTCCCTGGGCTGTTCGCTGTATCCTCCAGACCATGTGTGATGGGCATGAAATGCCTTTGCACCCCAGAAACAGTGTTTCAAGAAATTAGTAGGATCTAGCTGCTGTGGCCCATCACAGCTCCGTTTCAGGTGTCTGGGGCCGGTGGGCCCCACACAAGGTGTGTGCACATCACTGGTGCAGAAAACGCAGAGACGATGCCCATGTGACAACAGTCACGGGGCTGGCACAAGGTCACGTCCACTCGGGGCCTGGTGCAGATCCCACACCTGTCACCCGCTGATCCCTTCCTTCTAGCCCCGCTGCGGAGGAGGGGAGGCCTCGGGAGCCCATTCTGCAGATGAGCGGCCTGACACACAGCTGAGTCCCGCTGCCCAGGTGACCCAGGCTCTGGGTCCCAGACACACATGGTCCAGGTAGGGGGTCTATCACACAGTGACGGAGGCGCCAGCCCAGAGATCTCGGGCCCAGTCACCTCCTCCGGGATCCAGGGACAGCAGAGAAATCAGATGGCCCGGGAAGGGGCTGGGAGACCAGCCCCTCGCGTGCAAGGCTGTGGCTGGATGTGGGGCAGGCTATGGAGAAGGATTCAAGGCCCTGCCCATGAGAGGCAGCTGGTCACCCCCATCACGGGGCCTTTGCAGCTTAGAACATTCCTGCGTGAACGGTGCGGTGTCCCTCCCTCACACACACCTAGTCGGGGGCGGGTGCACAGCCCTCATCCTCTTTAGAGTGGGGCTCAGAGGGCTTGGGCACAGCCAAAGGGGTTGGCAGGAGAGGCCTTTCTCATCTGCCCAGGCCGGGGTGGGCCTGCATCAGAGACTAGGCAGCTGGCCTGTCTGTGTTGGAAGACAAAGCCCGGCCGCAGGGAGGAGGTGAGACCCGTGACGGGCCGGCAGAGGCCACGGAGCAGAGCCCCCGTTGCCCCATGGAGACCACAGGTAGCTGTGATGAGTGCTCCCACAGCCTCCAGGGAGGACACTGAGGCTCAGAGAGACAGTGGACAGGGTGCCCCCACGTGTGGACCAGGGGCTGCCAGGGTGGGGTCGCGAAGCAAAGGCAGAGCTTTGTCAAGCCCCCCATGGGCCAGCACCTCACCTTTACACCTGGCTCCATCATCCCTGCTGGGGCCAGGGAGCGAGTGACTTGCCCACACAACACAGCTGGCAAAACGCTGAGCAGCTGTCAGACCCGGGAAGGGGACAAGCCCAGCCCCACGCTCAGGCCCGGCGTGCGGTCACTGTGAGCACGCTCAAGGCAAGGGAAGGCTCTCTGCTTTGTGAACCTGCAGAGAAGCCAGACATGGACAGGGAGAACGCAGTCACCCCACAGCAGGACAACGGTCAGGACAGGGCACCCGGTGGGCACACTCAATCCAGACCTTAGCAGCAAAGGAAGGCGTCCTGGAGGAAGTGACATGCCATGGGAGACAGCACGAGTGTGTGGTGTAGCCAGGTCCATCAGTCAGCCTTTGCTGCGTAACAAATGGCTCCCTGAATTCAGCTGCTTCTGGCCAGAGGCATTTATTTTCATGCCCCAGATCTACAGGTGGAAGTAGTAATTAAGAACCCACCTGCCAATGCAGGAGACATAAGAGATGAAGGTCTGATCCCTGGATGGAGAGATCCCCTGGAGGAGGGCATGGTTACCCACTCCAGTATTCTTAATTCCATGGAAAGAGGAGCCTGGTGGGCTGCAGTCCATGGGGTCGCACAGAGTTGGACATGACTGCAGAGACAGCTCACGCAGCACCATCTACAGGTCGCCTGCCGATGGGCTGCCCAGCTGGGTCCAGAGCCGCCCCTCCAGGGATGAGCAAGTCCGTCCACATGAGTACATGCCACATTTGCATCCTGACCCTCCTGGGGTGGGAGAAGAAGCAGGGAGGGACTGGGAAGAGTGTTCCAGAATGTTCCAGAGTGTTCCAGCCAGCAGAACCAGCAAGGTTAGAAGCTCAAGATGAAGGAGAGCCCAGGGTGGGTGAGGCCCAGATGTGAACAAGTGGCCTGGAGCGGTCAGAAGGACCCAGAGCCCGGAGTGCCTCATCCTTGCACTTGACTCTCTCCCAAGAGTGGGATGGGGCTTCTCCAGTGGCTCAGCTGGTAAAGAATCTGCCTGCAATGCCAGAGACATGGGTTCGATCCCTGGGTTGGGAAGATCCCCTGGAGAAGGAAATGGCGACCCAGTCTAGTTATTTTTTCCTGGAGAATCCCATGGACGGAGGAGCCTGGAGGGCTATACCCCGAAGGGTCTCAAAGAGTCAGACACGACTGAGCACGCACGCAACAGTGGGACAGCCATGCTGGAGCAAGAATCTGGAAGCAGAGAGCCCAGGGGCTGTTCTGTGTGGTCACTGGGCCGGACAGACCCAGAGACCTCTTATGAGCCCGGGGTCATGGCCACCTCGTCCACCTGGAACATCCTCAGCGCCCTGCCCCACCCCAGACGGGCTGCCTGGGGACCTCTCTCTGAGCCTCATGGAAAGTTCTGAACATTGCAGAAGGCAGGCACAAAACACCTTTGTACACCTCTAAGATGTCGAGTGGGGGGACCTCAACTGACAAAATCAGTATTGGCACATACATTTCACTGCATCTTCCCAGCGAATTCCCAGCCCTCCCCACTTCAAATATCGAAAGCTCGCCCGTCATGGCAGGGTACGAACTGGTAATTAACTCAACCAAACCTCCGGTGGAAACCAGTCCTCTTTGATTCTTGTCAAATTCCTTTAATTATGAATTTGCAATTGGCCTGCTCATAAACTCATCTTACATGGGAGGCAGCCTGCCTTCTGCCATTCCAAGTTTTAAAGAAAAGTTTAATGAGCCTTGAATTTATAGCAAAGAAACTGAACTTTGTAAAACACACTGGTGGGTAGAGGCTGGGGAGTCCCAACCCTGCAAGATACCTTCCCTGACCAGCCAAGCACATCTGACAACCCCTCCTAGGGGCTTCTACAGAAGGTCTGCCGGCCCACCCCACCCCAAGCCCGTCACCCCTACCCTACCCCCAAATGCCCACCCCTCCCGCTGTGACTTGCAGCTCCTCCCAGGAGAGGCGGAGTCTGAGCTTCCCCTTGAATCTGGATGGACCTCTTTGGACAAAGCATCCAATCAAAGTGACGTCACCCACTCTGAGCCTGCCCTCAGGGCCTCCGTGCCCTCCCAGCAGACGGGCCGGCCTGCCGCAGGATCAGAGATGACACGGAGGAGAAGCAAGCTGTCCCCAGCAGCCCAGCCTGACCTGAGCTGGCCCGCCCTCTGAGCACCGACGCAGGAGTGAGCCCAGCCCAACCTGGTCAGGGTCGGCTGTGCAGACCTGCAGACCCAGAGAAAGAAGCGATTGCCACTTTGAGTTAGTAAACGCGAGCATAGCTGGTTACACAGAGAGCTAACTGATAGAGTTCTGAGCCTCAGCTTTCTCATCCGTGAAATGGAGACGCTGATACCAGCCCAGCCCAGGGCAGCCACCGCGTCCTTCTAATTTGGTCACTTAAATCCCTCCTGGGCTATGAGTTCCCAGCCTAGGTCCACCTCACACACACACACACACACACACACACACACCCGCACTTTGAGGGACCATGGGGAAAGCCTTCCAAAGCACAGAGCTGGCCCTGACACAACCCCCGCAACACCTCAGGTTACCCCCAGGGACACCTTGGGCCCCGGACAAGATCTTGACTCTTGTGCAGGACACTGGGCCCTTCCTGACCCAGTCCCACCCACAGCGCCCTACCCTGCCCCCAACTGCCCCCCGGAGCTGCTCCACCCCCCCCCCCCCCTCCTGACGGCCCATGACCACCGCCAGCATCTGCCGAGTCCCCAGTGGGCAGCAGCGGGCAGAGTGGTCAAGAGTAACAGGTGGGCCCCAGGCTGGGCCCTGCCTCTGCCACTGACCAGCTGGTGACCTCAAGGCCCTCCCTGTCCCCTCTGAGCAGCGGCTGCCCCATCGCTCACATGGTCATGCTTCTTGAAAGGTCCCCACCGTGTCATCAGGAGGAGGGGGCCGCCCACATGAAGGCCTGTGCCAGCATGCAGGCTGGGGCTGAACACCAAGACTGAGACCCTGTCCCCGGGCCCCCTCTTGGCCTGAATCCTAGTCACCTCAGGGGCCCTCACAAACCCACCGAGGTCTAAGTGGGGGATATTAAGGAAGGATGTTCGAATCTGGCCTCCGAGCCACAGGACTGCGCTTGGGGAGACTTGGGCGTCCAGCCCTCACCTCCTTGCCCGGTCGACCTGCCCCAGCAGGCTGCCCACCTCTGCTTCCACCCAAACATACAGAGACTCAGACATGATCGGCGATCCCATCCGTGCGAGGTAATTAGTGCACGACCCGCAGCCTCTGCTTTTTGAAATTCATCCTGAGCTCTCACAGCCCGCTGGGCTTCATCTCAAACACCCGCGCTCTTTCATCTTCCAGCCGCCTTCATTAATCCTCACACCCTGGCTCAGGCACCACGGCCGCCTCTCCTCCCCGGGGCCTCAGCCCTGCAAATTGACAGGTGCCTCCTCCTCCCTGGCATTTGCAGCCCGGGAGACAGTCCACGCGTCTGCCACCGGGCCGATCTCGCCCTTCCCTGCAATTTGCAGGAGGCCCGAGGCCCCCCGGCGGAGGGAGGTGAGGGTGAGTTAATTGGCAGAGCCGGACGAGGTCCGGTCCGCCCCAGAGCGGGTGAGCGGCCCTGGAGAAGTCGCCATGTAATTGGCTGCCTACGACCCTCTCCTTTTGTTTTGGATTTAATTCTAACTTTTAACATTTGAAGCCGCATCAATATTAATTACCGCCACCTCTTTCTGAGACTCCACTCACCCAGGAAAGGGCAGGTCCATTTCTCAAAGGCAGGAAGGCAGCTGCAGCCTCCGTGGCCGAGGGCAGCCTCGGAGACTCTGCATCATGGGCCCCAGCAGATGGGGAAGCCCAGGCAGAAGAAATGACCCCTTCCCAGGCCGGGCATCACCCTGACTCTGGGGCACCCCCTCCACCGCCCTGTGCCCGCTCCTGACCTCTGCGGGTCACGGCAGGGGCAAGAGTGGAGGACAAGGGGACAAAGGGACAATGCTTGGCTCTCCCATCCTCCAGCAACCCTCAGATTTGGGAGGACGCTCTCGGGATATTTCCGAAGGACCGCAAACTCGGCCCGCCCCGCCGGGTGCCGGCCAACTGGGCTGCTTTTCCTAGAGGATGTTGAAACGGCCTTGAGGCCTGATGCCAGGCCTGGGTGGAGGATCTCGGAACTGAGCCCTGATCCCCGTCCGCGGAAAGAGCCTGGCGCTCTCCAGGCCTGAACAGGGCCGACAGGCATCCGGCCGCTGAGCGTGTGCCCACGACCACCCAGCACGGCCTCCCCGCGGTCCCTGCCGCTCAGGACACATCAGCGAGAGACGTGACCAGAAAAGGCCTCACCTGTCTCCCTCTGCCCTGCTGCCACAGCAGGATGCCTCGGGCCAAATGGGTTTCCTTCCCCAGTTGTGAGGGCTGGGAGGGCTGAGCTCAAGGTGGGGCCGGTTGGGTGCCTGGGGGAGAGAGCCGACGTCCGCTCTGGGGCTGCAGACGACCTGCTGTCCCCCTGTCCCCTCATTGAAGAAGAGGAGAGAAGTGAGGTGAAGTCGCTCAGTCGTGTCCGACGCTTTGCGACCCCGTGGACTGTAGCCCACCAGGCTCCTCCATCCATGGGATTCTCCAGGCAAGAATACTGGAGTGGGCTGCCATGCCCTCCTCTGGGGGATCTTCCCGACCCAGGGATCAAACCTGGGTCTCCTGCATCGCAGGAAGGCGCTTTACCCTCTGAGCCACCAGGGAAGCCCCAATGAAGCGCCCTCATTAGAAGACAGTGATCCCAGCCCCGTGACCCTGCATCTCCCACAGGCCCCATCACCTGGAGGAGGGCAGGTTTCAACACATGAGTTGGAGGGGACACGTCCAGCTTGGAGCAAGGACTGAGATGCACACGTGCTATCCCAAAGCGCAGGTGTGAAATCTCTCCCGGCCTCGGCAAAGACCCACCCAGGGCCGACCCCTGTCCGCCTGACCTGCGGGGAAGGGGAGGCCAGCGCCCTCGTGGAGAGCAGCTTGTGCAGGACCGCGAGCCCTGCGCTCACCCCTCCCTGCCAGCTGGGGGCTCTGGGACAACCACGTCCCCCTCAGGGAGGCAGGTCCTTGGCGCCTCTCGGGGAGGGGCGTCCAGGCTCCCTCTGCTCCCCCTCCAGGCCTCCACCCCTGGAACCCACACTTCTCGGCTGCCCCGGATCCAGGTGCGGGGACGCGGGGTCCTCACTGCTGCAGATCTGCCGAGGGTCTGACAACCATCAGCAGAAACCGGTGCTAACAGATTGAAGTGCAGAGAAAACCCCCAGGAGGATGCGGGGTGTCTCAGGATGGAGAGGCTGGAGAGGCAGGCCTGGGGTCAGCCAAGGGAGGTGGGTGCTCCCAGCCTCAGCCCAGGCCCTGGGACTAGCCGGAAATGCAGGAAAGGATGAAGCCCTCCAGTTCTCCCCCGGTAGCTCAGCGGTAAAGAATCGGCCTGCAATGCGGGAGACCCAGGTTCAACCTCTGGGTCAGGAAGATCCCCTGGAGGAGGAAAGGGCAACCCTCTCCAGTATTCTGGCCTGGAGAATCCCACAGATGGAGGAGCCTGGCGGGCTGCAGTCCATGGGGTTGCAGAGAGTCGGACAGGACTGAGCGGCTAACACACCCCTGGTTCTCCCAGGTTTGCCCCCAGACATGCAAACGCAAAGTCCTGGGGGAGAGAATCGGATGACAGAGCTTTGGGCTCCTGCTCATCCCTGCCCCCTCCCACCCACCCACCACTCACACCAGGGCGACCGGCCTCCCAGCCGCTGACTGACCCTAACCAGACACACCAAGGCCTGGAGCTGCCCTCACAGCCGCTAGCTGCAGACTTCCCCCACACCGGGCCCCACGGCCACCTGCCTGGAATTTCAAGCTTGCCTTTTCCAAAAGCCCCACCAGTGGGACAGAATGCGGTCCTCTGAGCCGCCTGCCTTAATTGCAGGCAGCGATTACTCCCACAGTTTCAGGGCCAACAGCTGGGCTAAGTGGCCGTCCCCAAAACCCATTTCCTGCCTGGCTGGGCACCGAACGTTCTTTCCCTCTAAGTAAAATAAACAGGCCTGAGCTCCCTGGACTGTTCTATTTGCCGTCCACTAAAGCCTTCTAGCTCCTGGGTTTTTATACAACGAAGATTTATAGTATCTATTCTCACCAGCGCCGAGTCCCCAGATAATGTTAATAGATGGCTAGTTTTGCCAATAAATCCCTCCAGCAGTGGAAAGAAATACCTTTTTCAGATGAGATTTTCTGGAGCGAAATCCACATTCCAGGTGGTGGACGGGACTGGGCTGAACCGACTCCACTCAGCAGGCCAGAGCCCCTCTTCAGGGTCCAGCCTGTGTCCCCACCTCGGCACCCTGGTACCCAGAGGGATGCCAGGACCTGCGGGGGAAGGCAGGCACCCTGGCGTAATGCCCCCGAGCTGGGTAGACCAGAAGGCCCCTCCAACTATCCAGTGACTCCACCCAGAGAAGGGGTCTGATGAATGTTCACCAGCCAGGCAGCTGATCAACCATGCACAGCGTTCCCCGTCTGGGGCAGCTCCCTCTAGCCGCTCAGGTTTCACCCAGGCAACAATTTCAGAAGCAGCACTGACCCCTCCTCTTCCGAACGCCAGCCTCCAGGCAGTCAGCTCTCTCTGCTTCCAGCTCTTCCCTCTTCCCGGGGCTGCTGGAGGGGTCTGCTAACCTCAGACTCTCCATCTTCACCCCATGGCCAGTCCACTCATCCCAAAGAACTGACCATCCTGGGCAGAGGACCTCGGCCTCTCCAGGGTCTCCGTGTGAAGCTAGGACAGTGACTGTCCAAAGGTATTTGAGGCGATGCTCCCGTGGCGTTCAAGGCTCTGTGAGGTGGGGGTGCAAGCCAGCTTCCGTCTTGCCGACCAGTCCCCCTCACTCACCTTGGACACACAGACCCACAGTGGACCCTGCTCCCTCACCCGCCGCCCCCCCCGAGCTGAAGTCGCCCAGGTTCCTGAGACCCAGCACAGAGGTCACCACCTCCAGGCAGGTTTCCTGGTCGTCTGGTTCACTGAGTGCAGAGACGCACAGTGCCCGGTCCCTGTGCTGGAAAGAGGGCACACACATGCTGTCCTGCCCCCCGTGGGTGCCCTGGTTAGAGCTGGGAGTGAACCCCTGCAGGATGCCGGCGGCCAGAGCGGTCAGGGCTCTGGGCTGCTCCGGGGGACAAGCTCTCTCCCACCCGCCAGGTGGCCCGGGGTGGGCGAGCCCTCCAGAAATGGGGCCGAGGACTCGAAACCAGCTGCCACTCTGCGTGCAGGAAGGGAAGGCCCCCGTGGAAGCAGAGGGGCCCTGACTCTGCCCCTTGGGGAGTCCAGGCTTCTTAGTGCAGGGTTGAGTGAGGGGACTGTCTCCCGCCCCCGCCCCCCCCGACCCCCATGCTGCAGTCGCTCTCCTTGCCGACACCACCTGCTGGGGCCCCAGAGCTAACCCGAGATTCTGGGTGCTACAGTTCAGGGATGCCAGGGGGCCTCTGCTGGCCCAGGCCAGCTGGGCCTCCGAAGCTGGGAGGATGGCGGAGCCCCGGGCGACGGGTGGGAACGCTGTGGATGGCCAGGCCGAGGCCGCCCAGGCCGGCCGGCGGTGAGGGGCCTCCAACGAGGCGGGAAAGGACTGCCAGTCCAGTGCCCTGGGGTTTTCAGGGAGGGCCCGTCTGCGGCAGGCTCAGAGCGAGCGATCTGTCCTGACAACCAAGAGGAAGGGCCTTCAGCTCCCAGGCTCCCAGCAGAGACAAGAGATGGAGGACCTTCTCTCCCGGGTCCGCTGCGTCCCGGCCACAGGGCCGCGGTGGTCAGGTGGGCTGGAGTTGGGGTCTAGAAAGGGGTGGTCATGGTGGGGGTCTGGCCCAGCAGCTCTCCTCCTGTGATAAAAGGGACAGTTTGGGGCAACGTTAAGGGACAGGGGCCCAGGAAGGGACAAACATCCTTCCCCCGACGGAGGGGGCTCGGGGCCTGGGGGGCCCTGGCTGGTGCAGAACAAGGTGGGCCATGGCTGCCGGGCCTGCGGATGGGGCAGGACGTGGCCTTGCTTTTCCCCGCAAACCACCCCCCACCCACAGGCAGCGGACAGTGCCAGACACGTAAAGGGAAGCTTCTTGAGCTTCCCACCCGGATGGGAGCGGGGTGTGAGGCGGGAGTCCTTGCCCTCCACCAGAGGCGGACAGGAGCCCAGGGGGCTGGTGAGGGTGCTGAGAGGCTGTCTCCTCACTCACTCATTCACTCATTCATTCATTTGTTCATCCCGAAGTACCTGTGGGTCCCCAGGCCCGGTCAGGACAGCTCTGATCACAGAGACTCCACAGCGGTCAACACCAACAGGGTCTCTCTCTCAGACGCTACCATTGCCCCAGGCCGTTCCTCCTTCTATCACAGGGAAAGGGCCGCTGGACCAGACCCCCACCATGACCACCCCCTTTATAGAACCCGACTCCAACCGGGTGAGGCTGACAGGGCAAGGGGTGGGCGGTGGTCCCCGCAGGCCCAGTTGGACCTTCTCTCCTGAGCCCCAGGCATTGAGCAGCAGAAGCTGAGTCTGTAAGAAGGTCCCGATGAGGGGTGTGGGGCTGAGGACGGGGCAGGGAGGGGGGAGGGAGGAGGATGGGGCGGGGAGGGGGGAGGGGAAAGACGGGGCAGGAAGGAGGGATGGGAGGAGGATGGGGCAGGGAGGGGGGAGGGGGAAGATGGGGCGGGGAGGAGGGAGGGGGAAGACGGGGCAGGGAGGAGGGAGGGGGAAGACGGGGCAGGGAGGAGGGAGGGGAGGAGGATGGGGCGGGAGGGGGGAAGATGGGGTGGGGAGGAGGGAGGAGGGAGAAGGGGTGGGAGGGAAGACGGGGCAGGGAGGGGGCAGGGTCACTGACCACACTGACCGCAATGCCATCTAAGTTCCCACCCTCAGAGAGCAGCCACCCAGTCAACACCACTTTGAGAATCGTGGCACTTCAGCCGTCCCAGCTCACTCGGGGGTGGGGACACTCTGGTGACCAGCCAGGGGACCCTGAGGCTCACACAGCCTCCGTCTGGCTCCCTGGAGGAGTGGCCCATGCAGGCTGAGGTGGGTGCCGCGGGGATCAGCAAGTACAGAAGCCCCTCCCTATGCCAGGCCGGGCACAGCGCCCGCCCTGAGCTCCCAGCTGCGCCCCGGACCCAGCAAGACCAGGCTACGTCCAGCGCCACAGCCAGAGGCTGCTCATCGCGGGGACAGGTGCCGCCCCCCCCAGCTCACGTCCGCAGCATGACCATTGCCTCTCAGTCTCCTTAGAAGCTCAGGGTCACCATCCATGAGACAGCAGAGCCTCGTGCCTCCCGGATGAACTGACTGCTCCTCAGGGCCTCAGGTTCCCCCGAGCAGTCCTTGGGGCAGCCCTGGGGGCCCACAGAGGGGGCGCGGGGGCACCGGAGGGGGGCTTTCCTCTCTCCCTGGCCTGACTCCCGACCTTTGATGGAGCGGTGTTGAAGGCCGTTTTATCAACTTCCCCTCTGCTGGGGGACTGCCTTGATCCGGGAGCTAATTGTATTGACATTAACCTGTTTTAACAGGTCTAAAGGACCAATAAATCATTTTTTAGTAGCTCTTCTTATTACAGCAGTTTGTTAATGTATTGCACTTGAAGTGACAAATAGCCCGAGAAATCATTGCTTTCCTGGAATATACTTTGTCTTTTTAAGTCCTTTCTTTCCTCCTGGTAGTTCAGAGACTTTCTAATGTTGATTTAGAGGTGAATAAAGATGAAGGCAGGGCCGGGGCTGTGCGCTGGGCCGTAATCCTCATCACCCGCCAGGGCCCCATTTCACCCGACAGCAGCCACTCGCTCTCCCTCCACGCCCATAAACAACCAGAATTTGAATAACTGCATGTTATTTACTTGTTTCTCCGTGAGGAGGACCTGGGGATGTGTATAATCAAGGACTTCTGAGAACTGCAAAGAACAATCTTCATTTAGGCCATTTTAAAATATCAAAATCAATAGGTGAGCAAAGTGATGAAGACTGCGAAAGCTTCCGCAAACTTAGAGGATGCCAAAACCTAGCTCTGAGCTCACCAGAGGCCAGAGCAAGAAGAGAAATAATACTTTTTCATTTTTTAATGGAAGTACAGTTGATTCACAAAGTCATTCGCTGCAGGTGTACCGCGAAGTGATTCAGTGATTCCTAATTTACCCCTCCCCTCAACACACACTTGCCCTTTGGTTACCGTAAATTCGTTCTCTATGTCCTTGAGTCTGTTTGTGTTTTATAAATAAGTTCATTTGCATCATTTTTTAGCTTCCCCCATGTAAGTGCTGTGTGATTTTCATCTTTCTCTGGCTTACTTCACCTGGGGTGATAATCTCTAGGTCCCCCCACATTGCTGTAAATGGCATTATTTCGTTCTTTTTATGACTGAGGAGTATTCTGCAGGGATGTGTACCACATCTTCATCCATGCTTCTTGATGGACATTCAGGTTGCTTCCCTGCCTTGTCTACTGTGAAAGCGCTGCCATGAGCACTAGGAGGCATGTGTCCTTCTGAATTAGAGTTTTCTTCAGGTGCATACCCAGGAGTGGGATTGCCGCGTCATGTGACAGCTCTATTTTTAGTTTTCAAGGAACCTCCACACTGTGTTCCATAGTGGCTGTACCAATTTACATTCCCAGAGAAATACTTTTGGGATTTAATTTGTATTTGGAATAAAATGTAAGATGGCTGTTTGTGCAGGATCAGTGAGCTTTTGCGTGGTTCTGAATTATAAGAGGAATGTGTCAGGCAAGTCCTTCTGGAAGGCATACCACAGACAAATGAGAAGTTATAGTGGTTCACCTGTACCCGGCTCTCGTCAGCCCCATGGGGAGGACGGAGGGAGGACAGGGGAGGGAGGCAGGGACTCCTCCACCCCCACTCCTGCCCCGCAGCCTCATCTCCCTTGGCAACGCCCCCCCACCCCAGGAGCCCACAGCCTCCCGGATCCACGTCTCTTTCCGCAGCAGGTGCCCAAAGCAGATGTGCTTCTTGTTGGAAACCGCATGAGTCCAGCAGGTGGGACTGACGGGGGTCTCACTGTCAGCCTGGCAGGTTCCCTGAGTGAAGGAGGAGAGGATGCGCTTATTCCACACACGCACACATGCATACGTGCACACACACACACGTGTGTATACATGCAGCGCACATGGGACACATGCACACATGCAGGTGGGCACGCATGTGCACGTGTGAGGGCACGTGTGCGGGCACGTGTGCACACATGTGAGCATATACATCTGCACATGTGCCTGTAAATGCAGATACACACGGGCACACAGGTGGACACACGAAAATGCATGTGGGCACCTGCGTGTTCACATCCACGTGAGCCTGCAGACACGTGTGTGCATGTGTGAGGGCACGTGTGCACACATGTGAGCATATACATCTGCACATGTGCCTGTAAATGCAGATACACACGGGCACACAGGCAGACACACGAAGATGCATGTGGGCACCTGCATGTTCATGTCCACATGAGCCTGCAGACACGTGTGGGCATGTGCACATGTGTGCACCAATACACACACGGACATGTCCGTGCATGAGCACACACGTGTGAGCAAGTGCAGACGTGCAAACCCCGAGCTCCCGTGACGGCCTTGGTCTGGACACGCGCTCCGGCCCAAAGGCGGGCCTGCAGTGTAAGGGCGGTGCACCATCACCACCCTCACCTCCTCGGTGGGTGAGCGAGGGGGGCAGAGGGACCCAGCACTGAGGCCCCCCGCCACCACGGCGCATCCCACCTGTCACGTCATCGGATCCCACGGCAGCTCCATCAAGGACAGGCCGTTCCTGGTTCCTAATGAGGGGCCCTGAGGATCAGAGGGGGGCAGCAGCAGACCTGAGGGTGCTCAGCCAGCGAGACGCGAGGCCAGCCCAGGCCCTGTTCAGCCGAGCGGATCGGTGTTGGTCAGTACAGACCCTTTCCAAAGCAGCTTCTCCTATCTACAGCCAAGTGTGAAAGGTGAAAAAACACCCTACAATCAAAGGACATGCCTCTGGTAAAGCCCCACGTTGCCTGGTCTGCAGGCACATCGCTCTCAACCCTCATGACCCCCATGAGGGGTCAGGGCCGCGAGGCCCAGAGCTGAATGCAGATTGGAAACATGGGACCCCGTTGGGGTTGTAAACAAACCAACCACAGGCTGTCTTTACTTAAAATCTTGATATTTTGTCAATCACAGATTGCTTTGCATTAACGTTGACTTTTTTTAATTTTGCTTTCAGTATGATTGACATATCTAATGAACACAATTTGATGAGTTTGGGCGTAGGCAAACACCCATGAAACCATCCCACGCTCACAGCAACAGCAAAAGGCAAGGTTTCCTCGTGTCCTTTGCTTTCTGGTTTTTGTCTCTTCTGCGTTTGGAGGTAAAAACGCTTAACACAGGGAGAAAACGTCCTGTCTACCGTTGAACACAATGTTAAGCGCACAATATAGTTTCGCTAACAGCGGGCCCAACAGCGCACGGCAGAGCTCTGGTGTGCCGCCATCACCTGGTCCCCGCCGGGCAGAAGCCCCCTCCCCGCCTCCAGCCCCAGCAACCCCCATTCTGTTCCCTGCCCTGTGAGTCTGGCCGCTTGAGATTTCACAGGTAAGCGGAATCGCAGTATTTGTCCTTCTGCGTCCAGCTTATCTCACTCAGCATGCGGTCCTCCAGGTCCATCCTGGAGGTTGTCACAAATGGGAGAGTCTCCTTCTTTCTGACAGCTGAGTGATACTCCCTTGGATGTAAACACCACTTTGTTTATCCACTCATCTGCTGATGGACCCTTGGGATGTCTCCACGTCTCGGCTCTTGTGAATAACCCTGCCGTGAACACGACCACGCAGATGCCTCTTTGAGACCCTGCTTTCCATTCTTTGGGGTTTATTACACCCAGCTTCCCAGGTGGCGCTAGTGGTAAAGAACCCGCCTGCCAATTCAGGAGACGCAAGAGACGCAGGGTTCAATCCCTGGGCTGGGAAGACCCCCTGGAGAAGGAAATGGCATGCCACTCCAGTATTCTTGCCTGGAGAATCCCATGGACTGAGGAGCCTGGCGGGCTACAGTCCAGGGGGTCACAAAGAGCTGGACACGACGGAAGCCACTTAGCATACACACATATCCAGAAGGAGCTGCTGGGTCACAAAGAGACTCTCTTTTTAATTTTTGAGGACTCTCCACACTGTTTTCCAAGGGGGCGGCACCAGTGAAGACACCCGTCAACGCTGCAAAGGGTTCTAGTCTCCTCACACTCTCACCAGCAACTGTTAAATCACTGCACTGAAAAGTGCTTTATCTTGATGACTGAGTCTTAAAGCCTCTTCAGTTTCGTGCCTGGAGTGCATGCCTGCCAGCCCCTTCGGTCCCTTTAGGTGTTTCCCTTTTGGAGCCCATTTTCAGCAGAGATTTGATTCTCTGCAAGGCAGTGAGGACAACCAGCTCCCACCAGCCAGCATATTGGTTTAAAATTGGCCTTGGACATTTAGCAGGGAGCTGATAGCTCGCGGCCACCCAAGTCTATTAAAATCCTGTCTCTTTCCTGCTGTGAGTTAAGGAGACCCATTCCTCTCGGTTCCCACTTCCTGATTTCAGCCCAGAGAGAATAATTGATTCTGTTGATCCCTAATTGACTTCAGGTGGTTCCAATACCAAACACTGACACCATTCCCTTAATAAATAATTTCTTTGCTTAAACTGATTTCAGTCTTATTTGGAAGAAAAGAATAAGAAAATTAAAGCCACAGGAAGATAGCACAGCAAAGAAGCATATTTATGTGTACAATCAGCACCCCCTCTGCCCTGGGAAAAGGCTGGGGAGAGAGCTGCAGACAGAGAAAGAACAATCCACAGCAGGAAAACTACACGGGAGCATGCACTTGTGGGCCCAGGAGGCTGGTGCTGGAGAGTTTGGGGACTGGGGCACCAATGCCAGCAAGGACCCGGTGTGGCCAGGACACCCAGGGGGCCAAGCCACTGAGCCACAACAGCATCAGACACCTAGAACCTTCCACGGCTGGTGGGATGGCCACGGGGACCCCAAGCCCTCAATGGCCACCAGCAGGGGCCCTCTGCCTGCTCTCCTGGAAGGGCCATTCTATGGAGGCACAGCCTACCAGGGCGTGCGCTCCCAGCAGACAAGCAAGGAGATGCTCAGAGCTGGAAACTGGAGGGAAAGGCTGACCGTAAGGGTCCAGGCCTGCAAGCACTGTTTGCACAATTCATTTAGTGGCCAGGGACGGCTGTCTGGAATGAGTGGGTACAGCTCAAAGCCTGCCGGGGACAGCTATGCTGGCCAGTGACCGCCCCCCACTCTACCTGCAGAGCCCACCTCCTACCTTTCCACGATGGATACGCCACCCACGGCCATTCAGCTCTCACCGTCAGGTCTCACCCCAAGGCTCTCAGGGTGTGAACCCTGCCTTGCTTCCCCCTTCCCGGGCCCCAGGGGCACCAGGCCTGGGGCCAGGGGGAGAATTCAGATCTTATGTCCACACTGCAGGGACAGGGAGGCCTGCCGGTCATTTCCAGTGATTTGTTTAGTGAACAAGACCCTGAGGGGCCGAGGCAGACAGCGCAGGGGCCCCGCCCACGTGGGGGACTTCACAGGAAACTTGACTCGGGTGTTTGCTCCTGGGTACCTGGGTTATTTACATCTGTTACCACAAGATGGGATCTCCCCAATAAGCATCGAGGAGCAGGGGAGGGCCCCCGCTTGAAGATGAGCAGACTTTGGCTCAGAGAGGCTAGACAGCCTGCCCGAGGTCACACAGCGCATAGATCACCTTGTCAAGATGTGAACCAAGCCTGTCTGACTGCTGTCCTCTTCGCTACGAGACCCTAGACCTCAGCAAACAAGTCCCATAAAGTCCCAGGCAGAAAATACTTCACACGCTGCAGGCCAGTACTCAACTCTGCCGTTGGAGGGCGAAAGCAGTGTAACGTACAATGGAACGAACACCGCTGTGTTCTAATAAACCTTTACTGACGAAAACAGACTATGGAGCGGATTCAGCACACGGGCCATAGCTGGTCAGCCCCTGCCCCACCATCTGATCGTATCACTTGCAGCTCCCTGAGTGTGTGGCATCTTTGAAGAGGTCCTGGCTCGGCTGGGGGAGTGTGGGGAACAGAAAACAAAACAGGGTCAGGAGACAGCAGAGAACCGAGGTGCTGCTACAGTAGGTGTGCCGCTCTGAAAAGGTGCTGCTCCCTGCTGAGAAAGGAGGCAGGTGGCGTGGCCAGCAGGTAACTTCAGAGGAGACAAAGAACTGGTCAGGGATCCTTCGGTTGTACTCGGCAGAATTTCAAGCCAAACCAGACCAAACAACGATCGCAAGCACAGGATTCCTTGGCTCACGTCCGTGGGTGCCTTCAGGAGCAGCTGGATCTAGCACCTTTCTCATCTCTTGGAGTTTTCTCATCAAAGACAAAGTTTTCCCCACTTTTCTTTATCCATCAGGTGTTCTTTGTGTCACAGTGTCGTCACCACCAGAAACTCTGGACCTGCCTCATCCTCGCTGGTATTCTCCATGAGAGCAGCTGGGCTTTCGGCAGCTGAAATTTAGAATTCAAGAAAGTATTGCACTCCCTCCCAACCCTCCACACAAACATCACTAAGGAGGCGTTTTAAGGTATAGGAAAACAAGAAGAGAGCCTCCAAAGCAAGATGATGGAAGCTGCAGTGCAGCCTATGGCTGGCAAGTGGGTTATCTAGCCTGAGAAAGTCAGATCCCCAATCTGCAGCCTGAAAATGTGAGAGCCAGTCAGACCAACAGGGCTAGAAACTGAGAAGGCAGGCCCTTCTGGAGGTCGGGATGAAGGGAGGACCAGCAGACAGGAAGGGGGTGGAGGAAAGCTGCGTGAGAAGCAGTCACATCCGCTCAGTGACTGGTGATGCCCCGTGTCCCCCCACCATCCCCCACCCCGTGGAAGGTTGGAGGTTCACTCCCTGGACAAGGTAAACAGACTCTGGACCCGGCACTCCTGCCAAGCTGAGGGCACAGGCTCCAGGAGGGCATGAACATGGGGTTCTGAAAGCAGGAATCTCCCCAGCACGCGGAGACTGAGAGCCAGCCCTGCTCCCTCCAGGAAGGAGCCTAGAAGATGCATCAACCCCAGAGGGACGTCCAACAGCTGCTGACCTCGGGGGTACCCCCAGACTCGGTCTACCCAGATAGCCCTGCACTGAAGCTCAACACCGACAATCCCCACTGACACTGTTTCCAAAAGCTTCTCAGACCTCCATTCCTGACTCTGAGCTGGGCGCCCGGGAAGAGCAGACGCCCCCCCTGCAGCATGGAATACACACACCAAAGCTGAAACACTGCAGGCTACTGCGGGGCTCCCGGGTCCAGGAGCCCTTCAAACAGTTGCTAATCAGGAAGAGGAGGGGATTCAGAGACAAGCGAGGAGCCGCGGAGAAACCCCAGTGCAGCCTTGGGGAAGGTCCCGGCTCCGCCGCAAGGGGTACACAAAATGGCATCCTTGGCTCTTCTGCAGAACTAAAGTGCGTTAGTCGCTCAGTCACATCTGACTCTTTGCAACCCCAGGGACTGGGGCCCGCCAGGCCCTTCTGTCCCTGGAATTCTGCAGGCAAGAAAACTGGAGCAGGTTGCCATTCCCTTCTCCAGGGGATCTTCCCGACCCAGGGATTGCACTCAGGTCTCCTGCGTTGCAGGCAGATTCTTTACCATGTGCCTGCGAGAACAGCCACCAAGGAACCCCCAGCAAACGGAAGATGTTAGCATCCTTCATTCCAGAGAAGATCAGCCCAGGCAGTTCAGTTTAGTTCAGTCGTTCAGTCGTGTCCGACTCTTTGCAACCCCATGGACTGAGCCAGTCCAGGCTTCCCTGTCCATCACCAACTCCCGGAGTTTACTCAAACTCAGGTCCATCAGGTCAGTGATGCCATCCAACCATCTCATCCTCTGTCGTCCCCTTCTCCTCCTGCCCTCAATCTTTCCCAGCGTCAGGGTCTTTTCAAATGAGTCAGCTCTTTGCATCAGGTGGCCAAGGTATTGGAGTTTCAGCATCAGTCCTTCAAATGAACACTCAGGACTGATTTCCTTTAGGATGGACTGGTTGGATCTCCTTGCAGTCCAAGGGACTCTCAAGAGTCTTCTCCAACACTGCAGTTCAAAAGCATCAATTCTCTGGCGCTCAGCTTTCTTTATACTCCAACTCTCACATCCATACATGACTACTGGATAAACCATAGCTTTGACTAGACTGACCTTTGTTGGCAAAGGAACGTCTCTGCTTTTTAATGTGCTAAGATCATGGCATCCGGTCCCATCACTTCATGGTAAATAGATGGGGAAACAGTGGAAACAGTGGCAGACTTTTATTTTTTTAGGCTCCAAAATCACTGCAGATGATGACTGCAGCCATGAAATTAAAAGACGCTTGCTTCTTGGAAGAAAAGTTATGACCAACCTAGACAACATATTAAAAAGCAAAGACATTACTTTGCCAGAGATCACAGTTTGGTGACCTGGAGAAGCTCAGCAGGAGACCAGGTGAGGCCAGATTAAAGGAGGGCAGGTCCTGCCCACACCCGGACCCTCCTCAGCAAGCCCGCCCTGAACCTGTGCTATAAAACTGCTCACCAAATCTCCCCGGCTTGGGACGTAGCTTTCAGGGGCGTGAGCCCACAGTGTTCCGCCTTTGCCTCGCAAAGCAATAAAGCTCTTCTTTTTTGTGTGTGCTGTGCTGCTGACTCATGTCCAACTCTTCACGGCCCCATTGACTGTAGCCTGCCAGGCTCCTCTGCATGGAATTTTTCAGGCAAGAATCCTGAAATGGGTTGCCATTTCCTCCTCCAGGGGATCTTCCCCATCCAGGTATTTTTTCCTACTTCCCCCAACATTCTGTCTCCAAGATTCGATTCAGCACCGATGCACAGAGGCCAAGTTTTCAGCATCAAAATCGAACATGGGAAAGTTCCCCAGAGAGCAAGCCAGGCTTGAGGGAGAAGAGGGGTTCCCTTTTTACCCTCAGAGGAAGAGCTATGGCATCTAGGAAACAACCAGGAGCGTCTATGAAAGTGGAGGCAAAAGTGAAAGTCGCTGAGTCGCGCCTGACTCTGTGCGACCCCATGGACTATACAGTCTATGAAATTCTCCAGGCCAGAATACTGGAGTGGGTAGCCTCTCCCTTCTCCAGGGGATCTTCCCAACCCAGGGATGGAACCCTGGTCTCCCGCATTGCAGGCGGATTCTTTACCAGCTGAGCCACAAGGGAAGCCCCAGAATACTGGGGTGGGTGGCCTATCCCTTCTCCAGCAGATCTTCCCAACCCAGGATTAGAAACGGGGTCTCCCGCACTGCAGGTGGACTCTTAACCATCGGAGCTGAGTGGAGGCGAGGACGTCATTTGAAAGACGAGAGAGGGGCGGGGCTCTGACCGGAAGCTGCCTGGGCTGGACTGGGGAGGGGCGTGTCTTGGGCACCCTGCCTGCTGGCGGGAGGGGCTGTGTCCCTGCCCAGCTGTTCGCCTGGCCTGGCGCCTGCCTGCACCTGGGTCTTGGCACTGGTGGGCCGGAAGGAGTCCTCCTCCGTGGAACTGTCAGCGCCTGGGTCTCCTTGGTAGCGTGAGTTCCCAGGGGCGGCTGCTGCCAGTGTGTGCATCCCCAGAGTGAACTGTTGTAACCTCATCTCTCTGCAGGAGGCTGTCCAAAACCAGCAGGTCAAGGGCAGAGCGTTCATCTTTGATGTCCACTATTTGCAGGCAGCCTTGCTTCTCGGCCTTTTGGCTAAGATCAAGTGTAGTATGGGGGCTTCCCAGGTGGCTCAGTGGTAAAGAATCTGCCTGCCAATGAAGGAGACACAGGAGATGAGGGTTCAATCCCTGAGTCAGGAAGATCCCCTGGAGGAGGAAATAGTGACCCAGTCCAGTATTCTCGCCTGAGAAATCTCATGGACAGAGGAGCCTGCTGGGCTACAGTCCATCGGGTCACAAAGAGTCAGACACGACTGGGTGATTGAGCTCAGCACGCGAGCCCTGAGAGTCCAGGGATGGACAAATCAGACCCTCGGTGCCCTCAGGGAGCTGACCGTCTCCTGATCTTCTTAGCTGTTCGTGAAGTTCAGCCTGGCAGAGAAAACTCACCTTGGGAAAGGAGCCTCTGGAAACTCAAGGTCCTGCTGAGCCACCAGGGCAGGAGAGACCCAAGTGCCAAGTCAAGTCTGCCGTGGCCCCCGGGAGCACACATTGATACAAGGAAGAAACTGGGTTTAGACTTCCGACTTCTTTTCAGAATGGAAGCGAAGCAGCTTTTCATTTTCTCCCCATCCATTGAATGCAATGAACAGTAAAATAAAACACCAGTTTGCAAACTCCAAAAATAACAGTCATGAGAATTTCCCAGAAGGGAAGATCATTAGTTGACAAATTTAAGAGGCCACCGAGTGCCCAGGACAGACAGATGAGAAGGGCCCGCACCAGGGCACGCCATGGGGAACGTGCAGAACCCAGGACATGCAGGGAAGATTCTTCAGCCTTCCAGATGGGGCCAAAAAGGGACAAGAAAACAGGTCACACGCAAAGACTCAGAAAGCAAAATGGGTTCGGACGTTTCGGCGACAAGCCTGAAATCCAGAACACAGCGAAGCGAAGCCACCCAAGTCCTCAGGGGAACTAGTTCCCAGCCAGAATCCTTCCCCCAAGAAAACACTCAGGCAAGCACGCAGGAGTGTGGTGATGTTTCAGACACACAGAGACTCAAAAGTCTCACCTCCTTGCTTCGGTCCCCAGGAAGCTCCTGGTGGGCAGCTCTGCCAAAACTGACGCCTAGAAGAAGAAAAGGAACAATGGACTCGAGGTGGGGGTGCATGCAGAGAACCCCCAGGAGGGGGCAGAGGGAGACGGGGGACCCGCATACAGGGTGCGAGTCCAGGCTGAGACGGTCCAACCCGAGAGACGGACACGCTCAGACACACAGACCAAGACGCTCACTGCGGTCACACGGCCTGTCAACCTGATGCCAGACACTGGCCGTGTCTTGATCTGAGCTGGACTTGGCCACATGCAGAAGCCCCAGCTCCCCTGGACCCTGCTTGCAGGACAGCTGCGCCCTCACGGCAGTCCACGGCACACTCTGCAGGCACCTGGCCCAGAAACCATGAGACAGAAACACGGGTAAGCACGTCTGGATGTTGTCAACGTGGGGAGCCCTGGGTTCCCCTGCTCAGGCCTCACCCATGGATTTCCCCAGGAGGAACTTGCAAACACTCGGGGTGGCCCCAAGGCTGTTAGCATCTCTTCATCTGATGGATGACGTGCCCTTCACCTGTGCGCCGCCCTAAGGCCCTTCAGTACTTCACAACAGATTGTCCTAGATGATCCAAAAAGACAAGAAGGGACAAGTCAGTCTCCTCCTCCAAAGGATTCGCAAAGAGGGGTCCCTCCTCTGGGATATGAGAAACACCCCCCAGAACATTACCGAGTCCAAGCTCACTCTGCTTGCCACACAACAGGCCAACAAATCCGAGAGACGAGGTGTGGAGGCAAGCTTATTCAGTCCTACTCTTTGCAATCCCATGGACTGCAGCATGGCCGGCTTCCCTGTCCTTCACCGTCTCCTGGAGTTTGCTCAAACGCATGTCCATTGAATTGGTGATGCCACTGAGCCATCTAATCCTCTTTTGTCCCCTTCTCCTCCTGCTCTCAATCTTTCCCAGCATCAGGGTCTTTTCCAATGAGTCAGTTCTTTGCAGGTGGCCAAAGTATTAGAAATTCAGCTTCAGCATCAGTCCTTCCAATGAATATTCAGTGTTGTTGAGACAAGGAATATGACTTTATTCGGAGAGCCCACTAACCAAAAAGGTGGCAGACTAGTGTCTCAAAGTAACCATCTTATCAGGGCTGGATGCCAGGTTCTTGTGTAGAACAGAGATGAGGGGGAGGTGAGAAGGTAAAATAAAAAGGCCATTAATCTTACAAATAATCTCCTGGAATGGCTAGGCTCGGGGAGGGGATGCGTGAATTTCCTCCTTCCTGTAGCCATCCTCGGGTGGACAGGATCCTGAACAAAGGCACTTTGGTTTAACATTCAGGCAGAGGGGCAGGATTCCCGAAGGCAGGCCATTATGTAGGAGCAGCATCCTTCCGGTGAACAAAAGCGATGGGAACCAAAGGGTAAAGTAAAACAAACAGACCCAGCATGGAGGCAGTTCTTCCCTATGACAAGAAGTCATTTATTAAACAGCCCCTGGGCACACCCCTCACTCTAATCCAGTGAGACCCTAGCCCCAAACTCCCAGGGAAGAGCTTCCCACCTGCCTGCCCTGGAGGCCAGGGAGAGGGGCTCTGATACCCTCTTGTCAAAGGCAGATGCTGATTTCAGGGAGAGAGGCTTTGGGAGGAAGAAGCACAGGAGCAGGAGAAAAAGCAGACCATCGGACTCTTCCCTGAGAGTGAGGATGCGGTCCGCTCCGCAGACCCATCGTTTTATCCATCTTTTCAGTCTGGTTTCCGCCCCATAGTCCTGAGGGACCACTTTCTTATCTCTCCTTGGACAGCATCTCTGGATTCCGAAGGCCCCCGCCAGTCAGGAGGGACTGGAATGTGTCACACACGGAAGCTGGGGACCATTTTGCAAACTTAAGTAACTCTTCTCCATTTACATCTATGTAGAATTAAATCGAGCATGGATGAGGTTTGGCATCTATTCTTTGCCTTGTCGCAGGAATCTTGACATTGACGATGAAGCATGATGAAAACCATGAGAGAAGTGATTGTGAGTCTCCATGATGAAATTAAAATAAGATGTTTCCTGTGTTAATGACTATGGGTAATATGCAACCTCATTACAATAATTAAACCTTATAAGTAAAATTTCAAAGAAATCTGGTTAATTTCTAAATCAATATCTTTTTTCAAGAGTTTTATAGACCGTCCCAGCTATGACTGCCTCGGCAGATCAAAAAGTTTCTCCAAACTGAAATTAATTTTTAAGAGCTTATCTAAGAACTACAGTGACTCAAGAAAGGGTATCTAATTTGTCAGTACTGTCAATAAAATGCAAATTGTGTGAAAATCTTAATTATAGTAACATAATTAGTGATATTGTTGAAATGAAGGCAAGAAAATAAATTTTATAGAATAAACATACAATAATTTATAAATTATGCATGCTTTTGTTTTATTATTCATCCAAGCATTATTGGCCTGTCAACAGAACACCCAGGCATCCCCAATAATAATTAAATGCAGTTCTCTTTGATATTTTGCCAGCTTTCAGTTATCAAAACATAACTTGTAGTTTTATACATCTTTTCAATTTTGCTGTTATGAAGGTATATTTGTCAAAGCAGAAGCTAGAACATTTTTTAACAGTTGGTTAACTTGATTTATAATTTCGACATGTGGTATGTGGGGCTGTGTTTGTACTCTTGCCCTGAAGATGTTAGTGAAGGAGGGAGACAGGATTAGGAAGGGGCGCAGAGAGGCTCTAAGGCACCAGAATATTCTATTTCCCATCCTGGTTGGCACATGCGTGGGTGTTTGTCTTGTTACTTTTCCGTAAACTGTATTTATATGTTATGCATTCGTTCGAACGTATGATATGTATGACAGTAACAAAGTTAAAATAAGGCTGGGAAGAAGAACCTGTGCTGTTTGGCGCAGGGGCTGTCTGCTCCCCAACATTCGCATACAGGGAGGCCCGCGGTAACGCCCACACCTCGCTCCGGTGCAAGCCGCCCTGACTGCTGACCTGCCTCTGACCTGGGGAGCTGGATGCTACCAGCTCAGTTGGGAATGAGAATCCTGTTGACATTTTCCTTCCCAGAATTGTTAATATCATGTTTTCTTCTGCATAGACTCTAAGCACAATACTCACCCGTTTTGGAAATTTTGGAAACTACGAATAAAAAGCAAGCATATATCATACCACCCAGAGAAAACCCCGTGGAAATATCGGCCTTTTTCAATCTTAAAAAAAAAAAAAAAAAAAAGCCTATCTTTCAATCAATCTGTAATTTTGTATGGATGAGATCAGCCTCCAAATAAAATTTTTTATCTGGTTGTTTTTCGCACTTAATATGCTAGACATTTGCTCCTGTTATTACAAACTCATTGTAAGCATCTTTGGCTGCATAATTTACTTAATCATTCCCTCATTACAGGGCATTTAGGCAGGTTCTAATTTCTCACTCACAGATTACCCTGTGATGAATAAACAGTTCCCTTCCTAAGTCTTTGTGGGGACTTCAGATTCAGGATCAGTACCTAGAAATGGTCTCGAGAGATGTTAAAGTTCTGGACATTCATTTCACAGGTACCTTGCACTGACCTTCCTCACTGGGACATGGGCGTCCTGGCAGCCTGGAGGGGAAGACAATTACTAAGGGAGTCTAAAAGCCACAGAGGCAGAGCGGCCCGGCCTGCATCCTGGCTCTGCAAACACTGTCAGACGACCTCAGGACAGTCACCATCTCCACACGCCTTAATTCACTCGCCTGTAACAAAGAAAGAACTGAGACTCCTACAGGTACTGAACTTACAAGGGTGACAAGCAATGTAGGCAAACCCCTAGCCCAATGCCTGGCACACAATAGATGCTCAATAAATGACTGCTCACGCTAAACTTTTTTCAAGAGCCCTTTTTTCGAATTTTTCTGGAAAAGGGCCCCAAGCCAGACTCCGATTGGCCTGACTGGAGTGCTGAGCCCTTCGCTGAGCCAGTTACAGCTGGCTCTGATTGGTCCGCCCTGGGTGTCTTTCTCATCCTGATACAGGAGGTGGATGTGGGTCAGCCGAGCGGAACTACAGGACTGAGAGTTGGGGTCCCACAGAAAGGAACTCTGCTGCCAGAAGAACTAAAGGGCCTGGACCACAGATGCCTAGGCCTGGGGTCTGAGACCCTGCGGGCATGGGAGAATAATCCTCCTAGTAAGTGTTTATATGGGGAGTAAAAACCAAGGCAGACCAAAGGAGAAGGTCACTGACGGCCACCACAGAGGGGTCTCAGGCCCGGGGAGTAGCTGACCCCAGTGAGCTTGAAAATCTTTCCAACCTTGAAAGACTAAAGCTACTGGCAGGTCTAGAAAAAGAGCAAGTTCACCAAGGGCTCCGCCACTCAGCTGACTCCAGATCACTTGAGCCCTAAGGCTGACCGCCTGGTGCTGGGCCGGGCCAGAGCTCAGGTCAGCAAGAAAGCCTGCTTCCCCCAGCCCCACCAGCGGCCCCTGCTCATTCAAGGGGCAAGATCATTCCCGAGTCCCCACGTACAACTCAGTTTTGTCCAAATCACTCCTTCCATGGTAGCCACAGTTAGAACAGGAAAGGCCTGAAGAGCATCGCTCCGTTCAGGAGACAGGATCCCCCTGCTTCTCCCCCAAGCCCATCTCCAAGCCTCATTTCCTTCATGTAATCCAAAGTTTGGGCACCACCACCCAGCACACAGTGCTTCCTAAGGTTGAATATAAGTCCGTTTAAGGGTTTGATTTTGAAAAACTGTAGAAAACGCATGCTGGCATTTGCCTGCTGTGTCCATTCCTTGGCGGCATCTCAGATTCAAATTCAAAACTGTACTAACGTTCAAGCTGGAAAGAAATGCTCGGAGGAGAGGAGTGGACGGGAGGAGACTGCGGACTCTTCTTGGGCTGCAGCGGCCGGTTCTGTGCAGGGGAGGGAAGGACGGACGGACGAAAGCAAGTGGGCTTCCTGGGGACACAGGGGACAGAGGAGGGCCCCTGGGTGGCCTGGGGGCTGCCGGGTGGACCTTAGGCTGCACTTTCAGGGGAGGCAGCCCACTGCTGGCAAACACAGTGGCCTCCACTTGCCACTGCCTAGTAAGTGGCATTATTTAAACCCTGCCAGTCACTCAGGCTCGGAGCTGGCAGATTAATTTGATCTTAACTCTTTAGCCAGTGGAAATATATCAAAATGTAGCTTTTTACAACCAGACTCGGCGACAAACCAGAGGTTCTAGCTGTATTCAGGCAGCGTCTGCTGAGGCCACACGCCAACAGAGGCCCTGCTGGAGGCATGTCCGCCCATTAGGGGAACAAACCGAAGGGGCAGGCATCTCGGTTTGGGCCACAGCTGTGTCCCTGGGGCATAAAGCAGTCCTGCCCTGGCCCGAAGCAGGCATCTGCCAAGGACATGTCAAACGGACAGTCACTTACCTGCAAACACTGTGTACAGGTGATGCTTTGGCAGGCTACGTGGGGGGTGGGGGACACGATGACAGCAAGCAGCGTGGGAAGCAGCAAAGACCCCAGAAGAGCACCCGATGCCGAGGGGGCTGGTGCAGATCAGTGGGAGCCCCTCACTCAGACCTGCGGGCAATCAAGGAGGGCTTCCTGGAGACGGTGAAGCCTGGTCTTAGACAAAGGGATTCACAGATTTTTATTTTTTTTTTTTAAGTAGAGAAAGGTGAATCCAGAAATATGGCCATTCATTCACTCAAGAGCTATTCACGGAGCACATTCTGTGGGCAGGAGATGCAGCGGTGAGCTAAGGTGGCCAGGCCCCATCACTGAGGAGCTGCGGGAATGGGTGCCTACACGCAGCTGCATTAACACATTGAGGACTCTTATGCTGATGGACTTGCCACGGGGCGCTAGTGGTAAAGAACATGCCTGCCAATGCAGGAGCGCTAAGAAACGTGGGTTTGAGAGTCAGGAAGATCCCCTGCAGAAGGGGATGACAATTCACTCCAATATTCTTGTCTGGAGAACCCCATGGACAGAGGAGCTTGGCAGGCTACAGTCCATGGGGTCGCACAGAGTCAGACATGACTGAAGCAATTTAGCACGCACACACACATGCAGATGGTAAAAAGAGTGAGGCAGATCCACACTGGAATGAAAGGACATGAACCCCGACCTCTCACAGAGCCCAGGACTCAGGACTGCAAGCTAATCCAACACGACAGTGAGCCAGCACCCGTGAGTCCACTGGCAAAACACAAGAACAGCTAATGTTCACGCTCTGAGCACTTTCTCTGTGGCAAGCACTGTGTCAGACGCTTCACATAGTCCTTCCTTTCCTCTTCCCAGTGACCCTCTACTAGAGGAGAAATTTGTACCTTCACTTCCACTTTTTGGAATTGCAAAGTGAAGTGAAAGTCACTCAGTCATGTCCAACTCTTTGTGACCTTGTGACCCCATGGACTATACAGTCCATGGAATTCTCCAGGCCAGAATACTGGAGTGGGGAGCCTTTCTCTTCTCCAGGGGATCTTCCCAATCCAGGGATGGAACCCAGGTCTCTTTGCATTGCAGGCGGATTGTTTACCAGCTGAGCCACAAGGAAGCCCAAGAATACCGGAGTGGGTAGCCTATCCCTTCTCCAGTGGATTGTCCCAACCCAGGAATCAAACCAGGGGCTCCTGCATTACAAATGGATTCTTTACCTACTGAGCCCTACGTACCCGGGAAGCCCCGGGAAACCACACTGCAGTGACTCTCCTATGCTTCTCATAGGTCTTTGCGTGTCCCTCTGTGGGATGGAGCCCCAGAGTGGGACTGCGGAGTCAAGAAGATACAATGCAAGCTGACCTTTACTGGAAACTGAAACTGAAAAATCAGAAAAAATTCAGATTTTTTTTTCTGAATCCATCAGAAAAATAAAAGCAGTGCCTATTTGATAGTATAAGGAAGCTGTTTCCCACTGGTGTACCAGCCCTAGACATCAGTAATGTTTAAAATTTTACAAACCTGAGAGTCGAAAAATACTACCTCATTGTGTTTTAATTTGGGCTGTTTAAATTATTGATGAAGATGTACGTGTTCTCCAGGGATCATCAGCCATTTGGTTTTGTCCTCTGTGTATCTGGAAGCAAACACCTCCTCCCGGCATGGTGTCTACCGTGGCCTGGCACTTCCATCCTGAACCCGAGAACTCTGGAGCCTGCGCTGTGTGTCTGCTGCGTCTCTGTACCCCTAACAGGGCTGGCCCACCCAGAGCGAGTGGGCGGCAGGAAGTGACTGTTTACTGAAAGCTTTCCAAGTGTCCTGCGCTGTGCTCGACACTTTGCCCCCAGAATCTCACATCACCCTCACAAGAACCTATGAACCAGATTGCATCTATCATTTCACCCCAAAATCCCAAAGTCCAAAGAGCTCCAAAACCCAAAAGACTGTTCGTAATTTATTTGGCACACAAAATCTGAACAGATTATCATGCAACCATTAATCATCTGCTTACCACTTTAAGAACTCCTGGTTTGCTGCTAAAATAAATACCCTGGTTCCAGGGTATTTGTCCCAGACCTGCGGACAAACTAGTAATATGTAACCCACACTGGATTATTATTCCGAAATCCAGAAGAAAAAAATTAGTAATATGTAACCCACACTGGACTATTATTCTGAAATCCAGAAGAAAAATTGTGAAAAGGAAACCCACAAGCTCCAAGAGCTTCAGCTGGGGGCTGCAGACCTCAGCTGTCTCCCCGGGTCGTGGCTAAAGACGCTGGCCCCCAGGCCCGCTCCTCACCCAGCCTCCGCCGGCGCTCAGCCTGGCTCCTAACGCCACACGATGGGTCCCCTGACCTTCGGGAGCAGAGAGAGCTCAGTGACAAGCCCTCACGTGCGAAGGCTTCACTTCCAGTGGACCGGGACAGGGCTGTTAAGCTGACTGGTCTCCTTGAGATTTCGATTCCAGGATGTTGTACGGCTCACAAATGCCATGCAGGATCCTGGATCCCCCCCAGGCTGTGTCCCGGGAGCAGGACAGCTCTCCCCCTGGTCCCCCTCGCCCCGCCCCGTGTGGCTGAAATCGGCCGGGTCAGGAAGCAGGCTGGCTCCTCTAACAGATTAGTTTAATTAAAAGTGGGCTGGATGCGTGGCCTGAGCGGGAGACAGTCATTAGACAATCAAAATGCTTCACTACAAGGAAGTAATTGCATTGCACGGAGACCTTTTTGCCATCAAGGCAGAATCAATCAATAATTAAATTAGAAGTGAAAATTAGTCGCTCGAGCCCATGGCTCACTGACTGAGCAGACACTCCGTGACCCCAGGATGGGCTGAGGGCCTGTAGATGAGGGGGCTTCAGCCACCGAAGTCCTCGAGGCCAACCCGGCAGCAACCCGACCGAGGGACCCCTGCTCTCCTCGGGGGTGGGGCGAGGCTCCTGGCACAGTTAATTCTAAAGTATCAGAGTGTGATATCTTCTCAGTTTGGAGAAGCTGAAACAAAGAGGAAAGGGGATACAGTGGTTAGCTACTGGTCCATAGCAACCTCCCCCCAAAACTCAACAGGGCGTGAGCGGTGGGGGCGGATTTCAGGGGCGTCTGCAGGTGGGCTGGGGTGGCCCCGCTGACCCTGGCTGGGTTTGCTCTGTGTCCGCAGGTAAGCTGCAATTGTCTGACCCAAGCCGGGGTCTTTTCTAGCAGCAGGAGCGAGGTGGCCTTGCGCTCTCCTCCTGGGTGGCTGGCTGGCATGTGGCCTTCCAGTGGTGACCGTGGAAGACCCAGAGGGCAGACAGAAGCACGTGCGGCCCTGTAAGGCTGAGAGCCAGCACACCATCGCCTGTACCCACACGTCACCTGCCCAGCCCCGAGTCAAGGCCGACACCTTGACAAGGTCTGTCCGAGACACCTGATGTATCTGAGATACACCCGAGACAAGGTCTATCAGGAGGACACCTGTGAGGAGCCACAGCCAGGATGTGGAAGGGGGCTGGAGGGAGTGGAGAAACAGGGTTGGCAGTTCAGACCCGCCCCCCCAACCCCCGCCCCCAGGGAACTCAGACTTGTTTTGAGCTCCTTCTGTGAACCAGGCTTCCCTGGTGGCTCAGCTGGTAAAGAATCCGCCTGCAATGCATGAGACCTGGGTTCAATCCCTGGGTTGGGGAGATCCCCTGGAGAAGGGAACAGCTACCCACTCCAGTATTCCAGCCTGGAGAACTGAATGGACTGTATAGTCCACAGGGTCGCAAAGAGTCGGATACAACTTTCATTTCTGTCGGCCAGTCACTGTAGACACGTTATCTCAAGGAATCTGAGCTGCGCCATTCACGCGATGCTTGTGATCACTCCCATTTAACAGACAGGGAAACTGAAACTCCCGGAAGCAACCCAGCCAAGGTCATCCAGTTAATGAGTGGCTGGACAAAGACCCACCTGCTTC
Organism: Cervus elaphus; assembly: GCF_910594005.1. Lineage (NCBI taxonomy): Eukaryota > Metazoa > Chordata > Mammalia > Artiodactyla > Cervidae > Cervus > Cervus elaphus. The sequence continues at coordinate 2,910,081 of NC_057836.1, forward strand.
TGGATCGTTCCACCACCCCACTGCCTTCACCCCGGCCTGCAGTCAGGGCAGCCAGTGCTCGTCTGAACCCTTCCTCACCTGCCGCAGGGGCCGGGGCAAGGCCCTCCCGTTGCTGGCCGGATTGTCTTCATCTGTGGACAAGGAAGCTCCCCAGGGTTCCGGGGGGCCCCGGAGGCGCTGAGAGTCCCGGGCTTCAGGCTGAACTGACACAGCAGGTTTCTGTTATTCTCGTGAAATGGGTGAGCGGCCGGGAGTGCGTGCAGACCCCGGAGGCTGCCGGCTGGCTCACTGTATTCTACTCACAGAGGCTCCGGGCTTGAAAGGACTTTCGGGTTCACCTGGCCTCGTAGCTTCCAGATATATCTGCCCTTGACCATGGTAGGCTAGATCCTGGTCCCCAAGCCTGCCCCCATATTAACCCCTAAATCTGGAAATCTAGTTCTTTAGAGGGGAGAAGGGACCTTGCAGGTGTGAGCTAAGCATCCTCGCTGGAGAGACTATCCTGGGTCAGTCAGATGGGTCCCATTGCACCCCGTGGGCCCTTAAAACCGGGACCTTTATTGACTGCAGTCAGACAGACACGGCAGCAGAAGAGGCGGAGGAATCCCAGGCTGCTGGCTGCGAAGAGACAGGACGGGGGTGTGAGCCAAGGAACGCGGCGCCTCAGAAGCTGGAAAAACAAGGGAACAGATTTCCCCGGAGCTTCCAGAAAGCCCTGACATGACCTGGACTCCAAACAGCGAGTCTCCCTGCAGGTGTGACCTGGAGGGCTGAGCTGGAGACTCACACAGTGACCGTCAGACAGAACTGTTTATATCACAGCCCTGTGCACACGCGTCACAGGCACACACACTCACATGCGTACACGCACACCACACACAGAGAGACATACATGCACATGCATACACATGCCACACACACATCCACACACCACACACACGGACCCACACACACACACACACACACATCCACACACCACACAGAGACATACATGCACACACATACATATGCCACACACACATCCACACACCACACACACGGCCCCCCCCCCACACACACATCCACACACCACACAGAGAGACATACATGCACACGCATACACATGCCACACACATCCACACACCACACACACACACACACATCCACACACCACACACAGAGACCCACATACACACACAAACACATGCCACACACATACACATGCCACAAACACACATCCACACACCACACACACAGACCCACACACACATGCCACACACACACACACATCCACACAACACACAGAGACCCACACACACATACATGCACACTCCACACAGAGACAACATACATACACATAGGCCACACATGCATGGACATACATGCATACAGCACACACATACATACAGCACACACATACACACACACATCACACACATACACACCACATACACATACATACATACACACCACATACACATACACACACCACACACACACACACACCACATACACATACACACACCACATACACACACACACCACATACACACACACACCACACACATATACATACACCACACACATACACACCACACACACACACACCCCCCACATACACATACATACACCACACACATACACACACCACACACACACACACACACCACACACATACACACACCACACACACACACACCACACACATACACACACCACACACACACACACACACCACATACACATACACACACCACATACACACACACACCACACACATACACACACCACACACACACACACACACCACACACATACACACACCACACACACACACACACACCCCACATACACACACACCACACACATACACACACATGGACACACACACACTGCTTCCTGGAGAAGGCAGACCCTGGACTGAGACTTGAAGGAGGAGGAAGAAGTTCCGGAAGAGAGTCCCTGAAGAGCAAACAACATGGGCAAAGGCTGGGAGGAAGGAGAACATTGGCAGCAGGGAAGGGTCGGCTCAGCGGACAGACATTTTCAGGAGTGTAAATGAAGGGGTGAGAAGTGAGTCTCAACAGAGGGAACACGTCACGATAGGAATGTATTAAACAACCAGGGTTTCTTGGGGAGGGAGGGGAGGAGACGCCACCAGCAGAGCTGTGCTTTACAAAGATTCATCAGAAGGGACACGGAACACTTGAGACTAAATGTTGGCTTCATTAAAAAACAATGAGAATATAAGTTTAAAAAAACAATAATGTCAACTCACACCAGCTAAACTGGAAGGAAATGTAAGTCTCTGTCAGAGAACAGCCGTCTGTGCTCCACCGGTGGGCGTTTCATTGGCACAACCACCAGGAGAAGAGGCTGGCATCTCCTGGTGAAGTTAAAGACACACACACAGACTTGCAGCTAAGCCCTCGGGGTCCACGCCATGGGAACGCTCCCACCGGTGACGGGGAGCGTCCAGTGCCCACTGGGAAAGCAAACCACACAGCTCGAGAATCAGAGCGTGCAGCCTAGGAGAGAGGACGGGTCCAATTCTGCTCCGGTTCTACAGCGGGACCCCTCCTGAGGGAGGAGTCGGGAGCCAGGGTGTGGACAGCTGGACCGCTGGGCGGTCCTCAGGGAGGGGCCATCAGACGGTGGGCGCCTTCGATCCCCTCATGTACAGTCCAAGATGTGCCAAACGGCAGTGCGCTGCAGACAGGCACGCAGGTGTAAAACTAGGAACAAAGTCAGGGAGCGATGAATATGAAACTCAGGGCGGCAGCCACCTCTCGGGGGAGGGGGCCTGGGCAGGACGCAAGGGCAGTCCGCGCGGCTGCAAAGTCAAGCAAGTGAAAGTCGCTCAGTCGTGTCCAACTCTGCGCGACCACGGGATTCTCCGGGCCAGAACACTGGAGTGGGGAGCCGTTCCCTTCTCCAGGGGATCTTCCCGACCCAGGGATCGAACCCAGGTCTCCTGCACTGCAGGCGGACTCTTTACCAGCTGAGCCACAAGGGAAGCAGGGCTGCAAAGGTCACAAGTGATTCTCCAAGGTCATGCTTCCTTACTGCCAGGGCACTCTAACGTGTTATCTGGGTACTCTACAGCTACTGAATGTATATTATTTTGATTCTACTCAATATTTCATTTCATGAAAAATGACAGGCATTTCAGGAGAATAGAGAAAAAATGCGGATTTCTAGCTAAGTTAGTAGTTAAAATTTTGTCTTATTATCTAAGCATTAAAAATAAAAATAAATTATTCTTTAAATTAAACTATGGTTGCTTTATAATGTTGGGTTAGTTTCAGGTATAAGTAAAGTGATTTCATATAGTTATTTAATATATTCATTTTCATATTGTTCTCCTTTATAAGTTATTACAAGATATTGACTACAGTTCCCAAAATAAGATTATTCTTGGTGCATACTTTCTATTGTCATTTTCCTTCTCTATGTATCCATACTGTGTCAGTAGAATTTTTTGAAAGAATGGATGTTTAATATGATTATGTTGCTTAAAATGTTTTCTAAAATTGCTTGTAACAGTCTTCAAATCGCATTTTTAAATTGTTAACATTCCACCTGAGTCCCCTCAATAGGGCATGTTTTTAATTTAAAAATATTATCTCTACGGGAGTTGAAGTACCTGGTGAGCTCACAGTAAATTCTGTGAAATGGAGAGTTTGCAGTTCTGGTATTTTGGCATCAAAATGTGGAGAGATTCCAGCAGCAGTTTTGTCACAGATCCTTTTGCCTCCATTCAGGGTATCGTGTTTCAGCGCATATTTTTTCATGACAAAATATATCAAATGCATCATCTCTATTCACGATTCTTTTGATGTTTTACTGAACATCGACTCTGTATCATCTTAGCCTGGGCCTTCTCTGGTAGCTTATGTCCCTGCCCACATCCTCTATTTATTTGAATAAACACAGAAGTGTCACTTAAAGATTCCTCCTGGTATGTCCAGGCATGCCAAGGTTTAAATAAAAATCTCAAAATGAAAACAGAACTTCACCCTTTACCACATCCAACTCCCCCTGGCTTCCTTTGGGATAAATTTCACTATCTTCCACTTGTAAGCTTTGTTTGTAAATCATCACAATAGGCGAAAAATGTTCATAACTGACATTTTGTGGCTTCCATCCATCAAATGCTTCAATTAAAGATTTCCAACTTATTTTGTACAATCACATCCAACATTTAGAGGATTTGTTTATCACAAAAGTTTAGTACTACTAGAGGACAAGCGAGTTGATATTTTGAGTAAAGGCTCAAACATTTTTTTCAAATCTGGTTGATGATGAGAAAAAGGAAAGAAAGTTCCACCATGCTGACAAAATTAAACTGTAGGTTCTTTAGAATTTAACTTCATCACCAAGTTGTTTATTTCAAGTCAGTCTGGGCACACACATAACGGATGCTGACAGCCACTGCTTCTGTTCAGTTGGCAGACCTTGGCAGCTTGTTTGAATGCATCACCAGAACACTAGCCCATTTTTGCACTTAATTTACAAAAAAAAAAAAAATCAAAACATTGTTTTTTCCCTTAATTTTTTATTGAGGTATACTTGATGTAAGTTATACATGTATCATATAGTAATTCACAATTTTTAAAGGTTATAATCCACTTTTTAAAGATTTCTTTTGATGTGGACCATTTTTCAAGGTCTTTATTGAGTTTGTTACAATATTGCTTCTGTTTTTTTGCTTTCATTTTTTGGCCTTGAGGCGTGTGGGATCTTAGTTCCTTGACCAGGGATTCACCCCACATTCCCTACATTTGAAAGTGAAGTCTTAACCACTGGACCACCAGGGAAATCCCTTTAATGGTTGTAATTCATTTATAGTTATTGTAAAATATTGGCTACCATCCCCAAGTTGTGCTTATTTTATACCCAATAGTTGGTACCTCCTGCTCCCCTCCTACATTACCCCTTCCCTCTCCCCGTTAGTAACCACCGGCTTGTTCTCTATGTCTGTGAGTCTGTTCAAAGAACATTGCTTTTACCATGACACCAGCTTCACCAAAGGAACGGTGTTTTACTAGCAATGGGAAGAGTTTCAAAAGCTTTCTTTTGATGCCATGAATTAGATGAAAATGATTAAATTATCATTGGAATTAACCGGTTTTCTTTTTGAAGCCTCTGGTAAAGATGACATAAAACTGGAATAATTTAGATGATTCCAAGCTCTGGTAATGGAGCCAACACACGCTCAGCTATCGCTCCAGGGAAAGGGGCGCTGCCCGCGGTAAGAGGCGTGGCCGCTGCAGCCCCCCACCCCCAGTCGTAGACTGGTCAGCTCACCCCTGACCTGGGCTGGGATGGAGGAGCCGGCAGGGTTGAGATCAGCTGTCATGGGAGTGCTCACAGCATTTGCCAAACCCACCACTCAATGCAGCTCCGGAGGGCGCAGTTGCATCTAAAGGGTGAAAGGTCTGGCACGGATGCTGAGAGAAATCAGGATGGTGTCATCTCGGAGGTGGGACACCGGTGGCCTCGGGGTGCGTGAGGACCACGTGCGCCCGTGTCCTCACCATCCCAGCGCAGCTCTAGGGTTTGCTGTCTTGCTATTGTTATTGAATGCCTTTGAGGGCAGTTGAGAGGAGATTGCTTTAACGATCCAGGAAGCCTGGGGGTGCGGTTGCTGTTGAGAAGGACACATGCTGACTGATGACCCACAGGGCCTTCAGCTCCCACGAGGGGTGTTTTCCATATGATTTCTGCTCTGTTCCAGACCTGCCATCACTAGAAGCAGGGCCCAGAGGTCAGAAGGTACCTGAGACCCCAGAGCTGGCAAGAGACACAGTCGGGGGTCAGCCAGGTTCATAGGGAGGCTCATGACTCCAATCTGCTTTATGGGTGGGGGGATGCAAAATGCCACCAGGAAAGACAGAGCAGGAAGCTAAGACAGTGAACACCCAGACTCGGTCCACCTCAGGCGCAGAAAGACACTCCCGCCCGCCTGTCTCTCTGAGCCGGACCTGCTTGTGCCCAGCTGGGCTGCAGAGCCATCCAGGCCACCACGGCGGTGCTGACCTCGGGATGATCTCCATGAAGGTGGGACACGATGGTCCCGGGCCCCTCCCTGACACCCTGTCCTGCAGAGGGAGAGGAGTTAAGTGCCAGCCACCCCCTCAGTAGCAGGAGCGCTTGCATCTCACGGGGTCCCGAATGGGATGCAGGGAAGCTGCAGAGCTGAGGGCTCCTTCCAGAACACGGGAGGCAGCCCTCATCCACCTGCATCAGGCCACGATGCTGTGTCCACGCAGCGACAGCCACGCCGGAGCCCAGAGCCACGGCCCCGGCCGCAGCGGTTCCCGGAGGACCCAGTGGCCCTGCTCAGCGCTCACACGCCGTGTGGTCCCCACACACCGTCTCCCCACAGCGTTCACTCGGGCAGGAACGCTCGGCAGTCACATGCCCTTGGACTCTGGTGGCCCCGGGGCAGCTCAGGGGGCCTCACCGAAGGTCCCTTCATCATCACGGGGTTCACCCTGAAGAGCTGCTGTGATGACCGAGGGTGAGGCCTGGGTCTGGCCCCTCCTTCCCCAGCCTCCTGGGACCCTCAGACGCTAGGCTTCCAGGCATGTCCACCAGGACCATCTGATCCCCGAGTCTCGGGGACACTGGCTGGAGAGGACCCTCCCACTCCCTGGCCCACCCCCTCCTCTGCTGAAAAGGTGTCACTTGGCAGAAAGCATTTCCTGGTCAGATCAGACACCCACTGCGCAGTGGGGATGAGAGAGCGTGGAGGAGAGCTGACGCCGAAATGTGATGAACACACGCGCCAGGAGGCCCAGGCTTGATCTCCCCCGCGTCTCAGACGTCCCATCTGACCTCCTGCTCTCCGTGTCCTCAGCTGTCCTCTCAGGATGACTTATCAAAGCGCATAGGCACCCTCTGTCCGCACGTCCGCTGGCGAGCACGTCTCCTGTGAGCGCCTGGATGCAGGGGGCAGGGGATAGAGACACGGAGGCAGAGGAGGCTGGTCCTCAGCTAGAGGCTGGGAGGGGCCCAAGGAGGCCCTGCAGAGGGACCCGGGTGTGAGACGGACCCGTGCTGGGTCCGCCTGTCCCGGGCCTCCTGCCTCAGGGCTGGGCCCTCTGCACCCCCTCCAGCCACGCACCTGGCATCCACAAACACGCAGGAAACACTCGGAAGACAATCCTGACGCAGTGTACAAGGTGACATCACGCTGGACCGCTGGGCATTCCCAATGCTCCACCGCCAGTGACTCGGTTAGAGCTGCGGACCAGCGGAAAAGATAAATCGCCTTCAGGCCAGATGCACAGCTGGGCTGCATGCCACATCCTGGGGGGACTGCAGACACCCTGGTGTTCCAGATAGCCGTCAGAAGCCCGGATGGATGGACAGACACATTTTGTTCCAAATGAACAATTAGGTTGATCAACACCGGGTTAAGGAGGAACATGGCAAGTGAGTTTGAAATGTGTCCTTCTTACCTCAGACACTACCTGTTCACTTGTCCTGACTGCACGGATGTCGGCCCCCTGCTTAGCTTGGAGCTTGATTTAGTTGTGGAATCAATGCATCACCCAGTCCAAATGTAACCAAGCAGGATCCTCTGGGTCCTCCCTGTCCTCCACCTGACTCTTGCCTATAAAGAAACTTTAGCCTCCGAGGCCTTCCCTGAGTTCCAAAGAGTAAATTTAATCAGAAAAGTGACAGAATGCAGAAACAATGGGAAACAGTAAGCAAAACAACACAGTAATAGCTAAGCCATCAAACAAAGTCAAGGATGTTTAGTTCCTTTAAAGACTATAGGGAATATTCTGAGCCACATCCCATGAGCCGTTTGGCAGATACTGAAATGCCCACCAGGTGGAAAACTGAATGACAGAATGCAGCCCACCAGCATGTAGACCCCAGACTGGTTGGAACCAGAAGGTTGATGATGTTGACTCCCAGTTACCTCACCATCAGCCAATCGGAGGAATGCTCACGAGCTGACCACACCCCCTGAAAACCTCCTCCCCTCACCCGGTCTTTAAAACCATCCCCGTGAAAGCCTTCGTGGACTTCGGGCCTTTTAAGCAGAAGCTGTCTGGACTCCTTGTTTGGCACCTGCAATAAACGCCGCACTTTCCTGCACCACGGCCTGGGGCCAGTAGATTGGCTTTTAGGGCGCACAGCAGAGCAGACCCAAGTCTGGTTCAGTAACACAATCGCCTTAGTTCATGGATGAGGAAACTGAGGCCCAGAAGTGGGCAGTCTCAGCCAGAGTCACAGAGAGCTTTCCCCAAGAGCCGGATGCAGGGAAAGGTACACACCCCAATGTTCACTGCAGCCAAGATGTGGAAGCAACATAAGCGCCCAGCAACACAGGGATGCTACAGACAATGCGGTACATAGGCACAATGGAGCATTACTCGGCCATAAAAAGGAGCAGAGGAATGCCGTGTGCAGCACCGTGGATAGACCTAGAGACGATCACACTGAGCGAAGTCAGTCAGACAGAGGACACACATCATATGATATCACTTATAAGCGGAATCTAAAAAACATTGTACAAATGATCTTATTTACAAAACAGAAGTAGAATTACAGATCTAGAAAACAATCTTATGGTTCTGGGGGGTGAGGGGAGAGAGCAGTAAATTGGGAGACTGGGATTGATGTATACACACCACTACATGTGAATAGATAACTAACAAGGACCACTGTGGACTTCCCTGGTAGCTCAGACGGTAAAGAATCCAACTGCCAATGCAGGAGACCTGGGTTCAACCCCTGTGTTGGGAAGACCCCTTGGAGAAGGGAATGGCAACCCACTCCAGTATTCCTGCCTGGAGAATCCCATGGACAGAGGAGACTGCAGGCCAGCCCCTCCCCTGTACCTGCCCTGGCAGGCCCCGCTTGGGGCAGCTGACTGTACAGCAGATCCAGCCCCTGGGGGAGCTCCGCGTCGCAGGTGTCCGAGGGTACCCCCTGCAGGTCGGGCTGAGCAGTGGGGTCTCGGGGCTCAGGCAGCGGCTGGACCCACAGTGATGCGGATCCAGCTCCTCCCATCCCCTCACCTGAAGCTGGAGCTGGCTGTTTTTATGAACACCATGCTCCCTTCCCTGACGATGACTCTTCTGAAGTTTAAACAGCCATGATTTCTCTTTTATGCCCTGGCATTTGTTTTCCCAGAAGATGATCATCCATTCACGGAGTAGTAATGATCTATTAATATGGAAAGATGGGAGAGAGAGCTGGGGTTGTGAAAGAACACACATTTTTATTCAAATACATTACATGGATGTTCGATTAAAATGCTCCTCTTAGAATTGACACTTAGTCACAGCCCTCTCTGGGCACCTGCTGCCAATCCTCCTCCTTTATTACGGCCACGCCGAACAAAAGGGCTATTCAGAACGCAGGCTATTTGCAAGCCCAGGACCCTAGCATTCTCATCGCTTGTTTTGTTTGGTACATCTCGTCCCCCAAATGCGCTTCTTCCAAAATGAATCAGACCCGCGGGTTGGTCCAGAGGGAGAAGGGGGTACTTGGCCCCCGGTCCTGCTCCTCCCAAACCTCCCCCTGGCCAGATTCTCGCAGCTGAAGATCCGTGTCTCCGCAGACTCTTTCCCAGACTTCTTCCTTGAGACGGCAGCCACGCTGCACTCAGGAGAACCCCCCTCCTCCAACCCCCACCCCCGTCCCAGAGCGCTGCCCTCCCATCAGACGCGCCACAGCCCTGCTGGCTAGTACGCGGTGGAAATCGGGAAGCTCTGGTGCTCGAGGAGGCCTGTGTTCGAGGCCTGCCTCCCCCGGTGTGGGGCAGGTGCAGTTGATAAGAGTTTCGTCAAGGGCAGTATCCTGACATGAAGCCCCCACGTGGTGGCACTGTGGAGGAGCTGAGCGCTTGGAGTGCGGGTGTAAGGCTGTCTCCACGGTCCTGCCGAGGACGGAACGGCCCCCAGCTCTGCCTCCAGCCCCAGAGCACAGGGTCTCCCACTGACGTGTAACCAAGGGTGTAACCCACCCAGCCCCGAGCTTCGGCCTCAGGCAGCCACAGGCAAGGCCAGGGGTTTAGGTGGGGACAGACGCTCCCCAGACTCGGGTGGGCTCCCCGTGTCTCTGCCCAGGAAGTGGGTCTCAGAGAACCGGAAGGCGGCCCAGGGCACACACCCCAGCACACCCCAGCACGGATGGGGGCGGGGTGGAGCTGGAGCAGGTCACCGGGGGAGCGCTGGCTCCTAAGTGGCAGGGTCTGGCCTTAACTCGAGCCGCCTGGCCCCATGGTGCTGTGCTGCCCCTGGCCGAGATGATGCCTGCAAATGCTTCCCTGGTGGCACAGCGGTAAAGAAGCTGACTGCCAATGCAGGAGACACAGGCTCGATCCCTGCATCGGGAAGATCCCCTGGAGGAGGAAATAGCAACTCGCTCCAGTATTCCTGCCTGGAGAATCCCATGGGCAGAGGAGCCTGGCGCGCTACAGTCCATGGGGTCACAGAGTCGGACAAGACTGAGCACGCACACACACACCCTTCACACACACGTGGCCGCTCCTAGCCAGTGCTGCTTCCCTCCCCATGGCCTTCCCCGCATCCCTCCTAGCCAGTGTTGCTTCCCTCCCCGTGGCCTTCCACACATCCCTCCATGCCCGTCCATCAAATAGCCCCTCCTCCGAGAGGCTGCTGGGATACTGAGAGGCTGTCCCTTCCCCCATGTCGGAGTTCATGCTCCGTGACCGAAGTTTAGCTAGGGGCCCATGTCACACAGAACCCCAAGGCCCAAGTCCTGGTCACAGCCCAGTCCTGGGGTCAGGAGACCATTGTCCCAGACCTGCCCTCGTCTGGAGGCCGGGATGAGTCCTTCTGTTTTTTCAGTCTCCTTATGTAAAATGGAGAAGTTTGGACTGGGTAACTTTTATGTGACCCCTCCCAGGCCACCTAGGGACTAGTCATCTGCCAGAGGACCTCCCCGGTTCCCTCCCACCCGGAAACCTCTCCCCAAATAACCTCCCCGCCAGGTGTCTTCCCACAGGTAACCTCCCCCAGGTAACCTCCTCCCAGGTAACCTCCCCCAGGTAACCTCACCCAGGTAACCTCCCAGGTAACCTCCCCCAGGTAACCTCCTCCCAGGTAACCTTGCCCAGGTAACCTCATCCCAGGTAACCTCCTCCCAGGTAACCTCCCCCAGGTAACCTCCCCCAGGTAACCTCCTCCCAGCTCCCCCAGGTAACATCCCCCAGATATCTCCTCCCAGGTAACCTCCCCCAGGTAACCTCCCCCAGGTAACCTCCTCCCAGGTAACGTCACCCAGGTAACCTCCCCCAGGTAACCTCCCCCAGATATCTCCTCCCAGGTAACCTCCTCCCAGGTAACCTCCCCCAGGTAACCTCCCCCAGGTAACCTCCTCCCAGCTCCCCCAGGTAACCTCCCCCAGGTAACCTCCTCCCAGGTAACCTCCCCCAGGTAACCTCCTCCCAGCTCCCCCAGGTAACCTCCCCCAGGTAACCTCCTCCCAGGTAACCTCCCCCAGGTAACCTCCTCCCAGCTCCCCCAGGTAACCTCCCCCAGGTAACCTCCCCCAGGTAACCTCCTCCCAGGTAACCTCCCCCAGGTAACCTCCTCCCAGCTCCCCCAGGTAACCTCCCCCAGGTAACCTCCTCCCAGGTAACCTCCCCCAGGTAACCGCCCCCAGGTATCTCCTCCCTCTCCATCCTACTTGGAGCACACTCCCGCCCCAGCGCAGAGGCCCCTGCAGGGGGAGCCCGGGAGGCCCCTGGGCCGCCGCCCTGCTCAGCCTGTACACACCGCAGCCCTCATCAGGTCCTGCCCTCACAGGCAGATGCCAGCTCTCACCTCTTCACACACTTTGCAGCGTTCACTTTCCGTTCTGTATCTGAGGGCCCGAGTGTGCAGTCCCGGGCCCGTGTCTGCCGCATGTCCTTACTGACGCTCGCTCACAGCCTGTGTCCTCCTGGTGTGACGGCAGACTTGTCACTGTGCAGTAGGTCAGATGCTGGCGGTCTCAGTGTCTGGGGGTCCAGCAGACTTCAAGGGGGGCCCCCACCCCCACGGGGGGTCACTGTCTTTCTTCAGGAGCCTGGGGTGGTGCTGAGCTCGGACCTCGGGGCCCCAGGTCGGCTGAGGTAGGATGGGGCGCAGGCCCCGCCTCGCTGGGGCTCCCCGGAGGGAGGCGGGGCCCCTGGGCAGCGTTGCCGGCTCAGCGTCTCACTTGCCCTCCATCGGTGTTCCCTAGTCTTTTCCCTCTTACTTCTCCCTTTGTCCTGAAATGCTCCAAACACTGCCTGGGGCTTCCAGTTAGGGTGTAGGAGATAAAGGCCAGTACTCCAGGGAATCGGCAAGAACACACACACAAACTGCGGAATCGTACCCGACAAGCCTTCAAAGAGCTACAAACGCAAAACACTCCAAATGAAGCAAATTCCAGAGAAAGACAGGGCCTTCACAAGCGAACAGAGACCCACGTCCGCCACCGAGGCTGGGCCTCACTCCTCGGCCTGCCCCAGACCAAGACACTCCAAGGCACGAGGAAGAACCAGCGTGACTTTTTCAGCCCTTTGGGCTCTTGTGACAGACTAGACTTTTTCTTTACTTTTTATTGAAAGATTGTTGATCTACAATGTTGTGTTAGTTTTAAGTATACAGCAAAGTGATTCAGCTATATGTATATAACATACAAATATAATCTATTGCATATACATAAATAATATATACATTATATAACATATATAATGTATACATAAATGCATATATGCCTATGGTACATATATATGTGTATTATATATACATATTTGTGACCCCAAGGACTGTAGCCCGCCAGGTTCCTCTGTCCATGGCTTCTCCAGGCAAGAACACTGCAGTGGGTTGCCATGCCCTCCTCCAGGGGATCTTCCCAACCCAGGGATGGAAACTGCATCCCTTACATTTCCTGCATTGGCAGGTGGGTTCTTTACCACTAGTGCCACCTGGGAAGCCCATAATACATATAAATATATATACATATACACGTGTATATACATATTATGTATATTCTTTTTTAGATGACAGGCTGGAACTTGAAAGAGCCCAAAGGTACAACAGTCTCCATCACCTGATAGTCCTACGTTAGAGACAGATGGGGTGAGGTTGGAAAGGAGAGCACCACCTCAAAGTTTCCCCGTGTTTAGATCCCAGGACCCTTCTGGGGATGAGATGGTGTCTGACTTGATTCTCAAAAGAGTTGAAACCACAGGTGAACTAGAACCAATCAAAGCTGTAACAAATCCCCAGTGAGCTCAATTCCTGATAAGACCACAGGGATGGCCCCCTTCAGGAAGATGTAAGAGGCACTGGAGTTTGGGGCTGAGAGCAGAAAGAGGTCTCCCTGGTCTCCTGGTACCTGCAGGAGGAAAGGGTCTGACCCCGCCCTCAGCACATGTGATACCAGAGAGGAACTGAAACATAGATGAGCTGAGGCCAGCCCCAGTTCAGTTGGTCTCTTGGCTGAAAATGACCAATAATCAAGAGAAAAAACAGCTCATAGAAATGCTCAGATGACCCAGATGTTGGAATTAGCACACAACAGCTTTACATTTTTATTATAAGTTTGGTAAATAATTTAGAATAAAATATGAATTCAGAATGAATGAATAGAGATTATTGACTGCATGAAGCAATGCTATTATCATATTATGGTTATAAACAAGTAGAAATAAAATACATGACAATCACAGCACAAAGGGAAGGGAATTTAAGGGACTCACAGCTATAAAGTCCTTGGATCCGTTGTGCTTGAGGTGGGATCATTTATTTATTCACCTGTGTCAGCTCTTGGTTACGGCATGTGGGATCTTCCATTGCAGCCCACAGACTCTCTAGTTGTGGTGTGCGGGCTTAGCTGCTCTGTGGCCTGAGGGACCTTAGTTTCTTGACCAGGGATCAAACCTGAGTCCCCTACACTGCAAGGCAGATTCTTAACCACTGGACCACTAGGGAAGTCCCAAGGTGGCCTAACATGAAAGCAGTGCAGATTGTGAGCTTTTAAGGATTTGTGTTGCAATACCCAGAACTATCACTTTAAAAGAAAGAGCTACTGAAAGGTCAAGAGAGGAAATTCAATAGAATATTCTAAAATATTCAGTGAATCCAGGAGAAAGCAGTAAAGAATCAGAGAACAGATGGCACAAATAGAAAGCAAATAGCAAGAAAGAGGATGTAAACTGAACTTGATCAGTAATTTAATTAAATGTAAGTGGAATAAACACTCCAATGAGCAAGCAGGATTGTCAGATGGTATAGAATTAGAATCAAGTAAAACTGTAGGACAAAATCTCCTAACATCATGTAAAAAGTTTGAACAAAGTATTAGCAAACCAAAACCTGTGTATGTGCATGTTATAAACAAGTGGGATTCATTCAAAGTGCAAGGTTGGTTTGACATTTAAAACTCCATATAATTCACCAAATCAACAGAATAAAGGAGAAGAGAATGATCATCTCAATAGTTGTGGAGAAAGCATTTGAGAAGATTCAACACCTACTCAGAAAGTGTTTAGCTTTCTGCGGAAAAGAAAAGTCTTAGCAAAATGGAACAGAAGAAACGTCTCCAATCTATAAAGAGTATTTACACAAAACCCTATAGCTAATGTGCAACTTGATGATGGAATATTGAATATTTTACTAAGATTATGAACAAGGCAAGATGTCCTTCTTCACCACTTCCACTTGACATCCTCAAGGAGGTCCTGATCTAGATACTGAGGGAAAGTAAGAAGAGAAATGAAAGGCAAAAGGACTGAACAGGAAGAAGCAAGATTGTCTGTATGGGCCAATAAGACTATGTATATGGAAATCTTAAGGAATTTAAGGCAAAAACAACTAAAAGTAGCAAGCCAGTTTAGCAAAATTGCAAAATATAAAGGCATATACAAAAACTAATCTTATTTCTACATATTACTAGTAAACAATTGGAAAATGAACATTTTAAATACCATTTATAATAGGATCAAAACATGTCAAATGCCTAAGAATGCATCTAATAAAAGATATGGAAGATCTCTACACTGTAAGCATAAAACACATTGAGAGGAATTAATGTCTTCAGAACCTTGTGCAATTCTCATAGATTAGAAAATGCAATTTTGTTAGCATGTCAGTTTTCCTTAAACTGGTCTATAAAGGCCATCCAATCCTAGTAAATTTCCAGCAGGCTTTTTACAGAAATTGAAAAGCTAATTCTAAAGTTAATCTGAAAATGTAAAGAGCCTAGAATATCCAAGAAAATCTTTGGAAAAAACCAATAAAGTTGGAGGGCACTGTCTAATATCAAGATTTACCATTGTTGTTGTTCAGTCGCTAAGCCATCTCGGACTCCTTGCAGCCACATGGACTGCAGCATGCCAGTCTTCCCTGTCCTCCACTATCTCCCAGAGTTTGCTCAAGTCATGTCCATTGAGTTGGTGATGCTATCCAACCAAAGTTTCAATAATTAAGACTTTGTAATAATAGCACAAAGATAGACAAACAGATCAATGGTGTGGAATAGAGTCTAGAAATCGATTCACACATGTAGAGTCAACTGAGGCATCAGGGCAATTTAGCAGAAAAAGGAGCCTTCTCAACACATGGGAGTGAGACTAGCTGGCAGTATGGAAAAGCTAAACTTCAGTCCCTCCCTCACCCCACATGCACATCATTCAGACGCATCCTTGACCAAAAGGAGAAAGGTAGAATGATGAATCTTCTAGAAGAAAACGTGAGAAAATAGCCTCATTACTTTGGAGGAGGCAAATATTTTTTAGAGAGGACACAAAGTAGTCATAAAGAAATGTATAAATTTAATGTCATCAAAATTTAAAACTTCTGCTCATCAAAGACACTTTTAAGTGAAAAACAATCCATGGATCAAAATATACATTTCTGACCAAAAAATCTCATAAGTTTTATATATAAAGAGCTGCCATAAATCAGTAACAAGCAGGCAATCCAATTAAAAATGGGCAAGCAACGTGAATGGGCAATTCACAAAAAGAGATGTACTCATGGTCAATAAGTACAGGCAAAGTGCTCAAACTCATTGCCTTAAATGCACAATGAGACACCATTTCTGACTCACTGGAAGGGTTAGGAAAGAAAGACTGGCAGCAACAAGCTTTAGCAAGGGTGAGGAGCCCCTGGGACCCTCGTGTTCCTCCGGGTGGGAATGTAAAATGATTAAACCATTTTAGAAAACTGTGTGGTGGTGTATACTGAAATTAAGCATACATTTACCATATGACCCGGCAATTCCACTGCTAGGAATGTACCTAAGAGAATGCATATGGCCACCAAAAAAGAAATCATGATAATAGCTAGAACCTGGAAACAGTTCAAACGCCCATCCACAGGGGAATGGATGAACCGTCTGCCATCCATCCACACGGGCCGTATTTGGCAGAGACAGGGAACAGCCCACAGACATCGTGTTGAGTGAAAGAGCCGGACCCCCCAGAACACAGACTGCATGATTCCTCCCACAGGGGGTCAGGAGCCTGAGAAACTGGCCACGTGAGATGATGGGGCTGACTGGCCTAGGGCATCACCCACTATGGGGCGGGGTCGGGGGCGGTCCCAGACTCCCCAGCAACACCACTCACGGCTTCCTTTCTCCATACATCTGGAGTGGGGAGTCTGACCCTTCCGTGGCACAGGATGTGACTCGGGTCACAAGTAGGTCCTGAATCCCAAGTGTAGACGTGGTCCTCAGCTTCCTCGTGTCTAAAACAGAGAGGGAAGGATGAGCAGAGACCAGACGCTCAGCATGCACACCCCATGGGCACACGGGGCCCCTCTGGCAGCACCCTACCTGGGACAGGGACATGGGACCCCAAGACTTGCTGAAGCAACGACCTCAACCCCATCTCAAAGGCCAGCGCACCACTTCCACAGTCTGCCTGACCCACAGCCTGTCTGACTGCATTCCATGACCAACCATGATGCCAGTGAGATGCTGGTCACCCTTCCTACCACCTGTAAGGCCTCCACCCAACTGGGGTCAGAATCTGCTCTGGGCCCAAGTGGGGCTGAGGACTCACACTCCCCAGAAAGGGCAGAGCCTGCTGCCCTCTCTCCAATCCCGCATGTCCAGCCGTTTCCCCTTGACTCTGGGTCACTCCTGGGCTTGCCACTGTGATTAGTTTTTTTTCTGTAGAGAAAATGGATTTAAATTTAATTGTCGCTTGAAAGAGAAGGGGTGGGGTGGGGCAGCTGGGGAGGAGGGACTGGAACAAAAGGAGAAAAGCAGAGGCCTGATCAATTGTTTCAATTTAAAGAGGCTGCAGTCAAATGGCTGGAAGACAGAGTTATGTGCCTCCCGAAAATGCGGCAATAAATAAGGGAAATCACCCAGAACAAATAGCGCCAGCTGTTTAGATGAAAGAGGAGCCAGGAAATGTGAAGAATGGACGACCACAGCCAGAAATGACAGGCAGGGCCAGCGGGGTTGGGGGTGGGGAGCAGAGACCCGCGGGCAAGTGCCCCGTCCTGGGGAAAGCGAGGGTCCTGGATGCTCTGTTTAGGGGCCCTCTAGCCTCTCAGCCTGGGGTGCCCTGGGAGGGGGGCTTGGGGAGCAGAGAATCCTTGGGGGGGAACTGCCCAGCCAGGGCACTGCGGTACAGACACATCACCCAGCCAACACTCATTCATTCAACTAACACCCATAAGCTCTGACAACTCATATCTCACCTTCACACAGCTCTGTTTTGTAGGCGAGGAGCCCATGCTCAGGGCAGGCAACTGGTCTACGAGAGGTCACACAGCATCTGACTCCATTCCCTGCCTGGATGCCCTCCCTGATGAGCCACTTGGTCCCTGAGATCCCAGAAGAGGCCAGGTCGGGTTGAGCAGGACCTCAGCACCTAGGCGTTGGGTTTGCAGAACACTTCTCCCTTCCTCACCTGGGTTCCGGAGTGTTACACAAAAGGAAGTCCCTCTTTGTGGAAACATGAGAGGTAGAGAAGAGGCATGCCCATCGGTCAGCTCTGAGCAGTGGCTAGATGGAAAGAACATCCATGGACAAGTCACCCATGGAGCCTCAGTTTTCCCATCTCTGAAATGGGAACAATACAATCCCAAAGTTGAAAGTGGTCACAGAAGTCACCAAACTCAAACCCTTAGACCAGATCACTAGGCTCTCCTTACACACCACTGAAGTCAGAAGCTCACTGCATCCCTCCATGATCTTTTTATCCCCATCCTGGATCTGTGGGGTTAAAATTTTTCTTTATATTGAGCCCAAAATGCTCTGTCTTCCCCTGAAACCACTCAGCATGCATGCAGTTTGGAGCACTTCTTTCTAAGCCTTCACCACCCTCCCTGAGTCTCCCCCCAATGCTCCATAAAATGCCTGGATTCCCAGCCTAGGTACACATCAAGGGCAAACACTCTGCAGAATCACCAGTCACTTAGAATGATCATCTCATTCTTGCCTGAGGGCAAACAATTTTTTCCAAAATGTTTTCTGCCTCCATCGTAAACTGCTGGGTAATGAGGATGCTGGGCGGTGTCCAGCCCTGGTGTGCTGTGCAACATGGGGCAAGACACATTAGCCTCTCTGTGCCTCAGGGACCCCACGCGAAGAGCAGGAATGATATCATCTCCTCAGAGAATTCTTGTAAGGATTAAATGAGTTAATTTAGGAAATGTTATCAATAGTGACCAGAGAACAGCTGGCACAATAAAAATGTTAAGAGTCATCACCATCGCTATCACCACCTCCACTACCACCATCACCTCCACCGCCATCATCATCATCATCACCACCATCATTACCATCAACACCACCATCACCATCACCACCACCATCACCACCATCACCACTACCATCATCATCACCACCATCACCATCATCATCACCACCATCACTGTCATCAACATCACCACCATCACCACCATCATCATCATCACCACCGCCATCATTACCATCAGCACCACCATCACTGTCATCACCACTACCATCGTCACCACCACTACCACAATCATCACCATGATCATGATCACCACCAGTCATCAACTTCACCACAACCATCACCATCATCATCATCATCACCATCATCACCACCACCATTACCATCAGCACCACCATCACTGTCATCACCACTACCATTGTCACCACCATCACCATCATCACCATCATCACCACCATTACCATCATCACCATCACCACCATCATCACCACCATCACCACCATCACCATCATCACCATCATCACCACCATTACCATCATCACCATCACCACCATCATCACCACCATCACCGTCATCACCACTACCATCATCACCATCATTACCATCATCAACACCATTACCACCATCACCATCACCACCATCATCACCACCATCACCGTCATCACCACTACCATCATCACCATTACCATCATCAACATCATCACCACCATCATAGCTATGACTATTTTGTTGTTGTTTACTGTTTTTTTCACCCATCAAATGAGGTTGTAATAGGTTTTCTGAAAGGGATCCTCCTGCTCTGGAACTGAGACTCTTTTCCTCTCAATCTCTCACACATTTCTGCTGTCAAGTCACTGCTGCATGCAGACTTATGTGAGGTCACTTGTCCCATTGGGGTAATTGACCTAACAGGCTTAATGAACTCGGCGCCTTCCCACCCCACCCTCAGGATGTAAAGGGCTGCTCCATCTGCACTCATCCCTGACACAATGGCCTTCTCTGGGCAAAGTGTCAGTCAGACGAGATTGGTGACATACATCTCATTGGCAATTTCATTTAGGCACTCCAGCTCCACCTTCACGTCTATAAACCCAAGGTAATTGCTGGGCTGCTCCATGCCCACCCTGCTCACATAGGAAGGGAAACATCTTATGTTTCCATAACAGCAACCTGACCCATATGTTCACAAGCTTTTTCCAGCATGTTGAAGATTTGGGACCCTCACTATCATGCCAGGACCCAGGCCCATCATCTCTCTCCTGGGCCATCCTCCACACTGCCATCCTCTGAGTAAGATTTATAAAAGGCAAATGTGATCAGATCACTCTGCATTTAAAGACTTCAGAGCTTCCCACTGCCCACAATATCAAGCCCAAACTGCTCAGCCTGAAACCAATGACCCTAGGTTATGTCCCTTAATCTCAACCTGTTCAGCCCAATCTTCTGCTACTTCCTGCCCCACCTTCGGGATCCTTCTGCACTCCTTGCCAACTCTGTGTGTTCTGTTCCTTCTGATCAGGAGGCCTGTTCCCCAGCCCCTTTCCTCCCAGACCAGCATTCAGTCATCACTTAAGGCCCAGCTTACACAAGTCACCTCTTCCGGGAAGCTCTCCTGATTCCCCAGCAGACATGCCCTTCATTTGACCCCACGACACCAACCACACTTGTCAGTATGTCTGTTTACAGATTGTTCTTCACCAAGTATGCTCTGAAAGACTTAAGGGTAAGAACCACAGCAGAGCCATCTCTGAATCCTGGAGCCTAACACAGAATGATGCTCAGGAAGTGCTTAATAACAAATGACTGAATGGATGGATGGATGATGGTGGGCAGATGGATGGATGGATGTCTGGGTGCATAGATGGATAGGTGGGTGAACAGATAGGCAGTAGCTAGACAGATGGATGGGTAGATGGTGGATGGTGGATAAAAAGATGGTGGATTGCTGGATGGATGAATGGATTCATGGATTCATGTTACCAGCAAGGATAAGTGTGTCTCCTGCTGGGTCCCCGGGCAATCAAGACTGTCTCTGACTGAGACAGGCTGGGGCTGGAGCTAGGTCACCAGGCTGCTTCAGGATCCACTTTAAGATTCATTGGGTGGCTGGGTGGATGCCAGAGTGAATATTTTTAAACTCAGTGTGAGAATGGTTTTTCCTTTAGTAAAGACCTTATGCCTTTTTATTTGTTTATGACCCGACTGAGTATGTTTGATCTGCTATACGTTTGTTTTATGCTTTTTGAGTTTTATGCTTATTTCTTGTGTTCTTTCATTTCTGAAAAAAAAAAATTGTATGTGTTGATAGTGGTCATCTGGGGCTTTCATTCTTAACCAGTGATTCCAAAAGGATCAATCCTGCTTTTAATTCTTTCAGACTCTGCCTTTATGTTGTTAGAATTATTCTTTAGTCTGCAAGTCTCTGAGGCCAAAGACAGGAATGAACCTTCATCTTTTGAATCTTTTAAGAAAAATGTATTGAACACACTCCCTTTGGGACCTGTCTGCCCAGGCCGGTGGAATCATCCAGAAAGATTCAGCGCTGAGGGCCGGGTCCAGGGAGGCATGTGGGAGGAGAGGCTGGCACGGTTCTGAAACCCAGCGCTTGGGACCCACTTCTCACCCGGTCTCTGTGTGTGCCTACAGTCGAGCCTCTCGGGTCAGCTCCGGCCCTCACGGGTCTGCGGACAGCAGAGCGGTCCTTGTACTTGGAGAGGCTGACGTCCCGGCGCCCAAGTCTGGGTCGCTGAACTTTGCTATAGCAACCACGCATTTTGAATGAAAATGCACGAGTGACTGAAGGCCGTTTGCCCATTGTTAAACCAAGAGAAGCCCCAGGTTGGCTGTCACATGTGGGCAGGGTGCTCAGATCTGTGGAGGAAGACATGTTTCTCCATGAGAAAAACATTCCAAGTCCAGAGCGGGAGCAGCCATGTCTGTGTGCCTGCCCCCCACCCCCCCAGCGGTGGGCTGGCTCCTTCACCCATAGCCTGCCATTTCATCCCCCCACAGCCCTGGGACTCGAGCCCCAGTGCCTAGGTGGGGGGCTCCTCTCCACGACGGAGCAATGAACCAGAAGCTGGGATTCCAGCCCCAAAGTGTGCATCCCAGTCCCTGCGACCTCAGATGCCCCAGGCCTTGTCCCTCGGGGTCCCCTTGCCCTCTCGGCCCCCAGTCATGAAGCCCAGGACCCTCACCCCCTGCTCCGATCTGCCCAGCAAGCCCCAGGGTCTTGCCCTGAACTGAATGAGGCCTCCTGCCCAGGCACGCTCCTCCCTGCCTGGCTCAACCGCAGTGTTCCCCCGGCCTCGAACGTTCACCCCTTCCTCCCCCGCCTCTGCAGATCCTACACATCCTTCCAGGTAGAGGTGTAGAGGTTCTGAGCACAGGCCTCTGGGAGAGACCACCTGAGCTGAAGTCCCAGCTTGGCCCCTTTCCTGCTGGGGGACCAGGAGCAACTTCTGGAATGCCCTCGAACCCCACTTCCTCAGTGGCCCAGTGGTTAGGACTTGGCTTTCACTCCAGGGGGACAGGGGTTTGGTACCTTGTCAGAGAACTAAGAGCCCACGGGCCATGTGGTATGGCCAAAAACACATTTCTTTTAAAGCTCATCAAGTTTACCATCTTAACCAGTTTTAAGTGTACATGTCAATGGCAGTAAGCAGAGTCACATCATTCTGAAACAGATCTCCAGAACCTTCCAATCTTGCAAATCTGAAACTTCTATAGAAATTAAATAACATCTCCCCCTCCCCTCCAGCCCCTAATAACAATCATCCATTCTATTCTGCTTCTATGAATTGGACTACTTTGCATTGTTCATATTAGTGGCATCATAGAGTATGTGTCTGTTTGTGACTGGGTTACCTCAATCAGGATGAGGCCCTTGAGATGTACCCATGTTGTCGTATGTGACAGAATTTCCTTCATTCTGGGGGGTGAAAATGCTCCATCATATGTATGGACCACACTTTGTTTATCCATTAGACCATCAGTGGAAATTTAGGTTGCTTCCACCTCTTCGCCACTGTGAATAATGCTGCTCTGAATATGACTGCGCAAATATCTCTTTGAGACCCTGCTTTCAATTATTTCGGGTTTATACCCACAAGTGTGGCTGTCCATGGGGTCACAAAAAGTCGGACATGACTGAGCGACTGAACTGAACTGAACCGACCCAGAGGTGAAATTTCTAGATCATATGATAGTTCTATTTTTAACTTTTTTTAGACATTCCATACTGATCTTCATAGTTAGGTCACCATGTTACAATCCCACCCACAGTATACAAGGGCTCAAATTGCTCCACATATTTCCTCACCAATACTTTTTTCCTGCTGTTGTTGTAGCTTTTTAAATAGTAGCCATCCTAACGAGTGTGAGCTGGTATCTCACTGTGGCTTTGCTTTGCATTTCTCTGATGATTAATGGTATTGGAAATCTTTTCATATGCTTGCTCACATTTGTATATCATCTTTGTAGAAATGTCTATGCAAGTCCTCTGTCCATTTGTTTTGTTCTGTTTTGGTTTTTATTTTTTAAAGTATGACAACACATTTACAGGAGACTTGTAAATCAATCCCACCCACAGTACACAAGGGCTCTGATTCCTCCACAAAGTTACATATAGTTCCACTGTATATTACAGTTTTTAAGTAGTAATAATTTTAATTAAAATTTTTTATTGGACTGTCAATATCAAACTCTCAAAAATGAATAGAATGAATGGCCTCTGTCCACTTTTAAAACTGGATGATTTGGGACTTCCCTGGTGGTCCATTGGCTAAGAATTCATCTTCCAGTTGGGGGGACAAGGGTTCAATCTCTGGTTGGAGAACTGAGATCCCACATGCTGTGGGCAACTAAGCCCACATGCCACAACGAGAGAGCCCACACGCTCCAGAGCCCACGGACAAGAGAGAGCCCACACGTTCCCGAGCCCACGCACACCTGGAGAGACGCCCACACATAGCAATGAAGACCCTGTTTGGAGCAACTAACACCCGACACGGTCATAAATTAATAAATATTTTGCTGCAAAACTGGATGATCTGATTTTTGTTATTGTTAAATTGTAGGCGTTTTTATATATTCCATATATTAAGCCCTTATAAGATATATGATTTGCAAATATCTTCTCTCATTCCATACACTACGTTTTTACTTTGTTGATTGTGCCTGTTGATGTACAATGAGAGTGTGCGTTTGATGTAGTCCCATTTGTCTAGTTTTGCTTTTGTTCCTGGATGCCTGTGCTTTTGATGTCATCTCCAATAAATCATTGCCAGGTTCAATGTCATAAATCTTTTCCCCTATGTCTTCTTCTAGGAGTTTTGTAGTTTTAGGTGTTATGTCTAGGTCTTTAATCCTTTTTGAGTTAATTTTTGTACATGTTGTAAGATAAGGGTGTGACTAGTGATAGAAGCAAGGTCCGATGTTCTAAAGAGCAATATTGCATAGGAATGTGAGATCCATGAATCAAGGCAAATTGGAAGTGGTCAAACAGGAGATGGCAAGAGTGAACATGGACATTCTAGGTATCAGCAAACTAAGATGGACTGGAATGGGTGAATTTAACTCAGATGACCATTATATCTACTACTGTGGGAAAGAATCCCTTAGAAGAAATGGAGTAGCCATCATAGTCAACAAAAGAGTCCAAATTGCAGTACTTGGATGCAATTTCAAAAATGACAGAATGATCTCTGTTCATTTCCAAGGCAAACCATGCAATATCACAGTAATCCAGGTCTATACCCCGACCAGTAATGCTGAAGAAGCTGAAGTTGAACAGTTCTATGAAGACCTACAAGAACTTTTAGAACTAACACCCAAAAAAAGAGGTCCTTTTCAATATAGGGGACTGACTGGAATGCAAAAGTAGGAAGTCAAGAGATAACCAGGAATAACAGGCAAATTTGGCCTTGGAGTACAGAATGAAGCAGGGCAAAGGCTTAATAGAGTTTTGCCAAGAGAACGCACTGGTCATAGCAAACACCCTCTTCCAACAACACAAGAGAAGACTCTACACATGGACATCACCAGATGTCCAACACCAAAATCAGATTGATTATATTCTTTGCAGCAAAAGATGGAGAAGCTCTATACAGTCAGCAAAAACAAGACTGGGAGCTGACTGCAGCTCAGATCATGAACTCTTTATTGCCAAATTCAGACTTGAATTGAAGAAAGTATGGAAAACCACTAGACCATTCAGGTATGACCTAAATCAAATCCCTTACAATTATACAATGGAAGTGAGAAATAGATTTAAGGGACTAGATCTGATAGACAGAGTGCCTGATGAACTATGGATGGAGGTTCGTGACATTGTACAGGAGACAGGGATCAAGACCATCCCCAAGAAAAAGGAATGCAAAAAAGCAAAATGGCTGTCTGAGGAGGCCTTACAAATAGCTGTGAAAGGAAGAGAAGTGAAAAGGAAAGATATACCCATTTGAATGCAGAGTTCCAAAGAATAGCAAGGAGAGATAAGAAAGCGTTCCTCAGTGATCAGTGCAAAGAAATAGAGGAAAACAATAGAATGGGAAAGACTAGCGATCTCTTCAAGAAAATTAGAGATACCAAGGGAACATTTCATGCAAAGATGGGCTCAATAAAGGACAGAAAGGGTATGGATCTAACAGAAGCAGAAGATAATAAGAAGAGGTGGCAAGAATACACAGAACAACTGTACAAAAAAAGATCTTCATGACCCAGATAATCATGATGGTGTGATCACTCACCTAGAGCCAGACATTCTGGAATGCGAAGTCAAGTGGGCCTTGGGAGGCAGCACTACGAACAAAGCTAGTGGAAGTGGTGGAATTCTAGTTGAGCTATTTCAAATCCTGAAAGATGATGCTGTGAAAGTGCTACACACAATATGCCAGCAAATTTGAAAAACTCAGCAGTGGCCACAGGACTGAAAAAGGTCAGTTCTCATTCCAATCCCAAAGAAAAGCAATGCCAAAGAATGCTCAAACTACTGCACAATTGCACTCATTTTCACACACTAGTAAAGTAATTCTCAAAATTCTCCAAGCCAGGCTTCAGCAATACAGGAACCATGAACTTCCAGATGTTCAAGCTGGTTTTAGAAAAGGCAGAGGAACCAGAGGTCATTGCCAACATCTGCTGGATCATCAAAAAAGCAAGAGAGTTCCAGAAAAACATCTTTTTCTGCTTTACTGAGTATGCCAAAGCCTTTGACTGTGTGGATCACAATAAACTGTGGAAAATTCTGAAAGAGATGGGAATATCAGACCACCTGCCTGCTTCCTGAGAAATCTGTATGCAGGTCAGGAAGCAACAGTTAGACATGGAACAACAGACTTTCTCCAAATAGGAAAAGGAGAACATCAAGCTGTATATTGTCACCCTGCTTATTTAACTTCTATGCGAGTACATCATGAGAAATGCTGGGCTGGAAGAAGCAGAAGCTGGAATCAAGATTGCTGGGAGAAATATCAATAACCTCAGATATGCAGATGACACCACCTTTATGGCAGAAAGCAAAGAAGAACTAAAGAGCCTCTTGATGAAAGTGAAAGAGGAGAGAGAAAAAGTTGGCTTGAAGTTCAACATTCAGAAAACTAAGATCATGGCATTTGGTCCCATCACTTCATGGAAAATAGATGGGGAACAAGTGGAAACAGTGGCTGACTTTATTTTGGGGGACTCCAAAATCATTGTAGGTGGTGACTGCAGCCATGAAATTAAAAGACGTTTACTCCTTGGAAGGAAAGTTATGACCAACCTAGATAGCATATTTAAAAGCAGAGACATTACTTTGCCAACAAAGGTCTGTCTAGTCAAGGCCATGGTTTTTCCAGTGGTCATGTATGGATGTGAGAATTGGACTATAAAGAATGCTGAGTGCTGAAAAATTGATGCTTTTGAACTGTGGTATTGGAGAAGACTGTTGAGAGTCCCTTGGACTGCAAGGAGATCCAACCAGTCCATCCTAAAGGAGATCAGTCCTGAGTGTACATTGGAATGACTGGTGTTGAAACTGAAACTCCAATACTTTGGCCACCTGATGCAAAGAGCTGACTCATTTGAAAAGACCCTGATGCTGGGAAAGATTGAGGGCAGGAAGAGAAGGGGACGGCAGAGGATGAGATGGTTGGATGGCATCACCGACTCCATGGAGATGAGTTTGAGTAGACTCTGGGAGTTGGTGATGGACAGGGAGGCCTGGCATACTGCGGTCCATGGGGTGGCAAAGAGTTGGACACGACTGAGCGACTGAACTGAACTGAACTGAAGGGTCTATCTTCATTCTTTCGCATGTGGAAATTCTCAACATCATCTGTTTAGAAGAATTTTTCTTGTCCCATTTGGGTGATCTTGCCATCTTTGTTGAAGATCACCCAACCATATATACAAGATTTTATTTCTGGGATCTCGTCTTCTGCACTGATCTATTTATCTGTCTTCGTGCCAGTACCATACTGTTTCAATTACTGTAGCTTTGTAATATGTTTTGAAATCAGGACGTGTGAGTCCTACAACTATGTTCTCTTTTTTCCCCAAGATTATCTTTTGCTGTTTTAATTTAGATTCCATATGAATTGTAAGATGATTTTTTCCTACTTCCACAAAAAAAATCATCTTCATTGGGATTTTTGTTGCAATTGTGTTGAATCTGTAGATTGCCTTAGGTAGTACTGACATCTGAAAAATATATTCTCCTAGTCCATGAATGTAGCTCTCTTTCCATTTACAAATGTGTCATTTTTAGTTTATTCAGCAATGTTTTCTAGTTTCCAGTTTGCAAGTCTTTCACTTCCTTGGTTAGGTTAACAAATAGGATTTTTTGATAATGTATAATGCAATGTGTCAACATTTGGAATATATGCATAACTCATCATTTTCCAAATGACCAACGCATAATGTTACAAAATCATAAAGGGCTAAATGATCCGATCAGAATGCAAAATAGACAAATGGGTTTAATGTAACAGAGAAGGTCATTCATAAGGCTTTAGGCTCCACAATGCCACTAACCTTTAAAACACCACCACTTGCCAAAGATGACTATCCATGATTATCTGAAAAGACTGATAAAATATCTCCCCCTTTTCCAATTACATATCTGTGTGAAGCCAGATTTTCTTCAAAATGCAAAACAAACAAGCTATTACCTCAGCCTGCATGCAGAATCAGACATGAGAATCCATCTGTCTTCCTAAGCTCAAAACTAAAGAGATCTGCAAAAATGTAAAGTAATGGTATTCTTATTTTCTTTGTTTTAAAAACATATTTCACTAAATAATGTTATTCATGTTAACATGTAATGAATTTATTATTGTGATTTTTAAGTGAAATAATTCATATTTTCAAATTTTCTTAGTTTTTTATTTTTATTACAGTATCAATAGATACTGCCCACATAAACAAAAGCTCTTTAGGGTCCTTAATGGTTTTCAAGAGTGTAAAGGAACTGCTGATATAAGGCAAATGGAGAATGTGAATAATCTATAAATGCACAGTTAAAAATCGTAACTAAAACTGAATTATACACTTAAAATGGTTAATGATTCACTTTATGCTATGGGAATTTCACCCCAATGGAAAAGAAATGTAACCACCTAAACAAAACATACACATACTCAATGATCAAAAGTAAAAGGGACACAGAAAACAAAAATGATAACATTGACTATAAAACACAAAATATTTAAGGTTTGATCAGAGAAAAAAACATAATTTTAAAATCATGACAGAATTAAAAGAAAACTATTTTATCAATATATCTGTATATTGAAACTTATATTAGCTAAACTTGTAGGAAAAAAGAAAACGACTAAAAAAATATTGTTTGGAAACCCCATGTGTGGTCACCCCTGGGAACCTGCCCATGCCAGGCAGGGATGAGGAGGTGCCAAGGACCCTTTGCTAATCTTGATGGCTTGTCTCAAAGAATTTGCTTTTCATTCATAGAAATCAAAAGTACTCTAAGATTAGGTCACAAAAGAATCTTTAGCCACCTATATACAAGAAACACAGACTTGTGGATACAGTCGGGGAAGGAGAGGGTGGGACAAACTGAGGGAGAAGCATTGAAACATATACATTAGCATATGTAAAATAGATAACCAGTGGGAATTTGTTGTATGATGCAGAGAGCTCAAAGCCAGTGCTCCGTGACAACCTGCAGGGATGGAATGGGGCGGGGGGGGCAGGAGGGAGGGGACGTAAGTATACGGACGGCTGACCCATGCTGATGTTGGCAGAAACCAACACAATGTTGTAAGGCAACTATCCTCCAATTAAAAACAAATAATTGTTTAAAAACGGAAAGATACATGCACCCCAGTGCACATAGCAACACTATTTACAGCAGCCAAGACAAAGAAGCACCCGAATGTCTGATAGGTGAATGAATGAAGTCGTGGTGTTCATATACAACAGAATACTAGCCATAAAAATGAAATAGTGCCATTTTCAGCTACATGGATGGACCTAGCAATTATCATCCTAAGTGAAGTAAGTCAAAAAGAGAAAAATAAAGACGATGTAATGTCACTTACATGTGGAATCTACACCATGACACCAATGAACTATGCTACAAAGCAGAAACAGACTCACAGCCACAGAGAACAGATCCGCGGTTTCCAGCGGGGGAGGCAGTGAGGGAGGGAGGCATGTTGCCAGAATTCTGGCTCCCTGTCCACCAACGTCAAATGGGAACATGGAGACGGAGTTTGGAGGAAATAAAAAAGAATAGCTTTATTATTTTTGCCAGGCAAAAGGGAAATAGACTAGGCGAGCACCTCAGGAAATGTGCCCCCTTCTCTCAGGGATAGGGAGAGGTTATATATCCTCCTGAAGGCCTTGCTTTTTTTTTTTTTTCCCCCTTCTGCAAAGTTTCCAACAGCCACAGCTGGCATCAGGCAACTCAGCATGCACGTCTGATGTCGCTGAAGTTAGCGGCCCCTGGCCTTCTTTCTGAAATGCGGGATGCCACAGGGGAGTGTAGGGGGAGAATGCCAGGTGCAGAGGGTGACCTGTGACGTCAGAGCGTAATTAGCTTCGTGAAGGTCCGGTCCGCCTACAGGTGTTCGTCAGCGCGTGTGCTACGTGATCAGTCACTTCATCGTGTCCGACTCTTTGTGACCCCATGGGCAGTAACCTACCAGGCTCCTCTGTTCATGGGAATCTCCAGGCGTGAATACTGGAGTGGGTGGCCATGCTCTTCTCCAGGGGATCTTCCCGACCCAGGGATTGAACCCCGGTGTCCTGCATCGCAGTGGATGCTTCACCATCTGAGCCACCAGGGAAGCCCAAGAATACAGGAGTGGGTAGCCTATTCTTTCTCCAAGGGGTCTTCCCAACCCAGGAATCGAACCAAGGTGTCCTGCACTGCAGGCAGATTCTTTACCAGCCGAGCTACCAGGGAAGCCCATAATTCATCATAGTACCAGCTCAAACACAAATCATATGGCCATCTCTATGCTATGATAAACCTCAACATCCTTACTTCTTAAAACTTCTGAAAAGTGACTGGTATAATATTTAATGTGATAAAATACATTTATCTCATCTCAAAGTTCAACATTATGTCTAATAGGAAAATACTTATAAAGATTCTCCCATCAAAGTTTAGACAAGACAAAGATATCCACTACTGCCACTATTACTAATATTATGCTAGAGCTACTCAACAGGACAAACAAGAGAAAGAAATGAGATACATAAAAATTTAGAAGAGATAAAATTATTATTGTTTGCAGATGATAGGATTATATACCTGGAAACTCCAAGAAAATAAATTGAAAAACGATTACAAATAACAACAGAATTCACCAAAGATGTTGACATAAAATTCATATATAGAAGTCAATAGCCTTTACATATTACAACAAAAGTCATTGGAAGCTATAATGAAAAGAAGATTAAAATATCTAGAAATAAACTTAAGAAATGTGCCAGCTCTATTAAAAAATAGAAAACTATAAAACAGGGCCAAATACAAAAGATGACTTAAGTATACATACATGCATACTGTGTTTTCAAATATGAAGGCTAGACATCGACATGTCAATTAACCTCATGAAAAATATCAGCTGGGTGTTTTGAGGAACTAGACAAACTGATTCCAAACTTCTCAGGAAAAAGAGGAGTGAGTGGCTGAGTAGACTTTCTAGAGAGTAAAAGATACATTAAAATGATAATGCTTTTCAGTTACGGTGCAGATGCATTCAGACACAGATCAACAAGGGAAAAAGGCAGTCTCCAATACACGTGGGAACTGACGACATGGTATAGAGGGAACTCCAACAGAGCAAACAGACTACCTTACATCTTACAGAAAAATAGTTTCCAGATAAATCAAAGATTTAACATGAAGAACAGAACTATAAAAGTACTAGATAAGAGAAATATTTAAATCTCAGGTTGGTCACACCTTCTGAGTATGTTAAAACAAGTATATGTACACACACAGGGGAAATATTTGAAAATGTTGTCTGCATAAGGTTTGTAAATAATATGCTATAAAAACCAACATAGTTTTGGTGTTGGCCACAGCAATCAGAGCAGAAAAAGAAATAAAAGGAATCCAGATAGGTAAAGAAGAAGTGAAACTCTCACTGTTTGCAGACGACATGATCCTCTACATAGAAAACCCTAAAGACTCTACCAGAAAATTACTACAGCTAATCAATGAATACAGTAATGTTGCAGGATATAAAATTAACACACAGAAATCCCTTGCATTCCTATATGCTAACAATGAGAAAACAGAAAAAGAAATTAAGGAAACAATACCATTCACCATTGCAACAAAAAGAATAAAATACTTAGGAGTATATCTACCTAAAGAAACGAAAGACCTATATATAGAAAACTATAAAACACTGATGAAAGAAATCAAAGAGGACACAAATAGATGGAGAAATATACCATGTCCATGGATTGGAAGACTCAGTATTGTGAAAAGGGCTATACTACCCAAAGCAATCTATAGATTCAATGCAATCCCTATCAAGCTACCAATGGTATTCTTCACAGAACTAGAACAAATAATTTCACAATTTGTATGGAAATACAAAAAACCTCGAATAGCCAAAGCAATCTTGAGAGAGAAGAATGGAACTGGAGGAATCAACCTGCCTGACTTCAGACTCTACTACAAAGCCACAGTCATCAAGACAGTATGGCACTGGCACAAAGACAGAAATATAGATCAATGGAACAGAATAGAAAACCCAGAGATAAATCCACGAACCTATGGACACCTTATCTTCGACAAAGGAGGCAAGGATATACAATGGAAAAAAGACAACCTCTTTAACAAGTGTTGCTGGGAAAACTGGTCAACCACTTGTAAAAGAATGAAACTAAAACACCTTCTAACACCATACACAAAAATAAATGCAAAATGGATTAAAGATCTAAATATAAGACCAGAAACTATAAAACTCCTAGAGGAGAACATAGGCAAAACACTCTCCAACATAAATCACAGCAAGATCCTCTATGACCCACCTCCCAGAATATTGGAAATAAAAGCAAAAATAAACAAATGGGACCTAATGAAACTTAAAAGCTTTTGCACAACAAAGGAAACTATAAGCAAGGTGAAAAGACAGCCCTCAGATTGGGAGAAAATAATAGCAAATGAAGCAACAGACAAAGGATTAATCTCAAAAATATACAAGCAGCTCCTGCAGCTCAATTCCAGAAAAATAAATGACCAAATCAAAAAATGGGCCAAAGAACTAAACAGACATTTCTCCAAAGAAGACATACAGATGGCTAACAAACACATGAAAAGATGCTCAACATCACTCATTGTCAGAAAAATGCAAATCAAAACCACAATGAGGTACCATTACATGCCAGTCAGGATGGCTGCTATCCAAAAGTCTACAAGCAATAAATGCTGGAGAGGGTGTGGAGAAAAGGGAACCCTCTTACACTGTTGGTGGGAATGCAAACTAGTACAGCCACTATGGAGAACAGTGTGGAGATTTCTTAAAAAACTGGAAATAGAACTGCCATATGACCCAGCAATCCCACTCCTGGGCAAACACACTGAGGAAACCAGATCTAAAAGAGACATGTGCACCCCAATGTTCATCGCAGCACTGTTTATAATAGCCAGGACATGGAAGCAACCTAGATGCCCATCAGCAGACGAATGGATAAGAAAGCTGTGGTACATATACACAATGGAATATTACTCAGCCATTAAAAAGAATGCATTTGACTCAGTTCTAATGAGATGGATGAAACTGGAGCCCATTATACAGCGTGAAGTAAGCCGGAAAGATAAAGACCAATACAGTATGCTATCGCATATATATGGAATTTAAAAAGATGGTAACAATAACCCTATATGCAAAATAGAAAAAGAGACACAGAAGTACAGAACAGACTTTTGGACTCTGTGGGAGAAGGCGAGGGTGGGATGTTCTGAGAGAATAGCATTGAAACAAGTATACTATCAAGGGTGAAACAGATCACCAGCCCAGGTTGGATGCATGAGACAAGTGCTCAGGGCTGGTGCACTGGGAAGACCCAGAGGGATGGGATGGAGAGGGAGGCGGGAGGGGGGATCGGGATGGGGAACACATGTAAATCCATGGCTGATTCATGTCAGTGTATGGCAAAAACCACTACAATATTGTAAAGTAATTAGCCTCCAACTGATAAAAATGAATGAAAAAAAAACTATATAAAAAACCAAAACACATGTAAAAGAGTAGGAATATCACAGAAGGAACTAGTTACTTTAATATGTAAAGTGCTTCTGTAAATCAATAAGAAGATAGCCCAGATGGGGAAAAAAAAATTAGATGAGTTATGAATAGACAGTTCACAACAAGGGAAAAGCATACGCCTCACACACTTGAAGAAATGCTCAGCTTTACTAACAGTCAGGAAACCCAAATTAAAACCAAAAAAGAGACTTCAAAACATCTGTCAACTCTGATGATAAGGGTATGCGAACACAGGCAGCTCAGTGTGCTGGTTAAGAGCATGAACTCTGGGGCCAGAACGTCTAGGTCTGAATCTCCCTTTCACCACTTAATACACTTGAGAAAGTTTCTTAATCTTGCTAAGACTCCGCTTCCTCGTCTATAAGGTGGGGTTGTTCTGAGGACTAACTGAGTTAAAATTTGTCAAGAGCCTGCTACCTAACTGAAGTAAATATGTTGCTGATGGACATGTAAATGGGCACCAATCCCATGAAGAGAAATTAATCTATTAAAGTTAGGAAGTATACAGCTTCTAAACAGCAATTCTACTCTGAACATGCTCTCATGTGTGAGATGCATGTAGAACACATTTCATTGTTTGAAATCGTGGAAGACTGGAAGCAACCCAAATGTCGTTTACCCAGGAGTGAAGTGAAGAAGTGTAAGTCGCTGAGTCGTGTCTGACTCTCTGCAGCCCCATGGACTGTAGCCCACCAGGCTCCTCTGTCCGTGGGATTCTCCAGGCAGGAACACTGGAATGGGTAGCCATTCCCTTCTCCAGGGGATCTTCCCAACCCAGGGATCAAACCTGGGTCTCCTGCATTGCAGGCAGATTCTTTACCACTGAGCCACCAGGAAAACCTCACCCAGGACCAGTAAGCCAATTAAGGTACCACCACATAATCGGAAATTAGAGAGAAAACAAGAAAAATCCAAGAAAAATCAAGAATGAAAAAAACAAAGATTACTGAATTTAAGAAGCAGGGAAAAGGTCCAATAAATTACTATGATGACTTCTATTGTTTTGTGTGAGAAAACAGATAAATCTCTGGAAAATGTAATTCTAAAAGTAAGAAAGAAAACAAACAAAATGCATAAATTACAAGAATACTATACAGTTGTCCCTTGGTATCCACAGGGGATGGGCTCTAGGAGCGCCCCCACCAGACACCAAAATCTGCAGACACTTGAGTCCCTTGTACAGAATGGTGTGGTATTTGCACATAACCTATGTACATCTTTTGTAGACTTTACCTTTTTATGCTTTAAATCATCTCTAGATAACTAGTAACACCTAATTCATTAAAGGCTATGCATATCGTTGGTGACTGCATAAATCCAAGTTATGCTTTTTGGAACTTTCTGGAATTTTTTTTCCAAATACTTCTCATCTGAAGCCGGTTGAAACTATGGCTGCTGAACCTGTGGCTACAGGAGGCCAATTGTGCAAATATTTATGTTAAAGAATTCTGAGCTCCCCACGAAATGGGACATTTTCCTGGGTAAATATAAATTATAAAAATTCTAGTCTATTGCAATGAAGAATAACAGTGCAAGGAAATGTTAAAATTTAATACAGGAACTTCCAAATCATTCTAGGTTCAGATGGTTTCAAATAACAGATTTCCCTCCGGTGTCAGATAAATAGCTTCTGACCATTAAAGACAAAGTGCCCTGGCTGGTCTTGGAACAACATGTAACCGTAAACAGCAGGACAGCGAGGGAACCACAGAACAACCTCAGCTGTTACTGGACGCGCCACGTCCCGTTCCTCCTCGGGGCTTTGTCCCCGGGACACCGGTGCTCTGGGGCCAACTCCGACCTGCTGAGGGCCAGCACGGGCTGCCTGAGGAGGAGATGCCTGAGCTGGGGAGGATGGGCTTGAGAGGCTCCAACACGACGTCCAGGTAGACAGAGACGCACCTGCACAGCGGCCTGCCAGGAGGGTGATGGAGACACGGGAGCCGGACACAGGGAGAGAGGGCTTTGGGGCAGGCCAAGAGGTCCTGTCCTGACAGTGCCCGAGGTGACGTCTTAACCACGAGGAGGGCTGAGGACACCCACGTTCTTCGGGATCTTCTTTGGGGTTCTTTCCCACAGTGCAAGGGAAGAAATCTCAGCCCACTGAACAAAACCACTATTAATACCAACAAATGGCCCAGTAAGTGGGTGCTCAGCTCAAATCATCCCAAGTCATGATACTTTCAGAGTAGGAGCCCCATCAGATCACACACTAGTCACGTGGATGGTCCCAAAGGGAAGCATTTCTGCCCTGCCCCACTCCCCACCCATAGACGACCTGGAAGGCAGTTGTTCAAAGACTATAGCGTGTCTTTGAAAACAGGGACTCTCCAGAGTACCAGTGCCTCACGGGGATGTGCAGACGCATTCCCACCAACAGCAGGCGCAAACCAAGGGAACCATGTTCACACTGTTATTTTGCCATTTTCTGAAGTTGTAGCAGATACTTTGATAAAACAGGAAGTTCCCTGGTGGCTCAGATGGTAAAGAATCTGCCTGCAATGCAGGAGACCCAGGTTTTATCCCTGGGTCAGGAAGATCCCCTGGAGAAGGGAATGGCTATCCACTCCAGTATTCTCGCTTGGAGAATTCCATAGACAGAGGAGCCTGGGGAGGTCTTCTGTCTATGGGGTCACAAAGAGTCAGACATGACTGAGCGACTAAAACTTTGCTCTTTTCACTTGATAAAACAGAACTAATAGGTATAATGAAGGAAAGGAGGTAAGAAGAATTTCAACTTTACCAAGAGAAACACCCAGAAAACCCAAGTGATTTTCAAAGAAAAGCATAAAAAACCTGCAATTAATGACAGTTTAGCAAAACAGTCAGATTCTAAGTGAATATTTTAAAACCTCTAGTTTTCCTATAGAGTAGCAATGACCAATTAGTGCCCATAAAAGGAAAAAAGATTCCATTCAAAATAGCAACAGATAAAAAACCAAAAAAGTAACACCTAGAAACAGGTGGAATAAAAATATATTCAGTACTTGGGTCTGGTGGCTCAGAGGGTAAAGGATAAGCCTGTAATGCAGGAGACCCAGGTGTCATTCCTGGGTCAGGAAGATCCCCTGAAGAAGGGAATGGCAACCCACTCCAGTATTCTTGTCTGGAAAATCTCATGGACAGAGAAGCCTGGGGGGATCCTCTGTCCATGGGTTTGCAAAGAATCAGATGCGACTGAGCGACTAACACATATATACATGCACAGTCACACACAGATACTCACACACACACACCCACATACACACTCACACACACATACAGACACACACATACTCACATACACATGCACACTCACACACACACAGACACACACATGCACACACACACACTCACACTCTCACACGCACACATACACACACTCACATACATACACACACTCACACACACACATGCACACATACATACACATACACTCACACACACACGCACACACACGCACACTCACACACATACACACACACACACTCTCTCTCACACACACACGCTCACACACATACATATACATACATACACACACAGACATACACACTCACACACATACATACACACACACACATGCACACTCACACACATACATACACACTCACACACATACACATTCACACTGTCACACACACTCACACACGCACAGTTGCACTCACACACACATACACACTCACACACACATGCACACTCACATGCACACACACACATGCTCACACATACTCACACACACACACTCACATGCTCACAGACATACATACACACACTTACACACACATACACACTCACACACTCTCTCACACACACACACATGCACACTCACACACATACATACACACTCACACATACACATTCACACTCTATCACACACACACTCACACTCACACACATACTCACACACATGCACACACACACACACTCTCACACACACATACACACAAACTCACACACTCACACACACACACAGTACTTGTAATGAAGAGAAAACTCAGGTCCTACTGAGAAAATAATTCCTTCAGTATATGGAAGGGCATACCATTTTGATGGAAAGTCCGAACAGGATTCCCAGGTGGCGCTAGTGGTAAAGAATCCCCCTGACAATGCAAGAGACTAAGAGACACAGGTTCGATCCCAGGATTGGGAAGATCCCCTGGAGGAGGGCATGGCAACCCACTGCAGTATTCTTGCTTGGAGAATTCCGTGGACATAGGCTCCTGGAGGGCTACTCTCCATGGGGTCACAGAGTCAGACATAACTGAAACGACTTAGCACACATGCATGTCCATTCTCCCAAAATAATTCAAATAGTTGGCCCAATCCCAACTAAAGTCTTCATTAAAACAACAACAAAAAAACTCAGCAGCATTGCTGTAAAATATAGCCTGAAATACTCTCAGGAGATCATTTTAAAGGAAATTTGGAAAATAAAGGAATAACTTTCCCTGCCAGATACTGAAATATTTATTTAAAGCAATAGTTACAAACATATTGTGGTACTAATACAAATAAACAGAGCTAATGGAGGTGATGAATTCTAGCTGAGCTATTTAAAATCCTAAAAGATGGTATTATTAAAGTGCTGCACTCAATATGCCGAAAACTCAGCAGTGGCCACAGGACTGGAAAAGGTCAGTTTTCATTCCAATCCCAAAGAAGGGCAATGCCAAAGAATGCTCAAACTACCGTACAATTGCATCCATTTCACATGTTAGCAAGGTAACGCTCAAAATCCTTCAAGCTAGGCTTCAGCAGTGTGTGAAGTAAGAACTTCCAGACGTGCAAGTTGGATTTAGAAAAGGCCTGCAAGGAGATCCAGCCAGTCCATCCCAAAGGAGATCAGTCCTGAATGTTCACTGGAAGGACTGATGCTGAAGCTGAAGCTCCAATACTTTGGCCACCTGATGCGAAGAGCTGACTCACTTGAAAAGACTCTGATGCTGGGAAAGACTGAAGGCAGAGGATGAGATGGTTGGATGGCATCACTGACTCAGTGGACACGGGTTTGAGCAAGCTCTGGGAGAAGGTGGAGGGCAGGGAAGCCTGGCATGCTGCCATCCACGGGGTCACAGAGTCGGACACGACTGAGCAGCTGAACAACTTTCTGTTGTCGCCAAAACAAGGGCAACATCGATGAACCAAAACAGACACAAAATGGTCCTCAACACGTCTAAAGACTCGTACACACAAGATAAACTGTTAAAAATTATTTCAGAGGATGATGAAAATGTACTGAAACTGATTTACGGTAATGGTTGCACAACTTAGTGAAATAAATCATTGAGCTGTACCCTTGAAAAGGGCAAACAACTCGACAGGCACAATGTGTCTCAATAAAGCGACTTTGAAAAAGTAGGGATAAAAGGGATTCCAGATTTCCAGGTCAGGATGCTGGTCTGAACACACAGGCTTAGCTCTTATTCCGCCCCAAATCTCATGTAAATGATATAAAAAGACAAAAATAAACAGCAGCACCAGGGAACAGGATAAGACGAATTATTAGCGAATCATAAATTCTGAGACATTTTTGAAATCCACAATATGTGTGAGACAGACTGATGCAGAAAATGGGTTGACAAGAGAAGTTTGAGCGGGCAGCACAGACATCAGAAAAATGGGTCTGATTTCCCAGTGAGTCAGCCTCCCTTGAACTGCAAGGAGATCAAACCAGTCAACCCTAAAGGAAGTCAACCCTGAATATTCACTGGAAGGACTGATGCTGAAGCTGAAACACCAATACTTTTGCCACCTGATGCGAAGAGCTGACTCACTGGAAAAGATCCTGATGCTGGGAAAGATTTGAAGACAAAAGGAGAAGGGCTACAGAGGATGACATGGTTGGATAGAATCACCAACTGAATGGACATGAATTTGAGCAAACTCCAGGAGATAGTGGAGGACAGGGGAGCCTGGCATGCTGCAGTCCATGGGGTCACAAAGAGTCAGACACTTTGGAGGTGAACAACAACCTCCAACCCCCCAAACCCCCAGGACATGGTGGACCAAACTGGGAGAGAAAGCAGCCGTGGAAGTGAGGGAGAGGGAGGCAGAGGGCTGCAGAGCTGGCTGGCCTCTCGGCCACAGGCGGGCGTTAGGGAGACCAGGCTGGAAAGGCAGGACGGGCAGGTGGGAACAATTATTCCAGGCGGCCAGGGAGGGGCCCGCGGCTCCCCCGGCCACGAGCCACGGGTCACATGCATGGGTAGGCTGGGTAAAGTCACTGCCACTGCCTCACTGCCGCTTACACGTCATCCAGGGCAGCTTTCCTGTCACGGCGGCAGAGCTGGGCAGCTGGGACAGAGGCCGTAGGGCCTGCAAGGTTGAGAGTATTTACAGAAAAAGTTGTCAACCCCCGGCTCAGACAGAAAAGCATTGTGGCAGCTTCCAGGACCACTTCAGGCCACTACATCAGAGACGGATAAAAGATATACTTATCTATAGAAAGAGTGGTTCGCAGGGCAGTCAGAGCCTCGAAATCACATCTCCAGCATGACCCGGTGGTCAACTAATCCTTGATGAAATAGGATTAGTGCAGGAAACAGAGGAGAATTTGAAATTTCTAATTAGCAACCGCCGAGAGCCTCCAAAGGATATCGTGTCCGTGGAACAGGAACTGGGCTTGGTTTTTTAAATGGGGGATTAAAGAACAAGAAAGAGATCATTGAAATTAAAAAACATGATCACTAAAACACTGCAGCTCCAAAGAAGCTGTGGATAACACAGCTGAAATCCAAACTGGTGAGTTAGAGGTGAAGCCATTAAAGTCTCTTGGGGCATAAAGAGAAGTGAGAGATGGAAATTATAAGAGTTAGGGGGCCTTCCCTGGTGGTCCGGTGGTTAAGATTTCACCTTCCAATGCAGAGGGTGCAGGTTTGATCCCTGATCAGGGAGCTAAGTTCTCACACGCCTGGTGGCGAAAAAACCAAAATATAAAAAAAAGAAGCAATGTTGTAACAAGTTTAATAAAGACTTTAAAAACAGTCCACATCAAAGAAAATCTTTTAAAAAGAGAGAGAGAGAGATTAAGAGTTCGGTTGAGAGTTGGGCAATGTAGATCCAAGAGAAGCAATATCACTCCAGAGGGGTCCAGGGAGGAGACGGGGGAAATATAATGAAAGAAATAAGGGAAGAAAATTTCCTCTGAGATGAGAAAGGCTTAAGCTTTCAGCCCTTCAGCATACGAAGAAGGAATTCATGGGAGAATGGTACATTTCATATCCATTCACACATTCTGGTGAGATGTGTGGCTCCAGGGATTAGAAAGACCTTGAAGATCCCAGAGTAAAAGAAAAATAGATTGCCTAAAACAAGAAAAATGGTCCGCTCCCACTGGTCATTGTCATCCGTTCTGTTCAGTCGCTCAGTCATGTCTGACTCTTTGTGACCCCATGAACCGCAGCACGCCAGGCCTCCCTGTCCATCACCAATTCCCGGAGTCTACCCAAACTCGTGTCCTTCGAGTCGGAGATGCCATCCAAACATCTCATCCTCTTTCATCCCCTTCTCCTCCCACCTTCAATCTTGCCTTCATCAGGGTCTTTTCAAATGAGCCAGCTCTTTGCATCAGGTGGCCAAAGTATTGGAGTTTCAGCTTCAACATTAGTCCTTCCAATGAACATTCAGGACTGATTTCCTTTAGGATGGACTGGTTGGATCTCCTTGCTGTCCAAGGGACTCTCAAGAGTCTTCTCCAACCCCACAGTTCAAAAGCATCAATTCTTCAGCGCTCAGCTTTCCTTATAATCCAACTTTCACATCCATACATGACCACTGGGAAAACCATAGCCTTGACTAGATAGACCTTTGTTGGCAAAGTAATGTCTCTGCTTTTTAATATGCTGTCTAGGTTGGTCACAACTTGTCATCTGCAATAGCTGCAAAGTTTTAAAGAGACAGGATTTCAAATCTAAATTCCACATCCAGACAAAATGTAGTTCCATTGTGTAGGGACCTTATTTTCAGGGACTCAGAGAATAATCTCAAGCTGTCCTCCTGGAAAAAAGAGTAATCGTGGCGTAGCATCCAGTAGAATGAGAGAAAAAGACAGGGGTGGCACCGGGGCATGAGAAACAAGCATGAGCAGACAGTTAAAACAGAAGTTATGTCCAAGTAATTGCTGAGAAAATGAGGTTTAATGCCGTTGTTAGAAAATAATTCCCCAAATAGAAGGCACATAACGTTCCTAAAGTAATTGCTATAATGTGAAAGAAAATTAATAACATTCTGGAGCTCAAAATTCTGAATGATTGCAATAAAATTGTGCCAAATGTCTTGTCACATCCAAGTGGTAATTTATGGCTACTGATGAACTCTTAGAGTTGGTAGAAATATGTGTTAATATTTTATTGATTAGGACCCTGGTTGCATGGACCAGAAACCCAATTCAACCCAGCTCGAAAACCATGAATCTATTGTGAGGACTCTGGGATGTCTCTCAGGACCCAAGAAGACTAGGCGTGGAGCTCAGAACAGAAGGAACTGGAAATTCACACGTCTCCCCGGCTCACGCCTCCCCACCTCTGCCCGAGCATCCTCAGACCCACGAGGGCAGAGCACGGCCCTGAGAGCTCCTGCGCTGTGGGTCTTCCTCCGCGGGCACGCCACGAAACGTCACGTTCATCTTCTCAGTTCCGGCTCCAAAACCTCGGGGGAAGACACTCACTGGCAGAGCTCCGCTCAAGCACCCACTCCAGAATCAATCAGCAGGGGCCCCAGGGCAAGATCATGTGTTTTTAGGACTGATCCAGATGTGTAACAAAGTCAAGGAGGGAAGTCGTGTGTGCACGTGTGTGTGTGTGTGTGTGCGTGTTCAGTCACTCAGTCGCGTCCAACTCTTTGCGACCTCAAGGACTGCAGCCCACTAGGCTAGTCTGTTCGTAGAATTTTCCAGGCAAGAATACTGGAGTGGCTTGCCATTTCTCACTCCAGTGGATCTTCCTGACCCAGGGATCGAACCCTTGTCTCCTGCGAGTCCTGCACTGGTAAGGGCATTCTTTACCACTGAGCCACCTGGGAAGCCCAAGGAGGGGAGTTGCATCCTTGGAAGGGGGCTGGGGCCCACCACCATCCATCCCTGGGCTGCCTGGCTCAGCCCCCTCACTTCCATGCCCCACCTCTTCACTCCAGCTAAAGCTCCGCCGACTAGAATGTAATCAGAAATCAGATTCAGGAATTGGGAGCATTCGGGTCCCCAGGCTTCCCTGGTGCCTCAGACGGTAAAAAGTCTGCCTGCAATGTGGCAGACCCACGCCCTAACCCCGGATCGAGAAGATTCCCTGGAGAAAGGAACAGAGGAGCCTGGGGGCTACAGTCCATGGCGTCACAAAGAGTCAGACACGAGTGAGCAACTAACACTCACTGTCAGGTCCCCGGGCAGCGGCAGGAAGAGGCAGACACTGGGCGGGGCCTCGAGTCCCACCTGGTGCCCGGCTCCTCAGGCCAGAACCAGAATAAGCATCGTCAGCCCCGGTGGAGACCAGGGTGCAGTGGCGAGCAAGCCCAACATTCCTGTACCTCCAGGCCCACGAGAGAGAGACCCCAACTCCGACCTCTCGATGAATAGTGTGGCTTTAAGGTAAGGCCCCAGATCCTCGCGCATCCAAGTCCACGTGGACTCACACATATTTGAAGATCTTGGCATTTACACCAGCAACACACACCGTGCCTCCTCAC
Source organism: Cervus elaphus (assembly GCF_910594005.1). Taxonomy (NCBI): domain Eukaryota; kingdom Metazoa; phylum Chordata; class Mammalia; order Artiodactyla; family Cervidae; genus Cervus; species Cervus elaphus. The sequence goes on from NC_057836.1 coordinate 2,953,134, forward strand.
CCCCTGGGGGGCGGGCACAGAGTCAGGCTGCGGTTAGAGGCTGTGATGAGCCCATACGTGCTCCTCTGCACCAGCTGGTCCTTCCGCTTGGGACAGCCTTTCTCAGAGGTCACCCCATGACTCCTGGACTTTGGCCGCCTGCTGCTGCATAAAGAAACCCCTCAAACTTGGTGGCTTCAAGCAATGACCGTTTTATTGTGCCCACTCTCCTATTAGGTGGACTCTGAGACCACCACCACGACTAGCCACTGTGGAAGGGGAGGGGGCCTGGCCACTGCCCCCACACAGGACATCCAGACCAGGCCCCCAGGCAGCCCAGCGCCCCGTCCCTGAACCTCCACCCTGTCCCGACGTCCCCCTGCTCTGTGACCCCCTGCCTCCCTCCTCCGCCCCAGGCTTCGGAGAGTTCCAGAACACACAAGGGGCCACTCTGCCTCTCCCGGCATGAACGGACCACGTGGGGACCACTTCAGCAGGCCAGACAGTGCAGGATGAGCCCAGCAGAGAGGGTCCCGGCTGCCCCTGCCAGGCCACGGCGCTGGGCGGATCCCAGCGCGGTCGCCCCGAGGACCCCGGCCCCTCCACGAACACCCCCTCTCCTGAAGGAAATGCCATCCCCTCGAACGGCTCACCCTGAGGATGCGAGGCAGCCGGGCCGTCGTCAGAGGGAGGGCTGAGCGGCTGCAGCGTCTGATTCATCTAACGGGGCGTCCAGGGGAAGAGATGTCGGAGATGGAGTGAGGAGGCATTTGAAAAGCAGGACGGTAAACACATTAAATCACACAGAACAAATATAAGCAGTGGCTGCGCTGAGAAATGCCTAGACACCGAAACTTTCAGGAGGAAATAGGCTGCCCCCGAGACAGACGGGACAGACTGGGTGGGGGCGGCGGCGGTGGGTGGAAGCCGCGAAGCAGCTGCGGGTGAGGGTGGGGCCTCCCGCTCCCCACTTCCTGAGACAGGCGGGGTTGACCCTTGGGGAGACCTCAGCGCCTTTTGTTTTTCAGACAGTCCGACAGGTACGGGCACCTGGTTTATCATCAGACTGCTGTCTATTTTCCCGCCCCGTGGTGACACCCACTTGGGGTCGGATCTGTCCGGAGGTGGCCCTTCACAGACGGGATGGGAGGCCAGGCTCACACCCCGGCTGGGAGAGCTTGGCGCCCTCTCCCTGTTAGCCACCAGCCCCCTCATTTCCTCTGGTTTCCGGAGCCGCCCTGTGGACAAGACTCAGCCCTGATTCTCTTCGCATCTCCGAGAGGGTAACACTGAGGCCCAGCCGTGCTGGGCAGGGAGACCAGGGCCCGACAGAGCGGTGGCTGTTTCCCTTCCAAGGCAGCCTGCGCCCTGGGAGGGCAGCTCTCACTCTGGGCCCATCTCAGACGCCTTCCCCAGAGGTGAGCCCCCCAGCTTCCTGGGCAGCGGAAGGCAGGCCTGCGTCCCAGGGGAGGCGGGGGTGGGCGTGGCAGGCACAGGATTAAGGCATCGCTAGTTGAAGCTGGGAGGACTTCCCCGGTGGCCCAGCGGTCAGGACTCTGCCCTTCCACTGCAGGGGGCAGAGGGTCAAACCCTGGTCGGGGTTTGATTCCACATGCCGCATGGCATGGCCAAAAAAATATAAATAAAAATAACAAGACAGGAATGATCATGAGCAGGTTTCAAATGAGGAATTGGACAGACCTGGGTTCAAACGCCAGGCCCACCACCATCAGCAGCATGATGGGGGACGTTTCTCAACCCCTTTGTGCCTCCGTTGCTTCATCCAGAAAAGACAGTAACGAAGTAATCTGCTCCCTGTGGGGGTGGGGGTAAGGTTAAACCAGGTTCAGCCCAGTTCTGGGCTGCCTGACAAGAACTCTCATCTCTGGTTATTTATATTTGTTATCTCCTATTGCAACAAATTATCCCCAAATTCAGCACCTGAAGGCAAAGCAGAGGTTTATCTCTCACCAGGTCTGAGGGTCAGGAGCAGCTGGGCTGGGGGTCCTGGCTCAGGGTCGGGGTGCTGCCCCCCTCTCTGAATGCCCCTGGAGCTGGGGATCCACTTCTAAGAGTGCTGATGGTGGGAGGCCTGAGTCCCTGACCACGGCGGCCCCTCCAGGGGCTGGCAAGGGGTCCTCACAGGGCAGCTGACTTCCCCGGGACGAGGGACTCAGCACGAGGGCTTGGGACCCTGCAGGTCACCCCCGTCTCCTCTGTATCCCGCTCATCAGAAGTCACTGAGTCCAGCCATACTTGGGGGAGAAGATTAGGCTCCATCTTTCGAAGGGAAGAGACGTAAGAACTCGGTGGACGTATTTTAAAGCCTCTGTATTATCGCCGGAAGAGTAAGATAAGACTGGATCTCCAGGGAGTGGAGGAAGTGGTCTCGAAAGGCAACCGGAAAGTCACTAAAAGCAATGTGGGGCATTCCTGATGGTCTGGCCAAGAGCCTTGCCCTGCTGATCTGGGTCTTTCCGAGAGGAGTCTGACCAGGTCGCCCCAGACCCTCGGGCCAAGCGGCCCCGCCCTGGGGTTGAGCGCCCCCGGGGGCCTCTTCACGGCCTGTCACCGTCCCGCTGGACCGGACACCACAGGGCTGCCCACGCCGGCCAAGGAGGGGTTCCCACATGGGCGCTGGGCTCCAGCGACGCCCCCAACCACCCTGAGGGCCACCCCCAGGGGACAGGCCTCACGTGCCTTCCAGACTGAGCCCTCCGGCATCGGCGCGGGCAGCCTCGGGAGGGAGGCTGGGACTCTGCTCTGGGGGAGGAGGAGCGGGAGCAGGGCCAGGGGGACGCACCCGGGGCGGGTCCGGGAGACACAGGAGAGAGGAGGGGGTCCCCTCCGCCCAGCCGGCCCAGGCCCGGACCACTCACTGCGGCCCCTCCGTGCGCCTTCCCCAGCTGGGCGGGGCGGGGGTGCTGGGCGCCCCACCAAACCGAGAGCAGACACTGCCTCTCCGTCTCCCCTCCCCCGGCCGGCCGGGTCTCCGTGAGGGACACACCCCCGGGTGCTCAGGACCCCTCAAGACAGGGGCACCAGGGAAACACAGTCAGGGCGAGCGAAGGGGCGGGCCAGCCTCATGCCCGTGTCACACGGGTCACACGCCACACGCTTGGTGGAAGGAGAGGCCCACGGTGACACGGGCCGCCCGCTGAAGCCTGCAGCGCGGGGCGCTACGGCAGGAGCATGCCGCGTGTTGCTTAAATCACACGGTCAACAAAGTGGACGAGAGGTTTAAAAAGACCCCTGAAAACAGGGCAACCACAAGTTGAAAAGAAAGTAATTGTAGCACAGCAAGAAGGGGAGAGGGCAGGGGAGGGGAAGCAGTCTGTCCGTCCACCCTGGCGGCCCCAGGCGAGACCTCATGGGGTAACCAGGGGTCAGGGGGGTGGGGGAGGACTCTAAACGTGGATTTTCCACCCCTTCGGCTTGAGGCTGTGTCCTGAAGGAGCACAGGTGGAGCCTGGCAGACTGACCCACTAAAACCGGAAAACAAAGGAAACTGCTCTTCAGTTTCTCAGCAATGTTTCAAGTCACACCCATCCCCCCAGGGGATAATGGTTTCCATCATGATCAATATCCCGAAGACACTTGGGGTTTCTTTGGCAAAAGACAAAAACCAGGTGTCCCGAGAAAAGCCCACCTCTCCAGTCCAGGTGTGGGTGCGTGGCGCAGGGAGGGGTGGTACGGGTAGGCATGGAAAAGTCCGTTTCCATAGTGATAAGAAGCTAGCCTTGGGCTGCTCAGTAAAGGACAGATTTGCAGAAAGGATATATTCTCAAAGTAAAGGTGCTTTTGGGGGGCGTTTTAAGAAAAATAATATGTTTTTTTTTCCCCCAAAAGAGCTTGAGGGGTAAGCGCTGATGACTCACCATCTCCCAGAGTTTGCTCAGACTCATGTCCATTGAGTCGGTGACGCTATCCAACAATCCCATCCTCCGTCACTCCCTTCTCTTCCTGCCCTCAATCTTTCCCAGCATTGGGGTCTTTTCCAATGAGTCAGCTCTTCACATCAGGTGGCCAAAGTACTGGAGCTTCAGCTTCAATATCAGTCCTTCCAGTGAATATTCAGGGTTGACTTCCTTTAGGATGGACTGGTTGGATCCCCTTGCAGTCCAAGGGACTCTCAAGAGTCTTCTCCAACACCACAGTTCAAAAGGATCAACTCTTTGGCACTCAGCCTTCTTGATGGTCCAACTCTCACATCCATACATGACCACTGGAAAACCATAGCTTTGACTAGACGGACTTTGGTTGGCATAGTGATGTCTCTGCTTTTTAATATGCTGTCTAGGTTTGTCATGGGCTTCCCCGGTGGCTCAGATGGTGAAGAATCTGCCTGCAGTGCGGGAGACCTGGGTTCGATCCCTGGGTTGGGAAGATCCCCTGGAGGAGGGCATGGCAACCCACTCCAGTAGTCTTGCCTGGAGAAACCCCAAGGACAGAGGAGCCTGGTAGGCTACAGTCCACGGGATCGCAAAGAGTCAGACACGTCCGAGCGACGAAATGCAGCACAGGCTTGTCATAGCTTTTCTTCCAAGAAGCAAGCGTCTTTTAATTTCTTAGCTGGTTAAAGCACTTGTCTAGTACACAGGAGCTCCTGAGTTCAAATCCCAGTGGTGCCTGGGATGGCTGACTTAGATTAGGCGTGAACCCAAAGCATTCAGTACACACAGAGGTCTCCCAGCCTGTGGTCAGATCAGCCGGAAGCAATGCAGCCCCTCGGCTTCTCCAAGAGGAACGAGGCTGGTGACCTTCCCACCCTGCGTGTGCGACCCTGCGGACATGTAGAGGGATCAGGAGTCCCTCCGGTCAGGGTGACAGCTTTGACAATGACAGAGACAGACACGGATCTTCTGAGCTATAGACATACCCTGAAAATGGTTCTGGGAATATTTGCATTGTCATATGTTCACATGTCTATAAAATTCATACCCACCCACTTAAAACACTCTGGAAGATATTTTCTACTATGCGGAAAAAATCTTTTACATGAAAAGTTTCGGTGTTTGAGCATATTCGTGTGCATGTACATGAGTGCACATGTGCATGCAGTGTGCGTGTGTGGGCGTGTCCCACAGAACAAGCACGGACATCTCAGGGAAGGTGGAACGTGCACCAGCCACGTCCTCGCGAGGACCTCACGGACGTGGTGGAGTTCACCTCCACGGGCCCACCGCCCTCTGTGAAACCATCACCACTGATGTCATCAAAACCAAGCACAGAAGCGGCCAGGCTTAGAACCAGACTTCCACATCACAGCATTACACGATTCTCAGCCAGGATTCCCCCAAAATAGAGACATACAATCATATTGCACTCACTAAAAGAATATGTTTAATAATATTTTAGTGAAAACAAAATGTTGATTGAATGCGCTTTAATATTACTTTAGCAACATGTTACCTCTTGATTTCAAAGTTTCTCACTTTCAGTAGAAAGCTCTCGGAATGCACTTCATCGTGTGTAATTTATAAGTGAATAATTACACTTCTGACTCAGTTCGCTTTTGGCTGAGAAGGGGGACCCAGTTTCAGACTCTGGGGTCACAGGTGTGGGGGGCGGCAGGGCACACTCTGGGGCCAGGGGCCTGAGTCCAGGTCTGGCCCCAGCACACAACAGCTGCGTGACCCTGTGCCCCTCTGCTCGGGGCCTCTGTTTCCTCATCCAGGAACTGGGGTGGTACCTGGCCAGCCTCGGAGACAGATGAGACGAGACAGTTAGAGAAACCCCCTCAGCCCAAGATCTGGAAGAAGTCCTAGGCCTCTGTTCACTGTGGAAATGGATCTTACGGGAAAATTTCTTTTTCAACAACCTAAAAGCAGCTAGCCCTCCAAACACACCACACACACCACACACACACACACACCACCATGCACCCACACAAAGTCACCCAATCCATACTCCTTTCAGCTTGAATCCTGGTAACAAACCACAGGACCAACCTTCCGACAGAGGCGGTCACCATCACCATCTCAGAAGTTTCCACTGGACACACCTGATCCATTTTGAGCCCTCACAATCCAACAAGCCCAAATATTGCACCATTTTACAGCTGAGGAAGTTGGGTCAAGAGAAGAGTGACCAGACCAAAGCCAAACAGCTGGTCCGTGCAGAGATGAAAAGGTAAGCTTTACCTGTGTGACTCCAAAGCCTGTGCCAACTTCTAACCCTGACCCATCCCCAAATCTGCAAGTCAGCCCAGATTCATGACATATTCCCCCCCAAGAAAGTTGATCCTTAACATGTACAGTTACATGGAACCTCTCTTTTAGATGTTCGTAAGATTCATGTGAATAAATCTACAGGCCCTGAGGGGCTCGCAGACACCACCCCGTCCCAGGGGGCCGTGGTCTCTGGGTCAGACCCGTCCCTGCGACAGGCAGAGGACAAGCCAGTGACCCGATGACCCCAGAGGCAGCCAGCATGGAGACAGAGCCCTAACGAGCAAGAAACGTCCTCCCAGAAGACAAGTCCCCAAATAATGGACCAGATGCCTAATGAATTCTGCAGCGAAGAATGGAGCTTAATGACTGACGATAAAATAAACAGGGGGGAAAACTAGCCCTCTCTCCAGTCCCCACTCGGCAGTAAGGGACCAGCAATTGGAGCGTCTCCCTAAGTACATGGCATCATTAAGGAAATGCCGAATCCGGGCGCTCCGGGGAGGGGGTGGTGAGCGATGAGCCTGGCAGGCCCAAGGAGGGTTCTGAGCAAATAGCTCTTAGCAATGTGCACAGAGGGGTCTCCTGTGGTCCAGGCAGGGCAGAAGGGGCGGGGATCCAGAACGAAGCCCACGGGGGGCGGGGCCAGGAGGGTCTGCACCCTCGGGGATCAGAGTCCAGGGGCGGGGCTGGGAAAGAAGTGACATGGTGGGGAGGGTCCCAGCCCTCGAACAGGGCAGAGGGAGGGGCGGGGTCCACTCCCTGGATGGGGTGCGTTCAGCCTCAGGGCTGGGCTCCAGGGGGCAGCGAGCTGGGGCACTTCAGGGACAGCGTCTGGGACGAGAGGGAGCTGATTCCCGGGAAGGAACACGCAGCCAGTCAGCTCAGCGGCTGCCGGGGATGGAGGCTCGTCGGGATCCCGCAGCTGCTGGGGTCTCCCAGCTAAGCACGCACTATTGTGGGCATCTTCAGGACCTGGCAAGGCTGCCAGTCCACGGGACACTCTGCCCCCTCCCTCCACATGGTCCACGAGGGCCTCTCCCTGGATCACCCACGTCTAACGCTGCTGCCCACACACTCACGGTCACACATCCCCTTGCAATTCCCGTGGGAGAATCCAGTCCAGCCCGAAAACACAGTCGGCACCTCCTGAGTGCCCGCACGGTGCCCTGGCAGTGAGCTCGGAGGGGAGAGCCAGCAGGAGCGAACAGACCGCAGGCCAGCAGGCTGCAGCGCTCGCCAAGGAGAGCGGTGTGCGGCCTGGGGCTCAGAACTCTGAGAAGGTGACGCTGAGCCAAGAACTAACGGGGATGAAAGGGCGACCCCTGCAGACATCTGTGGGGACGCGCCAGGCCCCGGGGCAGCCGTGTGTGGTGTGCTCGCTGGACAGCAGTGGGCTTCCGCTGCGAAGAGGGCAGAGACCCGGGGAAGAATGGGCTAGAAACGCGGGCGGCCGAGGCAGGCTTTCGAGGACGGGCTGCTTCCATCTGCATGGACGTGGATGGGGAGGGCCCAAGGCGGAGGAAACGCGGATGGTAGAGAAACAGGGAGGGGCAGGGGCTACGGAAAAGGCTTGAGTGCGGTTACAGATAAATGACTCACCAGGCGCCTGTTGAAACCAGTGAGACGGACTCCATAGAAGCCACTGCAGTGGGGAGAGACCTCAGCACCGCTGGGATTTGCAGCCGAAGAGTGCAGAGAGGGGGTGGGGGGTCGAGGCGGGAAGCTGCCAGGAGGGGCTTGATTCCACCCCAAGGGGACGGGGGCTCTTGCCAAGCCAGCCGGCAGGATGCTTGCTCAGTCTGGGGCGAGCCGCATCCCCGTCCCGCACACCATTCTTCCCGAGCGCCACAGCCACCTGGCCTGCAGTCTGTTTGCTCCTGGTCCTTCTCCCCTCGGGGCTCACTTAGATGCCAAGGGGCGTCTAGGCCATCAGAGGAGCCTGACTAGTTCAGTCCAGTGGGGCATCTTTGCCGGGAGTCAGGAGGGTGGGTTTTGGTCCAAGGTGCAGGGCCTGCCTTGGTGGAAAGGTCGGTCTGTCCCGAGGCACAGAAACAGCCCGGGTGCAGAGGCCCGCGGCATGCCGAGGATAATGGCTGGAGTGCACAAGTTACCACGGGCCCTGCAGGCAGAGGGTGCCGCCGTGGTCCCCTCAGCTTTCCTGACAAGGCGGTGAACCTGACCACCACACCCACGGGCCTCTCCCCGCAGAGGGAAACTGGTTTCTCTGCATCACCATCATCCCAGCTGGGCTGGGAGACGCTGGGGTGGGGGGAGGCAAGAGTCTTCCACATGCCTGGTGGGAGGGGCCCGGGTGGCCCTCCAGCGTCCCCTCGGCTCCCGGTCACCCCACCCTGGCGTGGTCCAGGGACGCTGCGCTCTCGCTGCACCGACAGGGTGCCTGCGGACGCCCGTAGCCAGGAGTCAGCTGGGGACCGGCCACCGGCCTGTGGATCCCGGACTCCGCCCCGAGATCCAGATACACGGCCGGATGTCGCCCCGCCCCGCCAGGCTCCGCACCTGGAGCACACAATGTGCGGTGAGAACTGTAGCCGGTTCTCAGGACCCTGTCAGCACAGCAGCAGTTCTCCAGAACGTGCTCACAAAGGCCCTTTTCTGCAACCCCAGACGGCCGTCCACACAGCCCAGCGCAGGCTACAGATGTACAGGGGTGGTCCACTCACTGGGTCCCCTCTGGGTCCCGAAATCCCTGCCCAGCTAACCCCAGACCAGCCTGGGTCTCAGCGGGCTTCCAGGAGCTGAGCGCGGATGCTTTGCTCAGCCACCAGCACCCTCCCTTCGGGGGCTGTATCACCCACCAAAGCCGCAGTGACCGTCTCATATTCACTGCCCTGAGCTGGATTAAGGGCAGCGCACCCCCCGCCCCTTGTGCTTATTCTCCAGGCGGCCCTTTTTGGGGCACGGGGAGGGGAAGGGCTCCTTTCTGGGGTCCTGCATTTCCTGTTTTGAAGCAGCGAAGACCTGGCCTTTGGGGCGGCCTCGGGTGCCCTGCTGGTGGCCTCGAGTTCCATGCCCTTGGCTCTGAGGCTGAGTCTGTGACCGTCGTGCATGGAGACTGACTGCCCGAGCAGATGCTAACGAGCAGGAGGGGACGGAGGCTGAGGGCGGGGGGTAAGGGGTCTGAAGCGTCCAGTTCCTGCTGAGCCCGTCCGCGAGGGGACACTGGGGTCCCATGCCGAGCAGGTGAGTCCTGAGCCCTCCACACCCGTGGACAGAGGTCCAGCGAGTCCAGGAAACCCCCGATGACTCAGCAAGCTCAGCACGGCCAGCGAGTTCTAGATCCTGAAGTCGTTTGTCCGCGTGGACTCACAGGTCCCAGAGATCGGAGGCCCACATCAGGGCGGGATTCCAGGGGTCCGGGTGAGGTAACCTCTGCAGGGGTGGGGACAAGGCAGGTGTCGGGGTGGAGCCGGCTCCTCTGTCAAGGTACCCCATCAGGATCCCGCCTTCGGGAGTCACAGAGGCCCCAAAGCTGGCGGTCCACCAAGGAGGGCCGGGCAGACAGTCAGCAGTCCATGGACCAGGCGAGGGATGGGGAGCTTTGCTGAGAGGTGTGGTCCAGGGAAAACCGGGAGCTGTGTCTGCAGGGGGTGGGGTACTCCAAACACCCCAACACCGAGCCCCCCAACAGCAAACACCCCAACTCCAAGTGGACACAGGACGCTGAGTGGCTATCCCTGGGGTGTCCAGGGCTCTGGGAGGCTGGAGGGCACGGGATCCTGTGCAAGGTACAAATGTGGGCAGTGGTGACCTTTGTTATCTTGCCTAAAGACACAGCTTGGGGCGGGGTGTGTTTCTGGGTGAGGAGGCATCCCCCCCACCAGCCGGGGGTTGATGGAATAAGTGATGGAAGAGAGGGAGGCAGGGGCTGGGAGACCAGCCCCGCAGCAGATCCGGGAGACGGGGCGCAGCTGCCAGGGCAGAGACCTCAGCTGGTCTAGCAGCACCAGCATCAGGGCGGAAATCCTCCTACATCTGAGGAGGGTGCAGGGGGCCCAGGGTCTCAATAGCCCACTGGTCAGGAGCCTCTCCCCGTCCCGCGTCCCCGTGGGCACCCTGCCCACTGGCCCTGCTCCTTGGTGTACGGAGCCAACTGAGCAAGGAGACAGGAGAGGGGGCGGCCAAGGCTAGACCCCAACCCAGAGCAAAGAGGGTCAGTGGACCGGGCACGGAAGTGGTGGGGGGCGCAGGCCATGGGGGTCGAGGGACACTCGCCAGAACCACAGGGCGAGCAACGGGAGCCCTCACCCTATGACGAGTCTCCCGTCACTCAGGGACCACTGTCCTTGAGAGGCCAGAGGAGCCGCCAGCCTCACTTGACCCCCGCCCCCCAGCCCACTGGTCGCCCTTAAGCCTCCCCTCTTTTCTGATGAGCATGGGTTGGATCACAGCTGAGGGGGTGAGCTGCCCAGCCACACACCCTGAAGCAGGACTGGTGGCGATCCCATCGCTGAATAATTAGCTCTCTGAGTCATGCTTCTGAGTTAATACATTCTCCACCAGCTTTTCACACAGAAGCATTCATTTATTGTATGTTTTTTAAAAGAAGTCATGCGCTGAGCCAAATATGAATTGTCACCAACTTCCACCAGCCCAGTGATGTAATTCGCAGACATTCAAACACCCTGAAGTGTTTGAGTAGCCCTTTAAAAAACAGCCGAAATTGCTATTTTATTGTCCTCTGAGTCTGTTATAATTTACAGTTTCATAACATTTCAGTCACTGGGTTGTTAGAGAACGTGTGTTAGGTCTCTGGCCCCCTCGTGGCTGGTCCTGTGGCCTCTGGGCATAAGACAGGTGGCACCACGCCGGTGCCAGCCTTGGGTTCCAGAACAGGATGGCCCTGGCACAGACCCAGAGCCAGGGAAAGAGACTGGCGGTCTGCTCTTGACCTCCTTGACTCCTTCCTCTGTCAGGACCTGGAGCATCAGACCCGCCAGTCCTCGAACTGCCCACCAGGAAGGATGCTCGGCCAGACTCCCCGGAGGAGGGAAGGAAGCCCCATGCAGGTAGCCCTTGGGGACCAGTCAGTGCAGCCCAGCCCAGCACTGACGCTGGCCAGAGCTCTGGAAGGCACAGGAAGAGGGCGCAGGCCCGGGGAGGCCCCCGGCCCCCTGCTTTCCTCTGTGATGTGACACCCAGACACCTCTGGGTGTCACCCGGTTTGACGGCCAGGCTGGAGTGAACTGGGCGTGGTGTCTCCTCCAGGAAAGGAATCTTAGGAAGAAGCCTGGCGCTGGAGGATTCAGGTCACTGGAAAGGCCGACGCTAGCGACCTGAACCAAAGGATGAGGTAGGCAGGGGCGCCCGCCACCTTGGAGCCCAGCCTGGAATACTGGCCTGGCCTAGGGGCTCGGAGAACTCGCAGGTCTCCAGCAAAGGGTCCTTGCCTGCTCTTAGCTAAGGCCCCTAGAAGAAGGGGAAGACCAGGGCCTCTTCCCCACAGAGGAGGACCAGGGCAGGGCAGCCTGGCGGAGCTGTTGCCTTGACCGGTTCCGCAGATCCGTGTTGTTCCTGCAGCAGGCAGCCCCCCAGGTAGACACCGAGCCCCAGGAAGCGCCCCTCCTGCCCCAGGAAGGTAGATGGAGTGGTCACCTTCTCGGGCCCGGCAGGTATTTATGGTTTGTTAACGTTCCAGCGACAACCCTCTCTGATGAAGCCGCCGGCTTGTATAAATTAATGACCTCGGAGGGCTGAGCAGAGCATCTCTGTCCTACTGGAAATACCGCAGGTCAGCAAAACAGCCGCACTGAACCCCGGCGGGAGGAACGGTCCACCGCAGTGGGGTCCGCGGGGTCTCTGGGACCCCGGGCAGCCCGTGCAGAGACCCCACCGGAAGCTTCGATGGAAAGAGCCCTCCTGACTTGGGGGAGAAGCAGGAGGGGTCTGATGCAGAGCAGGAAACCCAGCCCGGCAGATGCTCTGCACCCCTCACGGGCTCCGCCACGCCCCCGGCTCAGGCCACGCCTACGACTCTGCCCCGCCCCGCCCCCGCCCCGGCTCCGCCACGCCCCCTGGATCCGCCACGCCCCCGGCTCAGGCCACGCCTACGACTCTGCCCCGCCCCGCCCCCGCCCTGGCTCCGCCACGCCCCCCGGCTCCGCCACGCCCCACCCCCATCCGCCCCGTTCCCGGCTCTGCCACGCCCCCGGCCCCGCCCAGGCCTCTCCCAGCCCGCTAAGCTCGGAGGTTCGTCTGTCTTCCCTCCTCCCAGGAAGCTAACCCTAACCCTAACCCGGGGGTCTGAAGACCATGGAAGCCCTGGGGCCTCCACGTGCATCTCCCCTCGGACTCCAGTCCCTTCATGGAATGGCTTCCGTCTCCCTCACCCAAAAGGCATCTCCGAGGTCACGTGTCCAGGACCCAACCCCGATGGACCCCCGCCTGAGAGCATGCCCCCAAGACCCGGCCGGGGGCTGGTCCCAACCTTCTTCCAGCCCGTTCTGCTCCTCCCTACCCACCCCCACCCCAGGCTCTGCTCCAGGCTGGACCTCTGGTCCGCCCTCACCTAGGCCTGTGCCCTTCTCTCTCCTCATAATGCCCTATTCTATCCAGCAAACTCCTATTCACCCTTCAGGGCCCTGCTATAAGGTCCCTGACCCTGGATGAGCCCCCAGCGCGCCCATGTCAGCTTGTCAGATGAGCCCCTCTGTTGCTTCATTCACGCCTGGGGGCTGACAGCAGACAGAGATCCAGTGTGACCAGTCCTTGGGCCCCTCAGGCCTCTGCTCAGGGCTTGAAGCAGGGTGTGCATGAGCCAAGAAGACCAGAAGGAGCTAGAACTCCAGGACCCGGGGTGAGGGGGGTGGGCTGTGTCATGCCCTGCACTCCGACTGCACCCAGTCGCCGAGCCTTTGGTCAGAAGGCAAGGAAGATGCCCACCGCCCTCCCGCAGGGCCCAGGGAGCCCCGAGGGCAGAAGGGTGGGGGTAAGAGGGCGCCTCCTCACCTTTCCAGAGCAATTATTACCCCGGAATCTTGAACCACACGTCTTTCTTAGGTTTCCAAATAAATTACTGCATTATGACACTTTAAGTTGACAAGTAAATCTTATTATAAGATGTAACGACACCATAAAAGACATCTTATTCATTCCTCTAGTCCTCTCATCCCGCTGACACTTCATTACAGCTCCCGCGACGTGGAGAGCTAACACATTAATTTGGCAAATCAGTGGAAATCTTTCACAAGCACAGTTTCCCAGCTCTGGCCCGGCAGCCCCGGGGAGCATGTAGGGCAGGGACCCTCAGCCCGGGGTGGGGGTCCAACTCAGGGGGCCGGGACTTGGCTTCTCCAACAGCTGGGACCTTCTGTGTGAAAACCCACACGTGGGGAGGAGATCCCGCCCAGGCCACATCCCCCCACCCCCTGCCCGGGTCACTCCCGCCCACCACCCCAGGCGACTTCCGCCACCACTGAGGCTGTGACCTTGAGTAAGTCACCGGCCCCCTCCCCCACCATCCTGGGCCTCAGTTTCCATCTGTAAAAGGGCCAGAGGAGTGGGCATAAGGGAGCCAAGCTGCCACTCCCCTGCCTGCCCTGGGGCCAGGGAAAGATGAGCCAGGGGACGCTGGCCTGCTGGTCCCAAGGACGCTCTCTGGATAAACAGACAGAAGTGACCAGGGAGGCCCAGACAGGCGTGGCCGGGACACTTTGCCAGGACGCAGAGGGCGAGGCTCAGGGACACCGGGGAGCCGGCCCCTCCCCACCTCCTGGGACTCGCCCCACCTCCCCGTTCCTCTGTTTCTCGGGTCTCTACTGGCCTCCACCACCGTCATCGTGGAAAGGCATGTGTGGACCCAGAAATGTCACGCCCAGAACACATGTGGGCCTTTCTCATCCCCCGCCGGACACACCCATCCCGGGCCCACAGGGCAGCCCTCCTCTCGCGGACCCCATCCTCTGAAACCAGGAATCGATGTGGTTCCTGCATCTTCACACCTGCCTCTAATTTGGAAGTTTTGCTGTTTAGAACAGCTCAAACGGAAGTTGTGGTTTTTGAGGCTGATCATTTTTCCCTTCTTCCCCCGAGCATTAGCAAAATGCCAGACATTTCTAAGCAAATTCTTTGGAATAAAAGCAGGAAATGGTCTTCAGAGTTGCGAGGAGAGAACAGGGAATGAGGCCAGAGATGGGCAGGTGTGCCCACCACGCCACACCCACTGCCACACCACGCCCCCACTGCCTCCTTGCACAGCCCCCAGATGAAGCTCACATCCCCTCGAAGTGACCGGAGCACGCCTGGGCACCATCCTGGCTCCCCGTGGCCGGGAGCATGGTCACCCCGCCGGGAGAGCTGCAGGAAGCCCTGACCGCTGGGGCTCGGGGCTGGGTGGGGGGCCTCCTGTGCTGGCTGAAGGCTCCGCTCCTGCCGCTTCTTCCAGCTGACACCAGGGCTCCGTCCTAGGAGACCGCTCCTTGCCAGGAGGAGGGCACAGAGGTGGCAGGTCCTCCGCTATCACCTAAGGCCAGTGTGGGCGCCAGTGCCAGGTGGGACATCTGGAGGGGGAAGAGGGGTCCCCAGGGACGGGGATGGAGGTGTGCACAAAGACCTTGACAGTGGACCTTAAAGACAGAAGGATTTCTCATCCAGAGAATGACCTTCTGTGCAGAGGGAGGGTCCCAGCAAAGGCAGAAGACTCCAGGCCAAGCTGGGGCCGGGAGAGGAGCTTCAGGCGGGCTCCCGCATGCAGGGAGAGCAAGGGGGTCACCAACCCTGAAACCCGGAAGGCATTGTTCTGAAGGAGGTAGAGCAACCACAGTCAGGGGTACCAGAAACCCTCGGCCACCGACCCCTCCTGCCCAGGGCCCCAGGGTCCTCACAGAAGCCGGGGCTCCTACCCCGGAGCTCAGGGTGCCGCCCTCTGTGGTCACGGCCCTGTGAGCACATGCCTAGCAGGGGCTCAGGCTCCCCCAGCCCCGTCCATGGCTGTCTCCCTCCTCCGCCCCACTTCTGCCTACTGCTTCTCTGCAGAGCTCACAGGGTCATCTTTGGGCTCACAAAATTAAATATCTGAAAGATGTTAAGAACTTATCTTGGTTTCTATGGCAACGGGAGAATAATTCACATTTCCCAGGCAAACTGAAGGAGAACAGATTTTTCTTTGCATTGTGGGTGGCCAATTATTTTTAATAGCCGGGTCAGGGCGGCTGTCCCTGGGTCCCTCTCCCCATTAGCATCCCCAGACGGCGGCGCGAGCCGGATGAGGACAGTGGCCCATGAGAGGTTATTAAGAGACTCCAGCCTGCAGAGTGAGGCAGAGACCAGCTTCCCACCCCTTGTCACCCAGGAGACCAAGGCCAGGCTGTGGCCATCTCTTCCCTGCAGCCTTGGCCCCACGGGGTAACCAAGGAGGATCACTGCTGGGGAGGAGTGGGCGTGGGGTGGGGTCTCCCTGGGCTCCGATGTCATCGTCCTTACTCACTGAGTGAGCTAGGACAGCCTTCCTGCTCTCCGACCCTCAGGTGCCAACCCCTGGAGTGGACTCCTAGTCCCTGCCAGTGGCGTCGCTGTGTGGATGCCTTTGGTCCAGGCCGGCCCGGGGCCCGCAGGCTGTGTCGTTCTTGTTCAGTCGCTAAGTTGTGTCTGACCCTTTGCGACCCCATGGACTGCCGCACACCCACCTTCCCTGTCCTTCACTGTCTCCTGGAGTTTGCTCAGACTCATGTCCATTGAGTCAGTGATGCCATCCAACCATCTCATCTTCTGTCGTCCCCTTCTCTCCCTGCCCTCAATCTTTCCCAGCAGCAGGGTCTTTTCTAATGAGTCAGTTCTCATCAGGTGGCCAGAGTATTGGAGCTTCAGCTTCAGCATCAGTCCTTCCAAAGAATATTCAGGATTGGTTTCCTTCAGTATTGACTGGTTTCATCTCTTTGCTGTCCAAGAGTCTTCTTCAGTGCCACAGTCCAAAAGCACAGGCTACAGGGCCCTGGCAAGTCCCATGGCCTCCCCGGAGGCCCCAAACATTGTCATTCATCCGCTCCTGAAATATTATCAAGGACCAATCAGAGGCCTGGTGGGGACCACCCAGAGCTCCTGAACAAGTGATCGTGGAGGAGGTATAGCCCAGGCTCTGAAGGAACAAAGCGGTGGGTGGGGAGAGGGAGGTGACTGATTTCAGGCCCTGGCTCTCGTGACCACAGGGGCCGTGACCCCGGCCACCCTACACGGTGCTGCTCCCCAAGTAACGTCCGCCCCGTATCAGAGAGACAGACAGGCGAGCGCCTGCAGGCCTGGACGCTGCTGGGGCGGCCACTGTCCTCCCCACTGACTTGCTGCATCCGCCCCACTCCGTGCGGTGCCTTGGAGCCAGGAGGCCCGCCCCTCCTCCCTGGTCGTCTTGGTTCTGATCTGACGCCCCTTCGCTGTCTCAGCTTCAAGTCCCCGTGTTGGTCGCTGATGATTTTTCGTCTCAGTCTGAGCTGGCCTCCCCTGGAAACCTCTCTCCTCCCCCTCCCTCCATCCTGTCTTCCCGGGCTCCTGATTTCTGAGCAGGCGGAAGTCTGCAGAGCCGCTCCCCCACCTCCAAGAGGAGGCTGTGGTCTCCTGACAGTGAGCACCGCTCCCTTTCTCTCTGTTTATTTTTAAGATAAATCTACTCCCAGTTTAGGTCACTGAACACTAAGGCCTGATCACAGGCTGTAATTAACCCAGACACTGAGGTCCACATTTTCTTCTATGACACCCAAATCCAGTTCAAAACCACATAAACATGGGGCAGCCCAGTGCTAATGAGTTCTAGATAAAAGCTGAATTATAAACACCAAGGCACGTGGAGGGGCCTAGGGCCCTGTGAACTCTCAGCCTGCAGTCTCAATGGAAAAAAATAAAATGTTAAAAGCAGCAAATACCCCCGCCTGTGGCTGCTTCCTGGCCTGGCTCCCCCAGCTCCATCCCTGCTGGGTGTGGGCCATGGGTCAGGCTGTAGCCAGCAGCGGCTCCCGGGGGCCCAGGCCCTGCTATCAGGAGACCCCAGGACCACTCTTTGGTTAAAGCCCCACCGGGAACCTTTTCAGGTCCTCGGAGACGCAGAGCCCCTGCCCAGATCTTGGGAGCAAAAAGTCAGGCCCCACCTGTGAAAGTGGGGGCCAGCCTGGCACCATCCGAGGCCGGCCAGGTGCAGCCAAGGCTTCCAGCCCCCACCCGGGCTGGGTCTGGAGCCCCCACCTCAGGTGTTGTTTTGCTAAATTCTGATCACTGGGGTTCAGTAGTGGTGGTTTAGTCACTAAGTCGTGTCTGACTCTTGCGGCCCGGTAGACTGTAGCCTGCCAGGCTCCTCTGGCCATGGGATTCTCCAGGCAAGAATACTGGAATGGATTGCCATTTCCTTCTCCAGGGGATCTTCCCAACCCAGGAATCGACCCCAGGTCTCCTGCATTGCAGGCAGATTCTTTACCGACTGAGCTACGAGGGAAGCCCGGGGTGTAGTAGAACAGGCTGTAAGACCACCTGGCATGCTACCTTTGGAGACGGAGATGAGAGATCACCTGTTCAAGGTGTTCAGTGATTATTGTCCTACTCAGTTTTTATTTCCTTCCTGAGTCAATTTTTGGAATTTGTATTTTTATTAAAATTCTCCATTTCATCCAGGTTTTCAAATTCATAGGTACAAGGCTGCTCATAGGATGCACTTATTTTAATTTGTATATTTATTTGCTTGTTTTTGGCTGCACCGGGGGCTGCGGCTGTGCCCCGGCTTTCTCTAGTTGCGGCGAGCGGGGCGCTGACCTCCGGCCGCGGTGCTGGGCTTCTCGCTGTGGTGGCGTCTCGTCGCGAGCACAGGCTGAGGACCTTTGGTGCCCGGGCTTTGCTGCCCCCAGCACGGGGGATCTTCCCGGACCAGGGACTGAACCTGTGGCCCCTGCACTGCAGGCAGACTTTTAGCCTCTGGACCACCAGGGAAGTCCTGATTTTTTTTTTTTTTAATTAATAGACTGGAGTTTTTAGAGAGGTTTTTGAGTCACAGAAAAATTCAGAGGGAAGTACAGAGATTCCCCATGAGCCCCCTCTGCCCACACGTGTAGGGCCTCCCCCACCATCAGCGTCTCCGCCGGGTGGACACTTGTTACCTGCATGGACGCGTCACCATCGCCCAAGCCCACCACTGACCCTAGGGGTCACTCTTGTGCTGTACGTTCTGTGGGTTTGGGCAAATACCTCATGACATGTATTCACCAATAAGGTGTCATCAGAGGGTTTTCACTGCCCTAAAAGTCCTCTATGTTCTGTCTGTTCATCCCATCCTTCCTGCCACCCCGTCCCCCGCCCAGTCCCTGACATCCACTGGTCTTCTTACTGTCTCCATAGTTCTGCCTTTTCCAGAAGGTCATTGAGTTGGAATCATACAGTATGCATCCTGGCTTCTTCCATTTATTAATGCATTTGAAGTTCCTGCATATCTTTCCATGGTTCAAAAGCTTGTTTCTTTTTAGCACTGAATACTCCTTGGAAGGAAAGTTATGACCAACCTAGATAGCATGTTAAAAAGCAGAGACATTCCTTTGCCAACAAAGGTCCATCTGGTCAAGGCTATGGTTTTTCCAGTGGTCATGTATGGATGTGAGAGTTGGACTGTGAAGAAAGCTGAGCGCCGAAGAATTGATGCTTTTGAACTGTGGTGTTGGAGAAGGCTCTTAAGAGTTCCTTGGACTGCAAGGAGATCCAACCAGTCCATCGTAAAGGAGATCAGTCCTGGCTGTTCATTGGAAGGACTGACGCTGAAGCTGAAACTCCAATATTTTGGCTACCTCATTCGAACAGTTGAGTCATTGGAAAAGACCCTGATGCTGGGAGGGATTGGGGGCAGGAGGAGAAGGGGACGACAGAGGATGAGATGGTTGGATGGCATCACTGACCTGATGGACATGAGTTTGAGTAAACTCCAGGAGTTGGTGATGGACAGGGAGGCCTGGTGTGCTGCAATCCATGGGGTTGCAAAGAGTCGGACATGACTGAGCAACTGAACTGAATATTCCATTGTCTGAATGGACCACTGTTTATCCACACACCTGCTGAAGGACATCTTGGTTGTTTCTAAGTTTGGGCAATTATGAATCCACACTGGTCTGTAGGGTTTTGCATGGGCATAAGTTTTCAACTCCTTTGGGTAAATACTAAGGAGCATAACTGCTTCATCATATGGTTAAGAGTGTGTTTAGTTTTGTAGGAAAACAACAAACTGTCTTCCAAAGTGGTTGCACCACATGTATATAATGGAATATTATTCAGCCATGAAAAAGAATGAAATAATGCCATTTGCAGCCACACGGGTGGACCTGGAGGTCATTATACTAAGTGAAGTCAGAGAAGGACAAGCACCGTATGATGCCGCTTCCATGTGGAACCTAAAATATGATGCAAATGCGCCTATCTATGAGACAGAAGCAGACTCACAGACACGGAGCGCAGACCTGTGGGTGCCAAGAGGTGAGTGGAGGAGGGAAGGATCGGGAGTTTAGGATCAGCAGATGCAAACTATCACACAGAGGATGGATAAACGACAAGGTCCTTCCTGCTGTGTAGCACAGGGAACTCTATTCAATGTCTTGTGATAATCCTAATGGAAAAGGATATAAAAAAGATTGCATATATGCATATAACTGAATCACTTTGTTTAACAGCAGAAATTAACACAACACTGTAACTCAAGCATACTTCACTAAAATAAATTTTTAAAACGTTTAAAAGCAAAGTGCACCATTCTGCAATCCCGCCAGCAACGACGAGAGCTGTGTTGCCCGACACCCTCCCCAGCATTTGTTGTTGTCAAGTCTTCAGATTTCAGCCATTCTAACAGGTGTGTGGAGAAGGAAATGGCGACCCACTCCAGTGTTCTTGCCTGGAGAATCCTGTGGACAGAGGAGCCTGGTGGGCTGCCGTCTGTGGGGTCGCACAGAGTCAGACACGACTGAAGTGACTTAGCAGCAGCAGCAGGAACAACTGTGTAGTGATGTCTTGTTGCTGTTTCAGTTTGTGTTTCCTCGATGACAGAGGATGTGGGGTTTTCACGTGCTTTTTCCCCATCTGTGTATCTTCTTTGCTGACCCGTCTGTTCAGGTCTTTTGCCCTTTTTTTAATCAGGCTGCTTGCTTTCTTGTTGTTGCCCTTTAAGAGTTTTTCTGTATCTTGGATAACAGTCATGTATCAGATTTGTCTTTTGCAAATATTTCCTCCCAGTCAGTGGCTTATCTTCTCATTCTCTGTTGTTTATGATTTTTAAGCACCTACAGTTTGCCTCCTTTTTTTTTCTTAATATGGTTGAATTTTATCCCTTAGAAATGTGTCTAGTTTTCATTCAACAAATATTTATTCAACCCCTAGTACGTATGGGCTTTCCTGGCAGCTCACACAGTAAAAAATCCATCAGCAATGCGGGAGAACTGGGTTCCATCCCTGGGCTGGGAAGGTCCCCTAGAGGGCATGGCAATCCACTCCAGCATTCTTGCCTGGAGAATCCCATGGACAGAGGGGCCTGGTGGGCTGCAGTCCACGGGGTCACAGAGAGTCGGACACGACTGAGGGACTGAGGTTCAGAAATTCACCTTTCCACAGCATAAGCAGACAGATTAACATGTCTCTTACAGAAAATGTGGGCCTAGGGAAGAAAAAGGCTTGAAAAGAGAAATTTAAATGGAAACAAAGGTGTGATGTAATAGGAAGAATTTTGCTGTCCACAAAGGATTGTGCATTTATTTCCAGCACATGAAAAACATTTACAAGTATTTGGCCTGCTATAAGGAACCTTTAATAAACCAAAAGCCTCAACAGTATACAGACATTCTGTCCATGATGCAGTGATATTAGAAATCAAAACCAAAGAGAACCAAAGCCCCCTATAGATACAAATAATCATAAAAATGGAATCAGAATGGAAATCTCAAGATGATAGCAGCAGTAGCAGGGTTGGTCGCTCAGGCATGTCCGACTCTTCACAGCCCCACGGACTGCAGCCCGCCAGGCTCCTCTGTCCATCGGACTGCAGCCCGCCAGGCTCCTCTGTCCATCGGACTGCAGCCCGCCAGGCTCCTCTGTCCATCGGACTGCAGCCCGCCAGGCTCCTCTGTCCATGGGATCCCCCAGGCAAGAACACTGCAGTGGGTTGCCATGCCCTTCTCCAGGGGATCTTCCCTAACCAGGGATCAAACCCGGGTATCCTACATTGCAGACAGATTCTTTACCATCGGAGCCATCAAGGAAGCCCTTCAAGATGATAGTGAAAGAATAAAATATCAAAATTTGTGGGGAGCAGATAAAATAGTAAGTAGAGGAGACTTTATAGCCTTAAATGTCTTATTGAAAGACAAATATTTAAAAGAATGTAGCTCAACATTCAACTTAAGCTGGCAAAAGAGAGCAAAGGTGCAAAAATA
Source organism: Cervus elaphus (assembly GCF_910594005.1). Taxonomy (NCBI): domain Eukaryota; kingdom Metazoa; phylum Chordata; class Mammalia; order Artiodactyla; family Cervidae; genus Cervus; species Cervus elaphus. The sequence continues at coordinate 2,974,672 of NC_057836.1, forward strand.
AAAACCCATTAGGGTTAAAATAATAAAGAGAAGCAGGAGTTACTGGAGTAGAAAAGAAACAAACGATAGAAGTGACTGATGAAACCAAAGTTAGTTTTTGGAGTAGACTAATGTAAGCTGATGGCATCACCGACTCAAGGGACGTGAGTTTGAGCAAACTCCAGGAGACAATGGAGGGCAGAGGAGCCGGGGCGCTGCAGTCTGCTCATGCTGGGGAAAGGTGAATTTCTGCTTTCCGCTGGGGTCTTTTGCCCTATCAATGTGGGCCCATGGCTCACTGAGGCCTTCTCTTCATCACAGGACACAACCCTCTGTGCTTGTGAACACTCTTCTCGTATCTTTCTGGGGAAGACAGGTATTCTCAGCCGTGTTTTCTTTTGTTTAGTATTTCCCTCCCATTTATTTTTTTCATCGTCTTAGTTCAGATCTTACGTCATTTTGTTTCAGATGTATCTCACATAAATAGCGTATTGTTGGATCTTACAGGGTTTTCTAAGAAGTGCGATGTGAATCTCCTTGAAGAGGTGAGCGTAAGCCATGTCTTTGTCACGCTCACTTGCACGTCTGAACATCCCTGGGCCAGGTTCGTATTTCCTACTCACCCGATTCCTTCTCCGCCGCTCCCCAGCTCCCTTCCTATCTCCTCTTGACTGGATGGGTTTTGTTCACCAGCTTTCCTTTTCCCCCTCTGGAAGTTATACTATCTCTGTCTATTCTTTTATAAGTTACCCTTAACTTCTAAAATCATTTCTTAAACTTGTATTTTCCGAGATGTTCTCGAGTAATTCAGGTGAGTGGGTCTCCACCAGGGCAGGAAGGCAGCGGTCACTTTGCCGACCCACCCATTAGGCAAGAATGACTGAATTCCACTACTAGAAACCTACTGTGGAAAAAGGTTCAGAAACGAAGACGTTTGTCTCAGCATCATTTGCAAACGGAAAAAAAAAAAAAGAAGCAACTTGGTGTACAGGCAGGGAATAAACAAATTATGTTAATCCATGCAACAGGATATTATGCAGTCATTAAAATCATGTTTTTGAATAATTTTAATGATATGAGAAAATGCTTGTGATATTAGCGTAACGAGGTGTATTAAGCAGCTCTCTGTTTTGGCTGCGGTGGGAAGGAAGCAGTTTCGGCCACATGATGGGCGTTAGGAGAGAGATGGCATGAACTCTGGGCTGGTGTGGGGACCAGTCTGATGGAGATAAATGAGCCCCCCGAGAAGGCTAACGCTACCCACACCCAGAATTGGCAGTGAGGATGTGGAATGAGGACCCTCACAACACACCGGTGGAAACCGGAATACATTTGGCAAACAGTTTGCCATCATCTGCTAAAGTGGAAGATACGCACCCCACATGGCCGTGGGGTTCCTCCCCTGGGTGGACAGACACCCAGCAGAACCGGGCAGGTGTTCGCCCACGGACGTGCACGCAGATGTTCAGGGCGGCAGTATTTACAACAGCCCCGAAAGGGAAACAGCGCAAGTGCCTGGCCGCAGTGGAATGGATAAATCGGCATCCTCGCACTAACGGGAAGGACAGACAGGGCGGAACGAACCACCGCCACCCAACTGCAGGGACCGCTCCCAGACGGGGAAGGTGTTTGCAGAAGTCTCTCCCCTTGGCCCCTCTGGAGAACAGTCTACTGGCAAGAAAACTACCCTATGGGGTCGGATGTCAGGGTGGCATCCAGCCAGGGGAGGGGGCACCTGGGAGGCCCGGGGTGCCGGCCACGCGCTGCTTCTTGACGGAGGTGGCGGCTCCTGGCTTCAGCCTTGTGACAGCTCACTGTCCCCAGATGTGTGATGCGTGGCCTGCTGGCGGTCTGTCAGTGCTGTGTTGGTCAAAAAGCTCACTGGGGTTTTTCCGTAACATACAGGAAACCCGAACGAACTTTTGGGCCAACCCAATAGCATACATGTGTATATTCCCAGGTGGCCCTAGTGGTAAAGAACCCGCCTGCCAGGGCAGGAGATGCAGGGACGCCAGTTCTATCTGTGGGTCGGGAAGATCCCCTGGAGAAGGAACCAGCAACCCACTCCAGTGTTCTGGCTGGAGAACCCCATGGACAGAGGAGCCTGGCGGGCTACAGCCCATGGGGATGCGGAGAGTCGGACACGACTGAGCGTGCACACACACACACACACACACACAATAGCACACGTCATAGTTTCAAAGTAAAAACAATAAAAATCATCGCCAAATTTCCAGGACAAAATAGGACGACTACAGAGTGGGTGGCTGGTTTCTGTTGCCATTAACAACTTACCACACCCTCAGCCGGGGTCGCTCAGCCGTCAGATGGTTCGTGACTGCGTCTTCACGTCTCTAAACTATGAATGAACGATGTGAGCTTCTTGTCGGCACTTGTTCCTCTTCCGTTTGTGAACTGCCTACTTCCTGTGTTGTGCCCGTTTTTATTTTCAAGCGTTATCATTTCCAGTTATTGCCGAGCACTCGGTACCTGTGATGGAATTTCAGCCCGTCTCACCTAGGTCACAGGGACGTTTGCCAGGCTTGTTACCATCTCTCTTTGTGTTTCGAGGTTTTTGAGCTCTGCTGTCCTTGCACCGTGTTTTTGTGCCACAAACTATAGATGTTTATCACCAGTCTTTATTGTTTTGACCAGAGAGCCTTCCACCATTCTGGGTTATAAAAACATCCATCTATTTCTATTTTGAGTATTTGGGTTTGTTTTTTTTGTTTTTTTTAGATTTAGATCCATTCATCTGGAATTTACTTTGGCATACAGGTTTGTTTTTTTACTAAATGAGTACTTAGCCTCAGTTTGTCAATGAAACAGGTTCGGGGGTTAGATGCTTTGAGCACGGCCACATGGGCACAGAGTGGCTGCGAGCGCTCCCTTGGCATCTTTGTGGAGATCGTCTCCGTGCCAGGGACAGGGCTGGGGTGAGGCGACAGGGCAAGTGAGACAAGGCCGTGCAGCTGAGAGGGGCAGAGGAGCCCAGGGGAGCACTGGGGAGGGGACAGCAGGGGAGAGGCAGCTGGGCGGGGGCTCAGGGAGGGCCCGGCTGCCTGGCGCTTTGAGCAAGCGTCACCCGGCACCAGCCCTGAGAGCTGACCCTCTGGGCTGCGGACCGGCGGTCACCTCCAACTCAGGGTGGACGGGCCCGGAGGCCCAGGCTCGGAGTGGCTTAGCCAGGGCTCAGCTTCCCGTGGAGACGCCCCCGTGTGGCCAGTGGAAACAGTTCACTCAAACACAAGGGGATTCTATTTCAGATGCACAGGCCACACCAGCACAAAGCCCTTTTCACCCCCGAATACCTTCAAAAGCGCAAATCGCCCCCTCGCCCAGGACCCGCCTTCCCTGGCACCTGACCCCCCCAGCCCTTCCCACTCAGCTCGGGGGCCCACGGGCAGGGTGCCGGGCAGGGTGAGACACAGTGGGTCAGAGCTGCAGCCAAAGTCAGGGGTCTGTCCCAGACGGCTGGGGTTTGAGCCGCCCATGGGGGCTCGGGGACCCCCAAGTGGGCCTGAGGAGCTAACCTCTAGGCCACAAACGCCATCAATGACACAAATGACGGTTGTCACCAGTGCTGAGCCGGGACCTGAGCCTGACGCCTCCCGCCTCCTGACCGTGGTGGGGGACAGTGGGTCTCCACCCGCAGCCCTGAGCCCGCACCTTGGTCTGCGGGGGTCCACCCAGCTCAGCCAGGCTCACACAGGGTGGAGAGATCCACAGCGCCGCCCCGGGGGCCTCCAGCTCTCCCCTGGGGATGGACCCGTATGACAGACACACAGCCCCCCGGGGCCTCCAGCTCGCCCCTGGGGATGGACCTGTATGACAGACACACAGCCCCCCGGGGCCTCCAGCTCGCCCCTGGGGATGGGCCCTTACCCCGAGATGACGACAGACAGGGAAGTGCTGCCCTGCAGGCCCCCCGGTGAGGGGGGAGAAGGCAGACACAGGGGGCCCGGAGGACGGGGTACAAGAGCAGCCCTGAGAAGCCGGGGCTCATGGGGCCTTGCTTCACCAACACGAGAGGACAGGCGGCCGGGGCGCCCGGGGCAGGGGGGCGGGAAGCATGGGTGTGTCCTGGGTCCCAGGAGCGGGAGCGGTGGGCCCGGGACCCAGTGTCTGCCCCGAGCAGACAATGGAAGGACCACGGCCAGATTGGGGGGGGGGGTCCCTTCTGCCCCCAGACCAATAGTGGCTGAGATGAGGGTCGGCCAGACCCTGACACCCAAATGGAGCAGCCTGGGCTTGGGGTCCAGCTTGAGTCTGAGTCCTGTTGGTCTGCACCTTCAGGTCCCCATGAGGCCCTGGCAGGCATCAGCAAGAGTGTGCGTGCTGCAACCAGCGCCAGGCCGGGCACACTGCAGCCGGCTGGAAGAGAAGGCCTGGGGCCCCATGGCCAGAACAGAAGGCCCGGGGCCCAGGACCCCAGGCCTGCACGGAAGGCCCAGCAGCTGCGGCAGGGCTGGGCTCCTGCCCGGCCTCAGAGCAGACAGCCGAGGAGCCGGCGCCTGGCAAGGACACCCCGCCCCCTCAGGAGAGTCCGGGAATCACAGGCGAGGCTGGGGTTTCATTGCACCTTTATTCCGTGTTTCACACCTTGTATTCCAGAAAGAACAGTCTTTAATCACTTCAGATTGGTTGGCTCAGACTCCAAGGACCCCCACCAACACCCCTCACGTTCAGCTTCAGGTGTATGTACACATGAAAATAAGCACAGAGCCTCACTAAGCCTCGTAGATTCTTCCTATTTGAAAAACAAGCTGCCGCCAGGGTCACGGCTTTCTTGTTCCCAGCATTTTGGCCTCAAGGACAACCTGAGCGCAGCGGGCAGTGCCGAGCAGGGGGCCTCTCCCCAGAACTGGGCGCAGGCAGGGGGGCAGCAGCGGGCCAGGGCTGTTGGAGCTGGGGGGGGGTGAGGAGCCCCTGATGCCGGGGTGGGTGGGGGCGCTGTCTTGCCTAAGGTTAGCAGGTTTCCCAGCTGACCTGGGGGCTTCTGACATTTGTACAATATTTTGTGCTGACTTCTACGCACGTGTAATGACCCAGGAACCCTTTTCATAAAACAAGGAGCTCGCACCATCACACACGTGTATCTGTTGTCCTGATCCTCAGCCTCTGTGCAAAGACGGGGCGGTGGCCTGGCTGACCCCCCTGCCCCCGCCCCGAGGGCTGGCACATGACAGGAAAGAGACGCTGCAAGCGGACGGGAGTCTGAGGGCAGAAGTGGCCGCTGAGGTTGGGGGCCTGTCCCGGGGGGTCGGAGCTGTAGCTGCGGCCCGGGGCCCCACGGGCGTGTCCAGGTGCCAGCGGCCACAAGCCCCTGCCGTGTCCTCCCCAGCTCAGGCAGAGGAGCTGTGGGGAGCAAGACAGGTGGGCGGGGCGGGACTGTGCGGCTGGGCTGGCCGCCCCACGACCAGCGGATCAAGTCCACTCGCGCCCGGACACCCGGCACGGGGAGGGGCTCGGGCCGCTCCAGCCCTGCGGGGTACAGGAGGGCCAGGGTCCTTTAGGGCCCTGATTGCGGGGCAGGAGGGGCTGCACCCGCCTGCCCAGGGGCCCAGGGGAGCCTGAGAGCCGGCCCACACTGAGGCTGGCCCCGCGGAGTGGCTCCCACCTACGTGTGCTCCACGGCAGACCGCCCGGGCCGGTTCCCTCTTTCCAGAGGCTGTGGGTGCAAAGTAAGGCAACTTGGAGCCCTCTCTCTGCTGCGGACAGCTGGCGGCTGCAGCCAGAGTCGCCCCGGGCTGGCCGTCGGCCTTCCGGGCAAGTTTACGCCAAGAAAGCAGGAACATGGCCCAGTAAAGGGACCAAGTTACAGGAACCTGGCCGCAGGGGAGGCCTGGGAGGGCACAGAGGTGTCATGGCTTAGCGCAACACTTCACTGAACATCTTTGTCTGTACTTTATTCTCTTCGCTCAACAGAATAGAATGTTTAAGTTTCCAAGCAGGCAGGAGGGGGCTGCCACCTCCCTCTGCCCCCAGCGCCCGGACAGCAGGCCTCTGAGGGGGGCTGCCTCCCAGGCTGCCCGGGGCGGGGCGCACGAGGTGGGCGTTTGGCAAGGGCGCTCCGGGGCCGGGGGCGGGGCGCTGGCCCCGGGGGCCCCACGGCCGGCCGCTCCCCGGCTCTTTGGTATCTCGGGAGGCGGAGGCTGCCCGCCCTCACCAGCCCTGCCCGTGGCCGGCGCCTCGTCCCGGCGGGCCACTCCAGCAAGGCCTCCTCTCCTCCTCCCTGGCCGAGGCCTGCAGCCGGCGGCAGCAGCGCTGCCCGGCATGGGGGGCCCGCTGCGGTGGGCCGGCCTCACTTCTTGTAGTGATTGGGGGCGTCCGCGAAGGCGAACTTGAGGCGGTAGGCCTCAGCCAGCAGCAGGCTGACGTCCTCGTCACCCCAGTGGGCGGTGGGCAGGTTCTGAAGGAAGAGCAGCAGCTCCTGTGGGGACAGACAGCGGTCAGAGGGGGCGGGGAGCGGGGTGGGGGGAAGGGGCCCCGGGGGCGACCAGCAGGACGGGGGAGGAGGTCCCAAGGAGGCGACCAGCAGGGTGGGGGAAGGGGCCCAACTGAGTGATCAGCAGTGTGGGGGGAGGGGGCCCGGGGGTGACCAGCTCCTGGGGGGCAGAGACAGGGGGTCAGAGGTGGTGACCAGCAGGGTGGGGCGACGGGGCCCTGCAGGAGGGGCCCTGGGAAAACATTCCAGCCTGCAGTCGGGGGGCTGGGGCGGGGGGCGGATGCCCTGCAGCTGCCCAGCCCCACATATCCTGTCCCCCCAAGTCGACCCCGACAGGCCCTCAGCCCTGCAGCCGGGAGGAGACGCCCCAGGCAGCCCCCCTGACCTGCTGGGAGGAGGAGGGCGGCACCGCCCAGCCCCGGGCCTCACACGCCGGCTGCCCCGGCGCTCTGGGGTCCAGGGACTGCTGGGGGATGTGGAGGCCACCCCCTGGGCACTCAGGGCTGGCACCCAGAGGCCAGGCCCGGGCCCAGGTCCTGGCTGTGCTGCACCCGCTGGTGGGCCGGGTAGACTGCTGACCAGCTCGGGGCCGCGGGTTCCCCACCGAGGAGAGGGTCTCAGCTCCCGACGGGCCGTCGGTGCTTGGTGCTGGGTGACACGGGGGCCTGTGCCAGGCCTGCTGTCCCCTGACCCCCCATCACAGGGCCGTCTCCCCCCTCCCGAAGCGCGAGCCTCGCGCGCCAGGACACGCCGCTAATGTGACTTCCCTGGAGCTGCTCGTCCCCATTTCCTCCTGCATTTTGGACCCTTTCTGGGGGCCTTTAAATTGAATTCACGGAGCAAATTTCACTGGCAGAGTGTCTCCGGGGACACATCAACATCAATCTGCTGTCTTTCACCATTAGATGCAACTTACACGGATGCCAATCCAATTCCGAGCAGGTCGTAAATAAATACCTTTGGTTTTATTTTTAATCCACTTCGCTTCATATTATCATGACCTCGCTACTTGCAAGGTGAGAAGCAATACCCTCCCATTACGGTAACTCAGCAACTCCACTGCACACTCAATTTCAGAATCTAATTTAGTCCCCCAGGTTCACTGGATGGACAGAGAATAGAAATGCCCCGCGCTCCGCAGCCTGCGAAGCTTAAAGAAGGAAAAATCTATCCGGGTGACCTTTACGGGAGGCAGAGAACACAGCCAAACACCTCCCTAAATACAGATTTCTTTTTTAAAAAGGGTTTATTTACGTGCTGGGCGGCGGTGTCTCTGACCGGGGAGCCCCGGAGCGGCCCGGGGTTAGCCACGTCGTCTGGGGAAAGGCCAACGGTCACAACGCTGTCGCTGGGTCACAACGCGGGGCGCCCGCTGCCCCCAGGACGAGACAGCGGCAAGGAGGGCCCGGTGCAGCAGACCGCAAGGGCAATCTGTTTTTCATCTTAACTTCTCCGTAAACGGTGACCACGTTCACAGGATGAAAGCTGAGGACGGTTTGCGCACAGCTCTGAGGTCGGAAGGAACCAAGGTCGGGTCGGGTCCCCACGGTTCTCTGTTGGGACCGACTCTCATGGTTCACCAACTGTGCCCACGAGATGCCACCCCGGCCACAAAGCCCCGGCTCAGCGCACCCGCCATGTGTCACTGTTCTCCCACACTGGCACGCGCCGTCTGCGGCCGTCGGGAGGGCCAGAGTGATGGTGTCACCCCGCCGCACAGCCCGGGGGCCTCAGCCCCAAGCAAAGTGCCAGTCACCCTGAGGACGGGCCCGCCATGCCTGGCACCAAGGACGGGGGCCCGAATCTTGGGTTGGCCCAGTTCTCGGTGTTTGGCTGTCCTCCGGACACGCTAGATGTCATCTCACAAGCATGTGGACCATGGCTGGCTGCCTCTTCCATCAGGGGGTCCCCTCTGGAGGCCCTGCTGGGACCACCCCGGCCGTGGGGGCCCTGCGAGGGAGGCAGGCTGCAGGGCGGGCCCTGAGCTAGGTTGTTGCCGGATGTCTCTTCCAGGCAATCCTTTCTGCCTTTGCCTCTGGGTGGGATCCAAGAACTGAGCCTTCCAATGTTAAAGAGCAAATAATGTTTACGGCTTCGGGGACTTCTTGCCAAAACGGTTTCATTTGTCCAGAGAGAGGCATTACGTTACCATCTGCAAAGTATGATCATCTCTACGTGCGCACCCTCCCAGGAAGGACAAAACGGTACATCCTGGCGTTTGCGAGGGTGGGCAGGGGCCCCCTCTCAGGCCCCAGGTTCTGTCTGTGTGGCCCCGTGCAGAGGCTCCCGCATGTCAGGCAGCAAGGTCGCAGTCAGACGTGGAGATGGGCCAAGCCTGCCCCCGGCCACTGCGACCCAGGGAATTCTGGAGGCACAAACCCAGTGTCCTCACCCACGTCACCGGATGATCTGTCTCCTCCAGGACACCAGCAGGCCCAGGTGACCCCATGTCCCCCCACGAAGCACACGGCACGCGGTGCTGACCCCTGGGCGATCGCTCGAGCACACACTCCGGTAAAGGCCGCTGACCTTCCGGCCGGCCATGTCAGCTCGTTCCGAGGGGACACCAAGGTGCCACGGAGGACACCGCCTTTGAATGTGCCTGGACTGGACTGTCAAATTCTCACGTCTGATACAAACGGCATCGTGTGTGATGAAGGAAGTGCAGGTCTGTTCCCGGAGCAGAAAGGGCCCTCACTCTGCCGGCCACGTCCCAGGACCACCCATGCCCGGGCCACATCAGGGCACATGCTCGTCACATGGCCCGGTCTGGGCTCACACCTCTCAGGCTCTGCCCTCTGGGGCTGGCGTGTGGTGGAGGTGGGAATCAGGCCACAGATGGACAGACAAACTACTACCAGGCAGACGGTGCTCAGCTCAGCGCAGGGGCCTGGCCGGGCGTGGGACTGGCTGCAGCTCTTCTGCCCGCCCACTGCGGGGGTCTCGGTGGACACGTGGGTCCATGCAGAACACACCCCAGATCTCAAACACGTGGTCTGAACAAAAGTCTGGGAAATGTTTCTTAACTTCTATCTTGAGCACAGCTTGAAAGATAACATTGTACGTGTACTGGGTTAGATAAAATGTTAATATTCACATTCATCTCCCCTGTGCTCCTCTTTCTGTGAGGTTCCCAGAAGCTCTCCCCCGCAGCAGGCCTTCCCTCCGGTGGACGGCACCTTCCCCCCGACGGACGGCACCTTCCCTCTGATGGACGGCATCTTCCCTCCGGTGAATAGCACCTTCCCCCAGGTGGACGGCACCTTCCCTCCGGTGGACAGCACCGCACTGGGTGGTTCAGTGCGGTCCTTCTGTTCACGGGCAGCAGCTGTGACGGCCGCACCAGCCGCCCACTGTGGACCTTCGGGCAGAGGACGTGCCTCAAGGCTCCCAAGTCAATGCCACTCTGCCCATGCGGCGGGGCCCAGAGGCGGTTCACATCCTGGCCACGCGCGGAGATGGCAAAGGAATCAGGACAGGGCTACGGGCTCACATGCCGATGACCATGTCCCCCCCTTCCCTGGGTAGGAGAGACAGCGGTCCCTCCATGGACACAGGCGGGAGCAGGCCTAGCTGCTTTGTTCCACTTTTCCACCGCGTTCTGATGGTCCGTTGGCAGCTTGGCTGGAGAACCTGCTGCTGGGGAGGCCCGGCCACTAGCAGAAGGACGGTCCCAGGTGACCCCTGGGGACCCTGGGGGGACACCCAGGCTCGGGACTCCTGCAGGACGGGCCTCGGGCGTTTCTCCCAAGTCCTCAGCCTTTCAGGTGAGGCGCCCGAGGCAGAGGAGGCCTGGGTAGTTCAGCGCCCGCACTGCAGATGGCCCTGTCCCCACAGCGCTGGGTAACACCAGAGCACAGGCGCCAGGCAGCCTGGAAGCCAAGGGGGCGGAGACGGGGTGACCGCCAGGCCGAGTGGGCTGGGGACACAGAGTGGCCACGGCCGCAATGCACGCAGCACCGCGCCTGTATGCCTGCTGCAGGCGGACGTGCGGCTCTGGCCCGCAGGGCCGGCCTCCCACCCGCCCCCCGGGCAAGCGGCCAGGGGCCACGCGCTCTGCAGGACAAGGGTCCTGGTCCCGGCGCGACGGCCCACGCCTGACGGCCAGGGGGCTGGGCTGCTGTGCTCCCGCCGACGCAGGGGCTGTGCGGCCTGAGTCCACGTTCCCGGGCAGCACACGGGGAACAGGCCGGCAGCAGGGAGCCGAGGCTGGACTGAACCGAAGCGGTCAGTGACGTCTGCCGGCTGTGCCGTGGGAGCATCCTGACGGCTCGGGAGCCCCAGGGTTGGGGGGACGGCGTGGGCACGGCACCACGAGCCAGGAACCCGGGACGCACCTGGCACCTCGTCCTGGCGCCACGCGTGACCGTCCCGCCTGCGTGGCTCTCCCGTTTCTGCGCCACCTCCCACCGCCTGCTCCTCCCGCCAGGACCTTCCTGCCATGTGGGGGACACGGGACCCCGCCCTGGGCTGCCCACATGGCGAGGTCTGCAGGAGTGGGCCAGTTCTGCCCCCAGAATGGCGACAGCTACAGACGAGGAAAAGCATGAACGTGGGTGTCACCATGAAGAGCAAGTCCCAGGGCCGTCCCTCCCACCAGTGGTCAGCCACGGGCCACCCTGGGCCCAGAGTTCGTTCACTCTGTGCCAAGCACCACGCTGCTGCTGACCTTACGACCAATCCCGGGCCCTCCCCACTGTGTCCATGACCAGTCCCGGGGCCTCCCACACCCCCAGAGCCAGAAAGAAGCAGCTAGGGCCCCAGGAGACTTAGTGACAGCTTAGCTCATGCCTGCGGCTCGGCTGTGACCCCCCAGGGATGCTCTCCTGAGCCTTGAACCTGACCTGAGCAGGACCCTGCCTCTCTTAGAGGCCACGTGCTCAGAGGGGACTCTCCCTCCAATGCAACCCCCCCCAACACTTAGAAGGACGCCTCAGTGGGACCAGGCGGTCCTGGACTGGCGGACTGACAGCCAAGGACCTCAGCTGGTCCCTCCTCCTGGAGCTGACAGCTGACCAGACGGTGAGACCACAGGGTGGTGAGACCCTGGGTGGGGGGCAGGGGCTGGGCTAAGATGGAGACCCTGACCCGTCCACGCGTGAACCCGCCCTGCACAGACAGGGCCACAGACGGGGCCCAGACCTGAGACTCACTCTACTCCCGACTGTTAACCTTCCGCGCACTCCCAGTGACCTTTAGCCAACAGATCAAAGGGAACAGTTCAGTCTGATGCGCGGCGGACGTGAAGGTGCACCTGAGGAGGTCAGTCCGCCAGCCCAGGGCTCCTCGCGGGCGGACGCTCCTTTGGGGGGCCCCACTCACCATGTCCCATCCCGCGTCCCCGCCCAGGTCCAATCCCAGCGTCCAGGACGAGACACATGGGTGTCTCAAGGGTGACACCCTGCCAGCCAGGGTGGGGAGCGGGCACTGATGCCCGCCGGGGGGGGGCGGCCGGGCGGCTGCACCTGGCCCTGCTGCCCGGGCAGCGCCGGGTGCCCGGGGCTGAGGCTCCTCCTTCCCGCCCCTTCTCTCCCAGACGGTTCCGTGATAGCTGATTCCTTTGACAATCCAGTTATTAGTTTGAAAAATCTTGTCAAGTTCCAGGACCAAACCACGGCTAAAAATAGAAGGGCGCTGACAGCCGGCTGGGCTGGACGGCCAGCTGCCAGGCCGGCCCGGTGGCTGCTGACAGCCCCCGGAAGGTGGGAACGGAAGGCAACACCGCGGGAGAACGCTCTTCTGGGGGGCCTCTGATGGCTCCAGGAGGCGCGCTGTCCTTGCAATTAATTTCACATTTCTTTGCCAAAAAAAAGGATGTCTAAAGACAAAACCCCTTCAGGTACTGAAAACAAGCTTGGCACGAGCGCCCCGGCCGAGCTACTCTGCGTCTCACGTGTCTGCACGCGGCCAGGAGATGCCTGATCGGCACACAGAGAATACTTAAAATCCTGGCACGGTGATCAGAGCCGCCGCTCCGTCCTGCAGAGGCCCCTCAGCTCTGCGGGCTGGGGGCTGGTTGCAGACGGTGCGCCGGGGAGGGGCCGTCTTCACTGGGGGCGCCGGGCCGGGAAGCGCGCCCACTCACAGGAGGAGGCGCCAGGCCCACGTTTATCGGCAAGGCGGCAGAGACGCCCCTTCAAACAGGCAGAGGCGAGGCGGCCGCAGAGCAGGCTCAGGGCCTGGAGGCAGCGCCAACTGCTTACCCCGAGAAATCAGGGGCGGGGGTCACAGAGGGGAGCGGGGCTGTGGTCTCGGCAGCCGGAGCTCTGGGAGCTTGGGGGCGCTGTCTGCACGGGGACCAGCAGCCCCCCAACCCCGGGGCTACCCTGCTGGGCTCTGGGGCAGGGACGGCGTCACCACATGGGTCCCCACGTGTGGTCCGCTCCCCACGTTCAGTGGCTCCCCAGTGCGGGTCCTCCCTACTGAACCCTCCCTTCCTGAGACCCCCCCTGCCCCCACCCCGCCCGCAGCTCACCTCTGGTCACTCTGCCAAGCTCCTCGGCGAACCCTCCCTCTGCCCAGCCATTCAAGCTGCATGCCCGGGCCCTCTTCACCCCTATGGACCCTCTGGGCCAAGGATCACCATCACCGGGGTCTCCACCCCCTCGCCTCTCCCTGAAGACCACCCCTGAGTGCCCCGTGGCCGCCTGCACCCCTCCACCCATAACAACGTGTAAAGGCCCGCAAACTACACCTGTCCCCCCGCCTTCCCAGCTCTGGGAACGCAGACCACGCACTGCACTCCCGAGACAGCAGTAAGACCCCCGCCCCCAGGACCACCTTCCCCTCCCACCCCAGCCCATCGCTCCCTTTTGGTGGGTGATCATTTGGCCCCCGCTTTCCCACCCTGCCCCCTAACCTGCAGGGCACCATCACCAACATCACCTAGAAAAGAAAACCATCCCCCAACTACCCTGCTCTCCAGAAGCCAGCAGCTCCACCCTCCCTCGGGGTGGGCCTGGGGCCTCAGGGCCCCAGCTGCTGGCGGTGCTGCTGGGAGGACGCGGCACAGAGCCCCCGGCAGCGGGTGCCTCTGACGTCTGCGCCTCTTCCTGTTACGATCTCTGTCCACACAGCGGGGGCTCAGCGGCACCAAACCCTCCATCCCCCTGAACCCCAAGACCCAGGATCTCAGCCACGGAAGTCGGGTCTGTGCAGGGACCCTCACCTGCACGCATTCCCCTGCAGTGACATCAAGCACCCGAAGGTGACAAGCCCAGCGTCCCCGAGAGCTGAGTGTGGGAGCAGCGGGCTTGACAAGCGGAGGCCCCCGGAGGAGCGTCCGCCGGCGGGCGCGACACACCTTCACCCGCAGCCCGCCTCCCGGGGGTCTCCCCACCGCTTCCCTCTGGAGCCCCGCAGCAGCGCCCGGAAGGCGGGCGGGCGGACTCTGGCCGCCTTGCCCCTCTCTCACCCCCAGGCTTTACGCTGCAGACAAGGACTGCTTCACCACGAAAGAGGGTCCCTGCCCCCCAGACACAAAGAACCTTCTAGGGTGAACAGAGGCTCTGGAGACGAATTCCGGGGTCACCACATCCCCTCACGGCTCACGTGAGACGCGCGGCCCCACCAAGGGCCCTGGCGGCCCAGAGGCAGGACTCTGACCCAGGAAAGGAGATGTGGGCCCGGACTCAGGAAGGTCGGGGTGGAGGCGAGGGGGAGGTTCGGGCTCTTTTTCTACAAAAGAAGCCAAAGGCAATGAGGTTCTGGAGCATCCTTACCCTGGGCACTTGGAAGGCCGGGGGCCTCCCATCTCCTCAAGTTACACGATGTCCTCAGACCGTCCGTCCACAGGCACCCAGCCTCACCAGGAGCGGGAGGGCCACGGGCAGGGGCCTGGGACACCTCCAGAGGACCGACCCTGGCAGGAGGCTGGGAGAGGCTGTGAGGCGGAGCGCGCAAGAAAGGAGGTGGAGGTGTGCGGGGCAGTGAGCGAAGAGGCGCTCCCAGGTCTCCTGACACCGAGGCGCCCACCCTACGGTCTGTGCCAGGCCTGGGACTGGCTCGGGGCAGGGTGCCCGGGGCAGGGCCCTTCACGCACGTGCAGAGTGCCTGTCGGAGGGGACCCTGCGGGCAGGGGCGGCCAGGGATGAACCCCGCTTCCAGGCCGTGATTCCAGCCCCTGCTTCTCATGGGGGGCGCTGCAGAAACACCCTTCTGGGGGGTCACCATCCGCTCAGCTGCAGGACCAGGGCCCCGACCCGGAGATTTAAACACGAGCTTATTCCTGGAAACCGTTCAAAACTAATGGAGCACTCTGCAGGCTGGCTTTTACCTCCAGATTCCAGTAACACCCAGGCTGTAAATCGCTGGCCGTGAGGACGCATCCCTTTTGTTTTCAGGAATGTTAAAGGGTCACTGGTCCAAGCACTCTGGGCCCAAGATTTATGGGCTTTTACGGGCAAAAGTTTCCTTTCTGTCTTCATCAATTCAGAGAGGTGTTTAAAGAAGAGATTCTCCCCACCCCCATCCCTATCTGCTCCACCAAGGGCCTCGGTGGCAGAGAAGACCCTGCCGGGCTCAGGCTGGGATGGGACAGGTGGGGAGGGGCAGAGGTGGCTCCCAGGTCCTGACCCACTGGCACGGCGCCCTCCTGGGGGATGGAGGCGCAGTTTCCGAGAGAAGAGCCCTCCCCCGCCCCCATCCCCGAGAGGCCAGGGCTCTGGTCTGGTGCTCTCTCCCCAGAGCCGCCTCCCGGGGAGGCTGCGGCTCCTGACGTCTCCATGGCAGCGGCAGCCTCGGGGCCTGTACCTGAGTTCGCCTTGTGAGGGCCCCTTGAGGGTAAAAGCTCAGACGGACTACACCCAGCAGCGACCTGAACCTTCACGGTGCTCGACTGAGAGCAGGCCTGCGTCCCAGCAAGTGCTGAGCTGAGGGCAGCGGGCAGGCGGACGGGCAGGGGACAGTGGGTGGTGGGTGGTGGGTGGATAGACGGGTGGGACAGTGGGTGGATAGATGTATGGATGGATGAGTGGGTGGGTGGATAGACGGATGGGACAGTGGGTGGATAGATGTATGGATGGTGGGTGGTGGGTGGATAGACGGATGGGACAGTGGGTGGATAGATGTATGGATGGATGAGTGGGTGGGTGGATAGACGGATGGGACAGTGGGTGGATAGATGTATGGATGGACGAGTGGGTGGGTGGATAGACGGATGGGACAGTGGGTGGATAGATGTATGGATGGTGGGTGGTGGGTGGATAGACGGATGGGACAGTGGGTGGATAGATGTATGGATGGACGAGTGGGTGGGTGGATGGACGGATGGGACAGTGGGTGGATAGATGTATGGATGGACGAGTGGGTGGGTGGATGGACGGGTGGGACAGTGGGTGGATAGATGTATGGATGGACGAGTGGGTGGGTGGATAGACGGATGGGACAGTGGGTGGATAGATGTATGGATGGACGAGTGGGTGGGTGGATAGACGGATGGGACAGTGGGTGGATAGATGTATGGATGGACGAGTGGGTGGGTGGATAGACGGATGGGACAGTGGGTGGATAGATGTATGGATGGACGAGTGGGTGGGTGGATAGACGGATGGGACAGTGGGTGGATAGATGTATGGATGGACGAGTGGGTGGGTGGATAGACGGATGGGACAGTGGGTGGATAGATGTATGGATGGACGAGTGGGTGGGTGGATAGACGGATGGGACAGTGGGTGGATAGATGTATGGATGGACGAGTGGGTGGGTGGATAGACGGATGGGACAGTGGGTGCATAGATGTATGGATGGACGAGTGGGTGGGTGGATAGACGGATGGGACAGTGGGTGCATAGATGTATGGATGGACGAGTGGGTGGGTGGATAGACGGATGGGACAGTGGGTGGATAGATGTATGGATGGACGAGTGGGTGGGTGGATAGACGGATGGGACAGTGGGTGCATAGATGTATGGATGGACGAGTGGGTGGGTGGATAGACGGATGGGACAGTGGGTGGATAGATGTATGGATGGACGAGTGGGTGGGTGGATAGACGGATGGGACAGTGGGTGCATAGATGTATGGATGGACGAGTGGGTGGGTGGATAGACGGATGGGACAGTGGGTGGATAGATGTATGGATGGACGAGTGGGTGGGTGGATAGACGGATGGGACAGTGGGTGGATAGATGTATGGATGGACGAGTGGGTGGGTGGATAGACGGATGGGACAGTGGGTGCATAGATGTATGGATGGACGAGTGGGTGGGTGGATAGACGGATGGGACAGTGGGTGCATAGATGTATGGATGGACGAGTGGGTGGGTGGATAGACGGATGGGACAGTGGGTGCATAGATGTATGGATGGACGAGTGGGTGGGTGGATAGACGGATGGGACAGTGGGTGGATAGATGTATGGATGGACGAGTGGGTGGGTGGATAGACGGACGGGACAGTGGGTGCATAGATGTATGGATGGACGAGTGGGTGGGTGGATAGACGGACGGGACAGTGGGTGCATAGATGTATGGATGGACGAGTGGGTGGGTGGATAGACGGACGGGACAGTGGGTGGATAGATGTATGGATGGACGAGTGGGTGGGTGGATAGACGGATGGGACAGTGGGTGGATAGATGTATGGATGGACGAGTGGGTGGGTGGATAGACGGATGGGACAGTGGGTGCATAGATGTATGGATGGACGAGTGGGTGGGTGGATAGACGGATGGGACAGTGGGTGCATAGATGTATGGATGGACGAGTGGGTGGGTGGATAGACGGATGGGACAGTGGGTGGATAGATGTATGGATGGACGAGTGGGTGGGTGGATAGACGGATGGGACAGTGGGTGGATAGATGTATGGATGGACGAGTGGGTGGGTGGATAGACGGATGGGACAGTGGGTGGATAGATGTATGGATGGACGAGTGGGTGGGTGGATAGACGGATGGGACAGTGGGTGCATAGATGTATGGATGGACGAGTGGGTGGGTGGATAGACGGATGGGACAGTGGGTGCATAGATGTATGGATGGACGAGTGGGTGGGTGGATAGACGGATGGGACAGTGGGTGGATAGATGTATGGATGGACGAGTGGGTGGGTGGATAGACGGATGGGACAGTGGGTGCATAGATGTATGGATGGACGAGTGGGTGGGTGGATAGACGGATGGGACAGTGGGTGCATAGATGTATGGATGGACGAGTGGGTGGGTGGATAGACGGATGGGACAGTGGGTGGATAGATGTATGGATGGACGAGTGGGTGGGTGGATAGACGGATGGGACAGTGGGTGGATAGATGTATGGATGGACGAGTGGGTGGGTGGATAGACGGATGGGACAGTGGGTGGATAGATGTATGGATGGACGAGTGGGTGGGTGGATAGACGGATGGGACAGTGGGTGGATAGATGTATGGATGGATGAGTGGGTGGGTGGATAGATGGATGGGTGGATGAACATATGCATGGGTGGCTAGATGAATGGATAGGTAAGTGGGTGAGTGGATAGATGGATGGATGGGAGGTAGAGAGAAGGATGGTGGATACACACATGAGCAGGTGGGAGAAAGGACAGATTAAAAAGATAAACAAAACAACATCTGGGATGGCCCTAAAAGTAGGCCGTGGCCCTATCCTTCCCACTGGAACCGCGAGCCCCGGGAGCAGCCAACCTCAGCCTGCGTCTGTGGGGCCACCGCTGAGCCAGACTCCGGCCTGTGCCCCCAGCCTGGCAGAGGGCCTCGCGGCACGAGGAGACTCATGATCGGTCGGCACCGTTACCGATCAAACCGATGCACACAACTGCAAGCACGTCCCGTGGCAGGTGACCGGTGAGGGCCGGGGACATGATGAAGGCCCCACGCCCGGGGGCGGGAGTCTGAATCCCAGGTCCCCCAGCTGAGCACCCGCTCGGGGCTGCCACTTGGCTGCTAATCAGGAGAGGTATGTTTCTCGGGTGGGGGTGTATGTCATGCTCTCCCAGGACCAACGCACCACCACCGCGCCGAGAACCACGTGGCAAGTGGCCCGCCAGGCCCAGGCCCGGAGCAGCAACACTGACGCGTCCAGGACTCCCCGGGGCGCCCACGTCCAGTGTCTGGACTGCAGGGGAGGGCAGGCCGGGCAGGGGCTGCTCCCACGCCAGGGTCGCCTCCAGGTGAATAGCCTGAACCCCCGTCCCCACCTCTGAGCCCCCCGGCCCCAAGCCCACGACCAGGGAGACCCAGCTTACAACAGGCGGAGCCAACCGGCCACCAGGGAAGCAGCAGCAATCCCACACACTCAGCATCTGAGCGAGCTGGTTGTTTCCACTGATTCCTAAACACACGTGCTCAACTTCTGCTCAAGTTACGTCCACGCTCCCACGGAGGAGAAACCGTGTCGAGTCGCTGGCCTTGGTTGGGGGCATCGCTGCCCCCTGCAGCCCATCTCCAACGTGACCGAGCCGTCCCCTGAGAGCGACTGTAATGCAGACGGAGTCGCAGATGGGTATTGAGGAGTGCGAATCTAATCAAGAGCGATCAGGGCCCGGGAGGTGCCGCGCCGTCTGCCTCCGACAGGTCCCAGGCTGGCGTGCCCGCCCCGGCAGGAATGAGGGTTATGGCAACGGGGCTGTCTGGAGACATAAAGCCGGCACCCAGAGGCCAGCGCCTCCCCTGACGCCTGAGCACCAGGGTGCGTGTCGGCTAAGCCGCACCGTGAGGGCCCACGCCAGTATGACCCCCGCTGGGAAGCCCCCTCCTCTGAAGGGGCTGAGGGCAGTGGAGGGGGTCTGTGACGGGGGCTGCCCGTTGCCCTGAGACCCTGGGGCAGGCGGCTTCACACCTGACGCTGTGGGTCACCGGGACCCCATCTTGTGTACAAGACAGACGGAGACCCTGCTACGGCAGGGATGCAGGCGCCTGGGGCCTCAACGCCTGAGCTACAGGGGTTGCAGGTGCGTCCCCTGGAAATGGTGTGCAGGAGCTGTGGGCACACACGGGACCCACGCCAGCGCCAAGCCTGTCCTCCGAGATGCTCCACTCGGCAACCCCCGCCCCAGACACTGGCCCGGCAGTTACGCAGGGGAGCGGCCTTTGGAGGCCTGAGCCCAGGGGTGACCCAGCGTGGACACAGCAGTGACACATGAAAGACTTGGTGTGGCATTCACTCACTTTCCAGGCCAAGGGGCCCAGGTCCAGGCTGGACCACCAGATGAGACGGCCACAGACGCCAGAGCCGGCCGCCTGTGTGTCCCGGGCTCCCGCCAAACAGGCAGCTGGAAGGCCCCCAGCGGGCCACTAACAAGGAGGGCGCTCCCCAAGGAGGTGGACAAGAAGAGGCGGCACCCGGAGCCCCCACCCCTCAAGCCCAACGGGACGGCGTGCCCGGGGGAGGGGCTGCAGACACACAATCCTTGCAGCCTCTCTGGGAAAACACACCCACGTCACGCCCGGCTGCAGACACCACTGTCCACGGCCTGACCCACTGTCCTGCAAGACGGGGGCTGTGTGTCCTCAGTCAGGACCCGCAGAGCACACGGCCGGCATGGGGCAGGGTCAGCTCCATCCTGCAGCCCTGGGCAGCTCTGCCTTGCTGAGGGCGGGGGCCGGGGGTGACCCTGCCATGCGCTGCTTCCCAGCTCCTCGACTAGGATGGGGTTCACGTGCGGTGTCTCGGGGCTCCCAGGGGACAAGGATGCCTTCTGGTGACAGAGACACTGGTGAGGACTCCCCGAGGGGGGCTTGATTCCCCATCCCTCAGACCAAGATGCTGAGCCCCAGACGGGGGCACAATCTGCCTCTGGCTGAGGGTCGCTGGTGACGGGAGGCGCTCAGCGGGGAAGGGTCCCCGCTTTGGACTCAGAGTGTGAGGCTGGGGGCATCCCAGCTCCCGCAGACGGAGCCCCAGGAAAGCCTGCCCGCGTGGAGAAGGAAAGACGGGGGCGTGGTAGAGTCCGCGGCTCCCTGGTAAGGGGCAACAGGGGTCCCGTCTGTCTGCTGCGGGGGTCCGGTGTCCTCCAAGCCCCCGTGTCCCATCCACTGGCCCCTCGGCCCCGCCCGCCCAGCGGAGAATTGGACGCACCAAACAAGAGGAGAGCAAATATTTCCTCTTTGCATGAGGAATTAAAAAGATCAATGCAACTCCTTCTGTGAGCTCTGTCTCAAAAAACAAACACCCCAAAATTGAATCGAGAAATCCTATCGTGTTTGCCCTGAAAATCCGCAAACTAATTAGGGTAACAAAATGAAAGTTCCGTACAGATCAAGGGCTTTTAGGATTGGAAGTGGATGGCAAGGCAGAGTTCTTCGAGCGCTTCCATCTCGTTTCATCTTATCTCTATTATTTATGAGGCTCAAGGGCTGAGGCCTTGGCGAGCCCAGGACCCCGTGGCCAAGCTTGCTACCTTCATGCTGAACCCCCCGCCCAGGGCCGGGACGGCTGAGCCAGGCCTGCGGGGCTCGGGGAGCGGGGGGTGGTAGGAGCATGCGCTGTGTTGTCACCTCGCCTGGACCCTGGCAGCCCCCAGCCCAGGGCCTGGGGATGCTGGACGGTGCCCGCGCCCTGCCCATCTCTGAGCTCATCTCGGGTCCTGGCCCCCAGGGGGGTGAGGCTCAGCGGCCTCTCAGGGCTCCTGAGTCCCGGGCTCTCTGTGCCCAAGTCTCTGGGTGAGAGCGGGCACATGCATAGCCTCACCCCCCCAGAGGTCTTCTGACACCGACCGATGGGAGCCTCCCAGGAAGGGCCCGGGGCAGAGCCTGGGCCACAGCTGGCCCAGACGGGGCAGTCGCAGCCCCAGGGAGCTGGCATCCAAGCCCCGCAGTCCCTTCGCTTACTCTGAGCCTCATTTTCCAGCCTGGAAGGGGGACCACTGGCCCCACAAGCCACTGGCTCCTCTTTCCCTGCCCAGGTCCTGTTGTGGCAACTCCACTGGTGACCTGGACAGCCCAAACCCGCCCCCCTCCCATCTCTCCCGACGGAGCGGCCCCATCAGGATGGTGCTGGCCCAGGGCCCACTCTGCAGCCTGGGAGGCAGGCTGGCCGGAGCCTGCTCCCCTCCGGGCAGCATCCCCCCTCCCCCAGCACAGAGCCCGGGGCCTGGGGTGCATGACGGTCACATGGGAACCAGCACGGGGTTAAATGAGCAGAGAGGACCCAGAGCCGCCGCGAGGCATAGGGGCTCCTTCCGCAAAGGCGGCCGGAGCTGGGGACCATTAGCCCCGGGTGGCAGGAGGGCGGGCGGGACACGCTCTCCCAGCCGTCAGTACCGAGGCCATTTCTTCCCGTCCCGGGTTTACAGGGAGAGCCGCAGGCCTCGCGGGCGCAAGTGGCCGCTAAGCCTATGGGGTCAGCGCCCTCCCTCCAAGTTCCGCCTCCTGACAAGCCTGAATCAGACCTGCCTGAGGCCAGGCAGCCTTCCAAGGATCCGGGGCCCGTCGGCGTCCCCGAAGGTAGAGCGCCGCTGACCAACCAGCCGGACCGCCCCGTCAGCGCGTCCACGCAGGCCCACCCAGGCCTGGGCGGTCTTGTCTCCATGGAGATGCGTTCGGGCGTCCGCGGGAGGCGGCAAGATGGAACGCATGACGGCTGAGGGGGCTGCGAGGGAGACGTTTTAATAAGGCCCGAGATGTAATTACATTACTTCAGGGACTGAACAGATGAGCTTTTCCGAGTCTATCTGCCTTAGATATCAAACACCATTAATGAGATAATAAGGGCCTTTCAATTAATGATTTGAATGGTGGGTGTAATTTTTTCTTTAATGGCAAGACTAATTCACGGCAGAAATGAGCAGGGAGAGAGACCCTGGCAGAAGACGCTGCTCTGGGCTGCCCTCCACTCACCTGCAGGGCAGGCTGGTCCTGGCGGAGGCTGGACTGGGAACCAGCCGGAGCAAGTCGACAGACCTGGGGATGCAGGCACCCAGCCCGGAGGGAAAGGAGGGAAAGGGCGACCCTGCTGGGCTTGCGGCATCACCTCCACCAGGGGAGAGGGAGGGAGGAGGGGGAGGGAGCACTCGCCACTGCTCCAGCGGATCCCACGCACACCCCTCCCTGCACAGTCCCTCCCCGGAGGATCCCTACTCCGCCCGGGGGCGTCTGACACCGAAGCCCGAAGCCCGTGGTGTGGCAGCCCCTTCTATCTGCCAGGCCGACTCTGGGGGCCTGTCTCACGCTCGGACTCTGGGGCCTGGGGACCCCAAGCCACCCTCAGAAGTGGGGCTCATGACCTGCCTGGTCCCGGACTGGGCACTTTCAGAGATGCTGCGTGACAAACAATTACAACGCGGCCAAGCTTCACTTTAAACACACCTTTTCATATGCAGACATAAAAGGATTTTTCAAATTTCACGTTGAGATCGTTTAGCGGCCAGGAATTCACCTCCGAGCAGCTAAGAAGTCCTGGTGTGTGCCAGAGACTACGGGGAAGTGACAAATTCCCACCCACAACAATGCTCAAACATCATCACCTTTATGCAAAGGTGAAGCTGGACAGGAAATGAAATGAGCGGGATGTCATGTTTTACAGACGTCACCTAAACGACCGTGGGGTCAGGCCGCAGGGGCCCCAGCCCAGTGAGAGGGCAGGGGCAGCAGGCAGGCAGGGCAGGATGCCAGCGGCAGCGTCCGGGCGCTGGACTTCCGGAGAAGCTGCCGCTTCTGATAAACCGCACGGGGACGACTCCGTGACGAGCTCAGAGAGGACGGGGTGACGCGGCTGCTCAGTCCAGGGAAAGCAACCCGTGTCCAAGGATGACAGGAGGGGGCGGAGTGAACCCGCGAGCAGCTCCCGCCACCCTGGGGAGCAGCGTGGCCAGGCTGCTGTCTGCCCAGGACGCCGGGGACCCGGGGCCCAAGGAGAAGCGCGGAGGCCCCGCTCCCCTTCCTGCTTGGGGGGGGGTCGCCGTGCAAACAAATCAGGAAACAGCAATTGGGAAAGACAGGCGGACACAGAGCAACGCTAGATCGAGTGCTGCCCGTCACGTGGGAGGGAGGCGGGGAGATGGAGTGGCTTGTTTTTGGTAAAAGGGCTTTTAGAACTTTCTGGTTTTTAAAATTTATATATACATAAATAAATAGCTTTACTAACTTTTTTTAAAATTTTGAGGCATGGGATTGGGGTGAGAATACACGGGGACAGTGCTGACCCCATAATCCTCCCCCTTTTGAAGGTCCTCTAGTGACCCTCACCTATGAGTTGATGGGAATGGCCGCCCCGGAAGGGAAACTGCTGGACGGACCAGCAAGAGTCCTGGGGATCCTGGGGCCTCCTAACATCCATGAGGGTCTCCTAATGTCCGTGAGTAACTAAGAAGCCAGCACCAACTCATCTCAGCTCTTAGATCACGGGCAGGCCAGGGCTGGGGGGCACTGGGACCCCTCAGAGCAGGGCCCCACCCGCCCCGCAGAGCCCGAGGATCACCAGCAGGGCGTGCCAACACTCAGGCCAGCAGAACCGCAGGAGAGAAAGGAAAGTGAGGCTCTGGGGAGCGCGTGTGGACCGCCCGCTCCGGCCATTCGCTCCGGGATGCACACCAGCACGCTCAGCCCGGGGCGGGGGGACCTGGTGACAGGCGGGCTCTCCAGGCGGCAGTTAGAGGCCTGGGCGCAGCCCCAGGGCCACCAGGCCCAGCCCAGCCCCAAGTTCCAGCAGCTCATCTCCTGGAGGGGACGGAGCCCACAGCAGAGCGGGATGATTCAACAAGAGCGCAGCTGCGTCTGCGGACGGTCCTGGGACAGAATCGACTTTCCACAGCCTGGTGCTCACGCTCATCGCTGTTCTTCACACGCCGCCTGGGAGAAGACCGCAGCGAACAGGCCCCCGGGAAGGGGGGCGGACACACACCTCCCGGGAGACGACCGCAGCGAACAGCCCCCCAGCAGGGAGGGGACAGGAGCCCAGGGGCGGGGGAGGGACAGCTGAGGTGACAAGGGGGGCTGCCCTCGGGGAAGACAGAGCACCGGGACGTGAGGTGGCGGGGCGGGCAGGCGGGCCTCCAGAGGACCCCTCGGGTCAGCGGTCCCGGCCTCCCTCTGCGTGGGGAGGGGCTGGTAGCAGAGAGGTCCTCCTGTCCCAAAGAGAGCGCCCACCAGGCACGCGGATCACAGCCAGGCACGCGGATCGGCCAGCCCAGCGCGTGGACGGTCACCCTCTCTGCAGCCCAGCCCCTCCTCTGGGGCCAAGACAGTGCTGTTGCGGCCACGCGAGTCACTTCAGCTGCCCACAGGGAGGGCGTGGCCGCCGTCAAACACGCACGGCGCCCCCGCCCCCCACAGCGACGGGGCCGCTCAGCCACGGCAGGAAGCCGGACGCCGAGGCCATGGCCACGACGGTGCTCAGGGATCCAGGCCGGCTCCACGTGCGGCCACCGGATCACTTCCTTCCTCCTGAGCAGGCTTCACAGTGCCAGGGAGAGCCTACCGCTCTTCCGGGAGGACAGGCCGGGCCCACCATCCTCCTGCGGGGCTTGGCCCAGCATGTCCGCGGCTTCCCAGCATCCTTCCTGTGCAGACGGACCACTGGCCCAGGTCAGGCTCCCCTCCACCGGGGGCAGAGCGGCCTCGGGGACAGGACTCCCTGCTGGAACCTCAGGGCGGCCGCAGCCAGGGCCCAACAGTGCGGAACTGACTGCTCCTACCTTCCGCGCCCCCCCGCCTGCCTGCCTGCGGGACGTGAGCACACAGCTGTCGCCCAGCCACGCACCCAGCACCGGGCAAGTCTTCATTCCTGGGCTCCACCATCTCGCCCGGGACAGCTCGCGGCAGTGGGCCAGCATCCCTGGAACTCCTGGTCAAGAAGGTGCCAGCAGCTGGCGCCACCCACGGCCACGCACCCCCCACCCCCGAACACGCGTGACCCAAGGGAACACAGAACGGAGCGATGCGCTTAAAGATCGCTCTTCAACTGACCCAATTTTGTCTTTAAAATGCCTCGAAAGACAGAGAGAGACAATTGATCTTCATGCTGGCATTTCCTGACATTTGGTGCATCAAATGAACACAGGCTGAAACACAAAACCATGGAGCGTTAACCCGTGGAAGGCTCCTCAGCAGGCAGTTAGCACTGCCCACCCTGCCCCGCGGCCGTTCCTACCATCCAGGAGAAAAGACCAGGCCGGGAGCTGACTATGCATCGGGGGCCCTAGGGCACCGGCCAAGACGCAGGGGGACTCGTCCGGGAGGGGCTGGAGCCCCAAACGCAGGTGAGACAGAAGCACGTGAGCGAGAGGAGGCGCGTGAACGTCCTGCCAGACGGCAGGGGCACCTCCGTTTCCACCAGGCAGCCGGACACACTGGACAACCGGGCCCCGGGGGACAGAGGGCGGGAAAACCTTCCAGAACCTTCCCGTTGCGTCCACTCCCTGGCTTCAGGGCAGAGGGAAGGGCTACCGGGGGCGGGGGGGCAAAGGCGGGCGGGGTACCCCCTCAATCCTCCTCAGGCTCATCTGACCAGCACCCCTCCCTGATCGGCACACGCAGCCCCAACCTCACCCACACACTTCCCTTTCGGAGCAGGCGGGTACCCGACCCGCAGATCCTCGGTTTCCTCCCGTCCCCGGCCAGGCCCTGTCCACCCCAGCCCACCTGCCCCCCACGGGCTGAGGAGTCCTGACACAGAAGCACAGGCAGAGCCCGGGACGGGGGCCGGTGGGGACATCAGAGCAGACAGACGCCCCCCACGGGGCTGCCCTGGCCCATCCCCACTCGGGCCCTGCTGAGCGGCGGTCACAGGAGACGAGAAGGGCCCGGGCAAGCAGAGGCCCCACCGCCAGGACGCAGGGCGCGGGGACGCAGCGGCCACCGCGCATGCACTGAGCCCCCATGGGCCAACCGGGGTTTCCGGACTGGGCCCTGCCCTCACTCACAGCCTCCCGCGGCTGCAGACACCACGCACGCGCGGGGAGCCGTTTCTGCCCACAAGGCGGGTCACTCGTCAACAAACACGCAGCCACCGATGACCTTACCCGAAACGTTTACAGACCTCGGAGCTCCCGAGGGCCGCAGGGAGAAGGTCCGTGATTTCCATGGAAGCTCCACGCTCTGTTCACTGCAGGTTGATTACTCTCCCCACTGAAGAAAAGCAAGGTGAGCGTGCGGCCACCTTGTGCACCTAAGGGACGTGCCCTCCTCTACGTCGAGAACCCGATGCCAGCTTCCATGTGGGAGAAGCTTCCCAGGTCACAGAGCATCTCTGCTCCCACACTGCCGGGTCACACACCCCAGAGACGGCCATGCAGCAGGGACCACCCGCCTGGGTGCTCCGCTCCCACAGCCCCCCAACAGCAAGGCCAGGGCCACCCAGCCCTGCAGAGGGGCTGCAGTCAGACCTCCAGCCCCGACCCCACGTCCTGGAAGGCCAAACTAAGCTGCCTAGGCTTCTGGATAAAATAGAATGATCTCCTGGGCAGGCTCGATGTCAGCTGCTTCGTAAGCTGTGCTTACGAGCCAGCCGAGGAGCAGGCAGCACCAGCTCCCAGCCTGCCCTTGTCCCCGTGGGAGAGGAGGTACCCTGACTTCCAAAGGTTACTTCAGCCACGTGTACCTGGGTGGTGGGGGGGCCTAGGCCACCCACCTGCCCTGGGCCCCGAGTCCCACTCTGAAACACCCCACAGGGGCTGGGACGAGGTCAGTGTGCCAGGTGCACCTCCAGGGGACACAGGATTGGACGTGGGGAGGCTCCTCCCCGAAAAGACCTTCCAGAATCTGGTCAGAGAAAGGCAGGCGGAGGGGGGAGGAGAATCAGGCCCTCAGCGCGGGCTCGGACCTCCCTGGGGCTAGGGGGTGGGAGGCAGGACGCGGGTGGGGGAGGAGGCGGTTCTGGACACCCAGCATGCAGTCTGTGGGCGGTGTGCAGACGGATGCGGTCTGTGCAAGGGATGCGGTCCCTTGCATGATGGATGCCACAGCGAGCTCCGGGACCAGAGCTCAGGACAGGGGTGACCGTCCACTCTGCAAGGGACCTCCCTCCAGCCAGGGCACCCAGCAGCCCTCATGGAGGCTCATGGAACTGGACGCAACCAGACCGCTGGCCCGGGCCAACTTCACTGAGCTTCTGGGAACTGGACGCGGAAGCCACGCCCATGCCCCATCCCCCAGCGCCTGCACCGCTGGGCCTTCCTCCTCAAGATGCCCCTCGGGAAGTCACTAGTCCCAGAGATGACACGGCGGCAAACCACAGATCTGCGCAGAGGGAGGCTCTTGGAGCCTTCTCCAGGTACTTCTGCAGCTGGACACCCAGGCCGCCTCCCGTGGATGCAGAACCATTTTCCTGAAACGTCACAACTGCACACGCGACGGCCCTGCGCCCACCAGGGCCCCAGAGGTGCTTCATTTAATTTGTTCTCTCTTCTCCTTGCCTTTCCCACTTAGTTCAGTCCCCACATCACACTGAGCGTTCACAGCCTGGCCCCCATCCACCCCGACAGCCAGGCCTGCGTCTAATCTGAGTTGGGGGGAGAGTGACTCTCGCTGCTCCTCGGAGTTGTGGCCGCACCAGCTGCCAGGCTGTGCCAGTCCCCTGGCCCCAGTGAACCCCGAGGTAGGTGAGCAGGGCCCTGAGAGGCTGCGAAGAGTCCCCACCAGCTGCCCGCGTGGTGCTCTCCAGTCATAACAGGCCAGCAGGAGCGGATGCCGTCCTGCTGGGCACCTCTCCTCCCGCCCAGAGCAGCTCCTGGCGGCCTCAGGCCCTGGCAGCACTGCCTCCGTTTGGGAAGCAGGTGGCAGAAACTGCGGGCAGAGGGGCAAGGCCCCTGTGCGAGGTCGCTCGGTATGGTTCCAGGCCCCTGTCCCCAGCCAGAACTCAGCCGTTTCTCAGGCCCGTGAGGCTCAGCAGCCGCCCAGCGCTGGGATCTCAAGCTGTCCCTAGGACGGGCCTTGAGCTCGGGCACCCTCAAGCGCTCTCATGGCCCCTGCTCTTTCCTACCCGCCTCCCCCCACCAGGCGGGCCCCAGGGCAGCGGGGAGGGAGCAACGTTTGCCTGGGGCCTCCCGGAACCGTTCCCCAGTCAGAGGCCCCAGCGAAACCGAGACGGGAAACCCTGTGACAGCGTCAGCCAGGGACCCAGGCTCCTGTGTCACCTGTCGGCCAGGTGAGTGCCGGCTGGGTGCAGGCGTCGACGCTGGCCGCCACCGCACTGGGGAGCCTGTGACAGCAAGCTTAGCAAGCTGGTGTGGACACAGCCCAGGCCCCCTGTGACCTACGACCCCGGCCACGGGGTCTCAGCCTGCAGGTCAGCGCTGACCACGGGCGGCACGTCCCAAAGGTCCTCTGTAAACAACCCTGAGAACTAAAGCTAACTCCCCTCTCTTCCCCAGCAGGGGATCACACCTGGGGTCTTCCTGAAAAGGCATTTACTTACTTGAAAATCTCTTTCTTCCAGTATTTCTTTCCTCCATCTCACGAGAAAAGCAGCACACACGTACAGGTGGAAATTGGCGAAGCCCTCGGGTTCTGACTGCAAGACAGAACAGCGGAGAAGGTCAGGGCCAGTGGGGAACACGGAACCAGCCAGCCGGCGCGCCAGTACGCAAGGCTTTCGCTCCTGACTCCCGTCTCATTAAAACAAGATGGTTTTCTCTCTGATCGGCGGCCAGACACGGCGGACGTGCAGGGCGAGCAGGCCCCGTGGCTTTCCTGCACGGATGATGGGCAGTGATGATAGAAGGCCGATCTGAGGGGCCCCCACTCTACGCAGCCCCGTGGAAGGGGGGGCCCCACTTTCCCCAGAGGCTGATGTCTTGGCCCCCGCCAGGAGGCAGGCAGCAGAGCAGGCACCCCGCCCGGGCACTGCCTGGCCACGACACTGACGGCAAGTGTGGACGGCAGGAACGCTGCAGGCCCCTCCCGCGTGGTCACCTGGACCCCTCCTCAGCCGCTGCCTCAGTTCAGACAAACACCACCAGCATTTGCAGCTAGGGTCCCCTGGGTGCCACCTGAACTGTGTGACAATTGTTTACAAAGTCAAAAAAATGAAATAAAATCTACATCACGTAAGAGAAAGATGGGAAACATCAGGGGCACTCAGGGAGAGGCTGGCGTGTTAAATACAGCGCTCAGTCGCCTAATGTGACATTCAAATGGAGACCCAAAGAGGGCCATCCGTGCAGACATCAGGGTGGGGGAGGAAGGCAAAGGCCCTGAGGCTCAAGGCTGCCTGGCAGGTTCCAGACCCAGCGAGGAGGTCAGGATGGCTGTCCTGGGCCCCAGGCCAGCTCATCTCACTCCCCAAGGTCCTGGGCTGCATTCCCCAGTAGGAAACCAAGGCCCTCTTTCCGGCTGCTTCTGAGATAGCCTGTTTGTCTTGGATGTTCTGCATTTTCCTTGTGATATTTATTCTGCTTGAGCTATCATGAGCGTGCGGAGCGTCCAGCAGTTTTAGAAAACCGTCACCCATGCGCCCATGCAGACGTCTGTGAGCTCGCTGTATTTTCTCAGAACCTTGGTGAGGTGGGTGTGAGGCCTTTTCCCTGTGTTCTCCACTTCACCCAACCTCTCTGCTCATAAGCTCCACCTCTCGTCTCTCCAGGAGACGCACTTTCTTCAACTCTGTCTCCCAGTTCACTAGTCGTCTCTTCAACTGGATCACAACTCCTGTCCGGCTCATCTGTTACATCTGAAACGTGCATGGCTTCTCCCACCGGCTTTGTAAATTGTGAGTTTCCCTCTCCTCCCTCTTTCTCGCTCACTCTGTCCCTTTTTCATCACTTTGAACATGCTGAACTTATCTTCCAGCACATCGCAGGGGAACTCTGAACTCTGCGGTCTCTGCAGCGCGCTTTCTGCAGCCTGTTGTCTCTGCTGAGTCTCACTCTTGGTAGCCTGCCTCCTCGGACTTCAGTGATTCCCCCTCTTGGAGCTTGTGTTTGATGAAATAAATCTATTGTTAAGGCAGGACAAAAAGTGTTTAACATAAAATTCTCTCTGTCTGGGTCACTAGTCCTCACTGGCGTGCGCTGTGCATTTACACAGGAACCAGACCTCTCAGGGGACACGGCCCGCCTGCTCCCCCAACAGCAACTTTCTCCCGGCACCAGCAAGGTGCCTCCTCAGGAGACAACAGGCCTTAACCCTGTAAGGGGTCAGGATGACCTACCACCTGCCTCGTACGCGCAGATCTGGAGTAGGTAAACTGTCAATCTGTCATCTGATGTATCTTCTAATATATACCTGTGCGTTAGCTTCTATTGGGAGGAACAGTCCTCAGAGCTTTCTGAAAGACTGTCTCCCAGGTCATTATCCTCAGGTGGGCCTGAATGAGAGTCTCCATGTCTTTCTTAGCATGCATGGTAAGTTGCTTCAGTCATGTCTGACCTTGCAACCCCACAAACTACAGCCCACCAGGCTCCTCTGTCCACGGGATTCTCTGGGCAGGAATCCTGGAGTGGGTTGCCATTTCCTCCTCCAGGGGATCTTCCTGACCCAGGGATCAAACCCTTATCTCTTACGTCTCCTGCATTGGCAGGTGGGTTCTTTAACAGGAGCGCCACCTGGGAAGCCCCTTTTCTCTTAGATTGACTATTCACTCATTTTTTTGTCGACATGTTCTTTGGAACTTCTATCTGTTGGAAGTCTTTGAGATATGCATCAAGAATGATTTTCTTTAGGGAAGAAAAAAAAGAATTCGTATTTGCTTCTGCCAGAAGCTAAAGGCCTTCGCTATTATCCCAAGACTGGTTTCAACTAAATCTTCAGCTTGAAATACTGTAGACAAGTAAGCGAAATGAATTGGGACTGCAAGTCCCTGTGAGAGCAGGGCTGCGCTCAGGGGCTCTGAAGGGAGGTGCTTTCCTTCCTTCTCCCCTCACGGCCGCAGCTGCAGCCGATGAAGGCGAGCGGCAGGGCCTGCTCACCCCTGGACAGGCTCCAGGCGAGTCTCCCGCCTGGGGCTCCCGGCCGCCGGGCGGAAGGCCTGGGAGTCACCTGCCAGGAGCCCGCGGCGAGCGCCTCGCCACTGCTCCTTACCTCGCTCGATTTACATTTTCTCGAGACTTCTGGTCTACAATCGCCTCTCTTCTTTAACGTTCTGTTTTTGAAAAAAAAAATACACCAGCATCCTTTGGTGTATCCCGCGATGGAGGGGCCTGCTAACTTGGCTAATAGCCTTTACTCTGTCCTGGGAGTGCAGAGGTCAGCCTTAGGCCAGCCCCTGGACCCACCCTCACTCAGAGCTCAGGAGGTGGCTGCAGACTCTGCCTCCTGTAAGACAGGGCTCCCCAGCTCCGGGCTGTGGGTCTGTACCTTCAGTCAGTCAGTGGCAGCTCCAAGTTCAAGTGCGCAATAAACGCCATGCGCTTGAATCATCCCAAAGCCATCCATCTGGTCCGTGGAAAAACCGTCTTCCACGAAATCAGTCCCCGGTGCCAACACGGCGGGGAACTGCCGCCACGAGGTTCCCCAAGCTGGCAAGCAGAGCGCAGCGTGAGCCACGCGTTCACGGGAACACAGCGTTCGGGGAAAACGGAGGTTTACAGCTTCACTTAAGTGGATTGTTTGTCTTCAATGACTTGGTAAATTACACTAAAATAGCAATTTAATAAATAAAAATTTCATATCCTAATGGAAAGTGGACTTCTGCTTTAATGAAGCTTAACCTGGACAATAAATATCACCGTCAGCTGCCCAGAGCAGGGAGAGACCAGGAGGCAGCAGACGCTCACACATCACAGGGCCCACGGCCAGGGCCCCCTCGGGATGGGGGTCTCCATCATCTTCGGGATCCGGCACCTACAATCGGGGTCCTCCCGACTGGTGTGGAACCAGCCACACAGACCGGCCATTTCACAAGCCCGGGGCAGGCGGGAGCACGCAGCACTCTCCAGGGACCAAGGATGTGTCCCCGGGAAGCCCCAGGGCGGGGCTCCTGATGACCACAGCGGTCATCCCCAGTGTCCCTGGGAAGCCCCCAGGGCGGGGCTCCTGAGGACCACAGCAGTCATCCCCAGTGTCCCCGGGAAGCCCCCAGGGCGGGGCTCCTGAAGACCACAGCGGTCATCCCCAGTGTCCCCGGGAAGCCCCAGGGCGGGGCTCCTGAGGACCACAGCGGTCATCCCCAGTGTCCCCGGGAAGCCCCCACGGCGGGGCTCCTGAGGACCACAGCGGTCATCCCCAGTGTCCCCGGGAAGCCCCAGGGCGGGGCTCCTGAGGACCACAGCGGTCATCCCCAGTGTCCCCGGGAAGCCCCAGGGCGGGGCTCCTGAGGACCACAGCGGTCATCCCCAGTGTCCCCGGGAAGCCCCAGGGCGGGGCTCCTGAGGACCACAGCGGTCATCCCCAGTGTCTCCGGGAAGCCCCAGGGCGGGGCTCCTGAGGACCACAGCGGTCATCCCCAGTGTCCCCGGGAAGCCCCAGGGCGGGGCTCCTGAGGACCACAGCGGTCAGCCACGGCGTGGGGGCCATTTCAGAGCTGGCTCTGGGGGGGGCCTGGCCCAGACCAGGCCATCCAGCCACCACGCACTGGGCCAGGCTGCACACCCTCCTCTCCTGCCTACCCAGGCTTCAGACAACTTGGGAGGAGAAGGAAGCCAGGGAACTGGCAAGGCTGCTCGGCAGGAGACGGGCTGCATGAGCAGGGCTCGTGCGTGGGGGCTTATGCTGGGACAGGAGGGGCACAGACACCAGCGTCTCGTCCTCCTACAGCCCCGGGGAGAGGCGGACAGGGCAGTGGGGAGCGCCCTGCCACAGTCTCAGCCCCCCGTCCCTGTGATCCTGCCACTGCTCGGCTGGAAACCTCCCCCGTCGGAGATTCAGTGGAAACGGCCCCTCAAGGCATCCAGGTCCCCATCCCACCGGGCCAGCCTCCTCCCCAGGTGAGCCTCCCTGCCGGCCTGTCCCTGCGCTCACCACCTGCACCCACAGCCCCAGCCGTGGGCCCGGAACCAGCACTTGGGAAAAACCCCTGCGAGCCGGGTGGCTTCAGAAACCAGGTGAGCCTGGTCTGGACAGGCTTGTCAGAGTCCGGCTCTCTTCCCGGAGCCCAACTCCATCAGCCCACAGGCGGGGGACCCGGCCGTGGCGTGGAGGGCAAGGACGTCTGGTGGGACATGGGCAGAGCCCGCCAGTCCACAGGGAGCGCCCCCGGCCCGCATGCCATCCTCCCTGCAGTGGAGGCCACGCTCCAGCTCCCTCAGGCCGCCAGGCAGTCTGCAGAGCAAACACTCCGACCCTTTAACAAGCGGGCCAGGGATATTTTCGTCAAGATTCTGATGGTTCTGGTTAATACAACAAGAGAACATTCTGGCAAATCATGTTTCAGATCATCTCAATGTCACCCTGTCTTACTCGCTAATTAAGAAAACAGGGCGCTCTAGGACCAGATGGGGTCACAGTCCCAGGGGCTCCAGTGAGCGCCATGAAATTCCTGGTTTGTTTTCCACACTTTACCAAGCTCCTTTAGGCAGACCCTGCAAGGCTCACGCGTAGGGGAAGTGGCCGGGCTTCTGCTGCCCAGCACCAGGGTGGCGGGGGCTCAGAACACACGCTGCTGGTAACATCGGGCCGACAGAACGGCCGCAAGGGAGGCCAGGGCTGCGGCTGGACGGCAGTGTGCTGTCCATCACCTTTTTGAAAAACAAGCCTGGAAGCAGAGTCTCCTACCAAATGTTCACCCTCAGAATTCTGAGGCTGGGGAATTCTGGAGGTCAAGGAGAAAACACTGTTCCTATAACAAACACCATGTTTAAAAATCATAAACCTCTCTAGCTGAGGAAAAGACAATTCACAGAAGATCCCGGATGCACTTGGAAATGACCACATCAAAGCCCCATTCCCATTCCAATCGGATCAGACATCCGAAATCTAATGCTAATGTGGACATTTGTCTTTGGCAGACAAGGGTGGGCAGACCAGCTGGGGAAGAAAAGGATTATTTGATAAATGATACTGAAATAGCCGGCTACCCATACGGAGAGAGTAAAATTAGATCCCTACCTCATGCCATAAGCCCCAATTCAAAGAGGATTACAAAGAAGCCCGCAAAGGTAAAACCTTAACAGCGTAAGCATCAATTAAAAAAAAAAAAACAGTAAATTTGACAACACGAAAATTTAAAACTCCTCTGTGACAAAAGAACCAGAATTATGGTAAATGCACAAGTGACGGACGAGCAGACGCCACCCGCAACGCACACCTGACCGCAGAGGACTAGCAGGCACGATGTGCGGCTTCTCATAAAGCCCGCCTGCGAACCCGTAAGGAGACAAGTGACCTGCTAAGAAAAGCAGGCCAAGGAGGTGAACACACCTCGAGTGGCCAGTGAAAACGGGACAAGCTGCTCACACTCACGGGTAAGCGGGGACACAGAGAGCGAGATGGGCAGAAGGAAGAAGTCAGCTCAGGTTTTTCAAACGGGCAAAGCCTAGGAACTGTGAAGGCTACAGTGTACAGGGCAGCACGTGGTCTGAAAGGAACTCTGCACGTGCTGGGGGCGGGGCCTGGGGGGGCACGCCTCACTGGAGGGCGTGTAATGTCGAGATGGCCACCTCCTGTAACCCAGAAAAGCCCCGTCTCACACCGGGCACCCCCTGAGCCAGAGGGTGAGGAGACATGGGCACGAACGTTAGACTGCGCGCTGCTGGCAGCTGCAAAAGACTCAGAGACAGCGCAGATAGATGTCTTTCAACAGGAGAGTGGGTGAGTCATAGCACACTCATGCAGTGTGAGACTATAAAGGCTGAAAATGAGTGAGATACAACGACACCCACCAAGACGAGTAAGTATTAAAAAATAAAGCTGGGACACAAGCAGCAAGTCGCCGAAGAATATGTGTGATGCCGTTTATAAAAAGTTTCAGAATATTCATTAAGAGCATACAAATTGTTTATGGATATATATGTATGTGAAGCAAATGAAAACAAAAAGCACATGTAGAAATTTTATAAAAACCAATTTCAAGGTAGTGGTTATCTCTGGAGAATGAGGAAGGAAGCTTCAATGGTGTATGTGAAATTAAATTTTTAAATAAGTAATAAACGATCTGAAACAAAAATGATGAACGAACTGTCAGATTTGACACAACTGGGTAGTCAGTACACAGGCATGCACTGCGTTATTAACTGTACTTTTTTCTACACGTAAGACTTTTAAAATATATATAACTAACAAGGACCTACTGTGGGCTTCCCCGGTGGTTCAGAGGTGAAGAGTCTGCCTGCAGTGCAGGAGACACGCATCTGATCCCTGGGTTGGGAAGATCCGCTGGAGGAGGGCATGGCAACCCACTCCAGTGTTCTTGCCTGGAGAATCCCATGGACAGAGGAGCCTGGCGGGCTCCAGTCCACGGGGTCACAAAAGAGACACAACTTAGAGGCCAAACAACAACAAAGTGAAAGTGAAGTCGCTCGGTCGTGTCCGACGCTCGGCGACCCCGTGGACTGGAGCCCGCCAGGCTCCTCTGTCCATGGGATTCTCCAGGCAAGAGCACTGGAGTGGGCTGCCATTTCCGTCCCCAGAAACAATGAGGCCCTGCCGTATATGCAGCACAGGGGGCTCCGTTCAGGGCTTTGCAATGGCCGATACGGGGAAAGACGCTAAAAAGCGGGGCTGTGTGCACGCGTGTGATGGACTCACACGCGTGACAGACTCACACGTGTGACGGACTCACACGTGTGACGGACTCACGTTGTTGCACACAGAAACACTGCAGTGTAAACCAACTAGACTCCAACAGAGAATTAAAAAGACCTCTTACAGTCAAAACAGAAGAGAAACACGGGGGGCTACCTGGCAGTGGTCCCTTGCAGGGCCGCTGAGTGCGGGACCACTGCCTCCTGGGGCTCCGGCCCAGCTCGGGGCGTCATCGGGCCCCCGGGTCCCCGCTGTCACTCAGACCCTGGCCTCGGTGGCCCTCCCCCTTGGATTCTGACCTCTGTCAGCCAGGGCGGGGCTGCTGGCCCGTTTTCACCCCCAGGGAGAAGCCTTGACTTTTGAGAGAAGCTCAGAGGAGGAGAACGTAACGCAGCCCAACTGTCCCTGGGTCTCTCGGCCCTTCCCCTCTCCCCCAGCCACTGGCTGGAGGTGGAGGATGAACCCGGATGCCTCCTAACGTTGTGAGTCTTCAAACTGCGTGTCAGGCTCTGCGGTGGATCGAGGTTTGCTTATAAAATGACAGAATGGAAGTTTGAAACGACTACACGATTAGCTAAATGCAAATGAGCTGTGCAAGAGACACCCTTTTTGAAAATCAGGCAATCAGGCAAAGAAACAGTTTTCCTTCTATTTTTTATAATAGAGAAACGGTGATAAAAGGAACAATTTTTCACCTTTAATTGCATCATTAAACTTTCCTTATAATTTTTGGCCCTGAAATAAAACCAAGTGGCCTTCTGGCACAAGAGATTTTCCCGAGCATGTGTATTTACGTAGATGGATTTCTGAGGCCATTCAAACGACGGGAAGTGTTCCCAGTTCTTTGTGCAGATTTGAGAGCACCAACTTCAGCTGTGCCAGCAAAACCCCCGCGATGACTTCCTTTGAAACATTCATCACCGGGCCAGTGCGTTACACAATTACCTACCTCGGATGCAGAGCACGGCCATCTTAAAATTCACACCGCCACCCGCGCGTTTGGGGCCTGGCTCCATAATGGAACTGTAAATCACATTTCATTATGCAGCCGGGTCCCGAGGCATAAATGAGCTGGTGCCCATCCAGCCGGCCTCACGGTGACTGATCTATTATCTCTACGCCAGCCTCTATTAGCTCTCGCCGGATACTCATTGGCATGTGTCTGTCCACATCTCAGGGCATTCCCAACGCCTGGGTGACAAAGGTCACAGCCCGTCAGATTCATGCCGGGAGTCACTGGCTGGACGCTCCTCCAACAGGGAGGGCTGGTCTGGGAAAGGGACAGTGACCCACCTATGGCTGCTCTGACGCATCAATAATTCCCAACTCTGAGGAACCTTTTAAAGCTGGAAAAAGAGCACCAAATAACAAAGAATATGAACAATTCTTTTAAAGTTCCTAATGAATTGTTACTCCTAGGGTGATGCTGTATCAGGATTCTCTGGAGAAACAGGACCACAAGGATGTGTGTGTGTGTGTGTGCGTGCATGCTGTGTTGCACACACACACACACACACACACACACAGATTGACTGTAGAAGCCTGGAAGGACCAAAATCTGCTGGGGAAGTCTAGCAGGCTGGAGACCCGGGGGACAGCTGATGCTGTTCGACTGCAAAGGCCTTCCCTTCTGGAGGCAAAACACTTCGTGCTCAGGGGAGGTTGGCCTTTGTTTCATTCAGGCCTTCAGCTGATTGGATGAGGCCCACCCACGCTCTGGAGGGCAGTCCGCTTTATGCAGAGTCCACTGATTTAAAGGTTACACTCATCCAAGTTATACAGAAACATCCAGAACATTGACCAAACATCTGGGCATCATGGCCCAGCCTGGTTGACACACAAAATTAACCGCCACCCAGATCATGACCCGTCCATGATCAGGAACGGTGTTCTCTAGTGCCACGTTCCTCGGTCCTCTTAGACAACAAACGGGTGGTTTAAACATTCAGTTAGTCAACAGAAGAGTCGACAGTCCCTGAGGAGTGACAAGCTTCTATGGCTCCGATTCACAAGGGAGGATTTGACCCTTAAATGCAGAAAGGCCGCCAGTGAAAGCCAGTTAAGAGCCAAACCAACAGTGGCTCTGCTTCAAACATGTTGGCACAGCCCCCAGCACAGGCACTGAAGCAGACCGCGCGCCACTCGGGCCCTGGGGCACGGGCCGCCCGTCACCTCCAGGAGACGTCTGGGGGAGGGGGAGCCACAAGTTCATGCACCACGAGTGTCGCACTGCCTGCAAGCGCGTCTCCTTTATGGATGAAATCAAAGACATTGTTTGAATGCTTTTGTCAAAACCCCATGAATTACACAAGCTCTGCAGGACTGCAGGGCTAGAGCCAGCATGGTACAGTCAGTAACTTCAGCTGCCCGTGTGAGGGACCCTCCCACTCCCCAAAGGTAAATACCGCACCCCTGATGGCCTGGCGTCTTCATGAGACCAAGGACCAGTGCAGGTCTACGGGCACCACCTTACAGGCCTTTTTGCTAGGCCGTCCAACCTGAGGACCTGTGCTGCTGTTAACGTTTGTCAAGGACATTCTTGGCAAACTAAAAGGGAAAAGATCCTGCTGTGGGTCCTGATTAGTTTTTCTTTGCAGCAAGAAATGACATCACACCAGTTAACGACTCAAAGCTTCAGTTCTCTCTGTAGATGGAACCGAGCCAGGAGAGCAGAAAGGTCAGAGAGAGGGATTGAGCTGCAGCTTCTGGTGAACGAGCCAGACTCCCATCACAGCCCTGCGACGACGCACGGCACTGCCCGTCACTGGACAAGCAGGCCGGCATGCCTGAGCGTCCACAGGCTTGGCCGGGAGCACGTGGGCAGCACACCCTGCCTGTCTGGAGAGCGTGCTCAGAACCGGGACCCCCAGCCCGAGTCAAGCCCCAGCCCCGCCCCCCAGTCTCTCCGGAGGCCCCCCCATCTTGGCCTCCCCTCCCCGCCCTGTCCCGTGGCCTCCCTTGACTGACCCTGAAGCCTGTGCGGTCTCCCCCCTGGGCTCACTGCTGTGTCCACCCAACACATCAGGTCATGCCTGTGCAGCTCGCTCCTTAGAAGGCCTCCCCCGCTGAAGACACGGGTCCACAGGGACCCCTCTGCCTTCCCAAGCAGGGCAGCGGGCCCACCCCAGCTCCCCGCCGGCCTCGGCCGCCGTGGGCTCATCTGGGGGGACAGAGCGCACGTCTACTCTCTGGGGAGAGGGTGCCATGTCGACGTGCACAGCACCAAGCCCCGCAGCCGGACGGAGTCCAAGAATGAAGCTGATACACCGATGTCTGTCGCTGTGAGCCCGAGTGTGAAACCTCTGAAAGACGGACAGACAGCTCAGCTCCCGGTGAACTCAGGCTCCTCCATGTGAAGGGAGCGCTGGGCCGGCAGACGCGCTCTCAGGCCCCAGGGCGTCAGGACAGGCCCCAGGGTTTGCACTGCAGGGGCAGGACCCGGAGAGGGCCAGGGCCACACACGCGCCTCCAGAAGTGGGGGGTGGTCTCTGGACGCCCACCTCTGTCAGCATCCCCGCTTGGCCAGCAGCCTAAGAGTGGGTCTCTGTAAACTCTCGTTCTGCAGCAAACGAACAAGGCGGATTCCCAGAGCAGAGCCATCATGGCCTGCAGGCCCCACGGGGCCTGTGTCCCCCTGGACAGGGGCAGACCACACACTTGCTACAACAAAGCAACAAAGGACATGGGTTTGGGCCAAATGTCGGGTTTTCCACCTCCTGGACTGGGGTCCCGGAAGTTACTCAGGAGGGGACTAGGGGAGCAGATGGTGGTAGCGGGTGTGAGTTCGTCCTGAGAAATCACGACGTCCAGCTGACGCAGAGCTCCCTGCAGGCAGCAGCCGGGCCTCACGTCCCCGCGTCTTCACGCTGCTCAGTGCTTGGCACCAGGACACGTGCCTCTGGGTGGACAAGGCTCAGACGGACCAACAGACGTCCGCTCTGAGCACAACGCAGAAGCAGAACCCATCTCCTGGTCACCGGCCCAGACTCTTCATTCTTAACCAGCTGCCAGCAGGCTGTCAGAGAGTCAGGTCTGAGAGCCGCCTGCGCTGTGAGCTTCTGGGGACAAGGACCCACCCTGCCCTCTCCTGGGTCTCCCCGGGGAGCTGGCCCAGAGCTTCCACACACAGTGGACATTCAGCAAATGACCAAAACGCTGAGTAAGGGAAGGAAGGCCGTGTTCCCACTCCCAGTTACGGACAAAGCTTGTCAGCTCCCAATAACCGAACATTCAAAGGACCTCAAGCACCAACCCGGAGCCAAGACTTACACGAGGAGTGAGTGAAAACTGCTAGTTGTGTCCGACTCTTTGCGACCCCATGGACTGAACAGTCCATGGGATTCTCCAGGCCACAATACTGGAGTGGGTAGCCTATTCCTTCTCCAGGGGATCTTCCCCACCAAGGAATCAAACCGGAGTCTCCTGCACTGCAGGCAGATTCTTTACCAGATGAGCTACCAGGGAACGCCAAGAATACTGCAGAGAGTAGCCTATTCCTTCTCCAGGGGATCTTCCTGACCCAGGGATCAAACCTAAGTCTCCCACATTGCAGGTGGATTCTTTACCAGCTGAGCTAACAAGGGAAGTTCAGGATTTAAACCAGCCTCCTTGCAAATAAGGCTGCAAATAAGACTGTTATTGCTTCGAAACTAATTTGAGCAGAAAGAATCCACATTCACCTAATGGCCATTCTCTAGGGCATTCCCAGATTTGGCAGAAAACACTGAGGAGAGAGAACAGCGCCTCCTGTAAGCTGAACATGGAAACGCACCTAGGAGTCGGTCCTTGTGTTTACAGGTGATGTGTGGGCAAGCTTCAGAGGCGACCTGGCGAGGGTTTCATTTAGAAATCACGATGGCCTCACAGACTTCAACACTGTCGGGTGTGTTTTAATCCACTGCCATCACAATATTTCCCGATGTTCAACCTGCCTATTCCCGACCCCTTTAAAAATTGGGCTTCCGAGATGACCCCAGCAGTCTTGGAGAAGCCCCCCACTCTCTCTACGAAGAGATGCTGCAGAGTCTTCTAGAACATTCCTGCCTGACCCTGAGAAGCCTACGTCCTTGTCACAGGAAATGGTACAGGGGCTCCCGGTGGGGGGCGGGGGGGCCTGCTTCCCCGGGGTTCGTCACTGGACCCAGTAATTTTCAGTGGAGGAAGTCAGAAGAAGGGATTTTACTTCTTTTAAAGAGAACACATCACAAGCTCATACTGTGTCTTGACTTATATTTAAGATTACAATGCTTTTCCTTCTTTGATTTTATGCTTGATTCTCTTTCCTCTTAGGTGAAAAATCTCATTTCCTATAACATTATCATAGTCACTTATTTGCTTTACCCTAATGTATGTATTTATGTGTAATGTGTGTACATAAGCAATAGTTTCAAGGTAGCACTAATGTTAGCACTAACAATCTGATTGCCAAGTAAAGTTTTAAAATTTTTTGGCAATTCTTTTTGTGCTTGAGATGTATGCTGCGAGGGCTGTGCGTGCAAACTGCCTGAGAGGCTCCTTGAAGTCATTTTTCTCTCTGTCACTGGGGCCACCAGCCAGAGATGCAGCGAGGTCCACTTTTTACATCTTAATTTTGTCCGTGCTTTTTAAGGCCCGCTTGCTCAGGCTGAGTTTGGCTTTGTAATTGTGAAAAGCACACATGACACCTCAGTAAGGACCTCGGCCGAGCTGCGTCTGGAGAAGTCGGGCGGCACGCTTGCCCCCAACCGCCCCTCCTCCCCCGGAGTCACAGCTTCCCACTGGCGTCTGGCTTACCCTCTCACTGACTTTCTTCTTTTGTCTGCAATATAGGTAAACGCACACGTGCTCACGAAAACCTGTGTGTGTCTGTCTGTCTGTCTGCCCATGTGTCTGTTCATACTCCCTCAACCAACCGACCAACAAGTGACGGAGCCCACACATGCTGTGCCTTTTCCCTGCCGTAAACGATGCGGCCGAGCCCTCCAGCCACACGCGGGAAGCACGCACCCCTGCGCCCACCTCGAGGAGCAGTGCGCCAGCCCCTGGAGCATCAGTCGAGCTGCCCAGGCTGAGGGATGCCCGCGGGGCTGCGGGCCCTTTGCGATTACAGGCAGCCCTCTAATGGGTGGGCCCCGTGGACACCGTGTTTTGTATTTCCTTCAGCTTGTCTTCTGCATTGTTCCTGGGCCAGCAGGTAAGAGCCCGTGTTGTTGGTGAGAGCACTGATCAGCCCCTGGGTGTTCTTACCGGCCCAGCTTCTGACCTGCTGCGGCCTGCCCTCCCCTCCCTGAGGTCTGCCTGCCCGTCCTACCAGCTCCCCAGACCCAACTAGCGGCTGACGGCTCCCCTTGGGCGGGCGCTGGAGAACCTCGGCCCTCGTACAAACACAACTCCACGCACCCAGGTGGCACCAGTGGTCAAGAACCCGCCTGCCAATGCGGGAGACGTTAAGAGATGTGGGTTTGACTGCTGGGTTGGGAAGATCCCCTGGAGGAGGGCATGGCAACCCACTCCCGTGTTCTTGCCTGGAGAATCCCATGGACAGAGGAGCCTGGCTGCAGTCCACGGGGTCAGACACAAGCGAGCGATTCAACAACAAGCACAAACATTTCTGCAGACACCAGTAGCTCAGGGATGAGGGCCTCGGCAGCTGTTTCCTCACTAAACCATTTGCTTTGAGATAACTGTAGACTGATATTCATGTGCAAGAAACAATTAAGACAATAATAAATACAAAGAGACCCCCTGTCCCTGCTACCTAGTTAGGGGCGGCCCTTCTGATCTGCAGGAAAATGCTGATCAGCTCCCTGGCCTGGGCCCCGGCCTCTCACACGGGGACAGAAGGGCGCAGGCTCACGGTCACGTCACGCTCGTCAGACGTCCCACACTCGGCACTGGTGTGCTGAAAACGTTCAACCTGGGGGTACGACCTTATCCTCACTGTGTAAATGAAGATTCACACGCTTTGCACAGTCACCAGTGCACACCTATGTGGAGGCGGGATGCACACGGCCTCGTGACTTCCTCTAAAGTCCAGCTATTCTCCCTTCTCTGTGTTCCTGGTAAATAAAGATTAACTCAACCGTAAAAATTATACCGTTCGGATCCTTGGCCATTATTTTTTTCTGTTTGGTAACTGGTACACTGATAAGAGAGAATTAAAGCTCTCCATTACAACTATAATCTTTCTATCAGATCCTGGCTTTATGTTTTCTTATCTCTGTGACTTAGGACATATATTTTGAATATTATTTTACTACAATAAAATGTCTGCCTTTAATTAACTCAACAGTTTCCCTTAGTCTTCTTAATCTTAACGTTCCTGTTTTGCTTCTGCTTGAGTTTCGATCGGCAGAGCTTTGCCCAGCATTTTATTTCTAATCCTTTTATGTCCCCAAAGGAAGAA
Source organism: Cervus elaphus (assembly GCF_910594005.1). Classification (NCBI taxonomy): domain Eukaryota; kingdom Metazoa; phylum Chordata; class Mammalia; order Artiodactyla; family Cervidae; genus Cervus; species Cervus elaphus. The sequence goes on from NC_057836.1 coordinate 3,017,973, forward strand.
CAAATGCTAGGAAGGAAAATTCAAGCAAAATCTGACAAATATACTTTAAGATTACATGAATGAAATATTCATCGAATCTCTGGGTATTTAAAATAATATTTTGGTGCCCAATTTTACTTTTTGGAAAAACTTAATTCATGACCAACCCAATACTTTTATATTTTGCTATTTTTAGTAAAACTGTTTAGCTAAATTGTTTAACTAAATATTGAATTGATACAAAATATGTTTTAAACACATGGGAATAAAAGCATACCAACAGAACAATAATTCTTGGGCTTACCATCCACTGCTTAAGAGAAAAACCAACCTCTCCGTGAGTAACTTTCCCCAAAGCCAGCCTGGCCCTCTTCCCGAGATTGCAGTCTTTGGAAGGTAAACACCATCCCCAGTTGTGTTTGTCATTTCCATGACTTCCTTTATCTTTGCACCGCAGTTGTTTCCTGCTGGATCTGAATTTTAGAGAAATGTAACACGCAGTGTGTGTGAACCGAGGGCTCCTGCTTCATTCAGCACCGGGTCCCCGGGACTCGCCTGGTGGTCCGCTGGCGCAGACTCTGCGCTCCCGACATAAGGGCCCGGGTTTGATCCCTGGTCAGGGAACCAGATCTCACGCGCCACAACTAAAAATTCACACACTTGCGACTAAAGGTCCTGCATGCAGAAATGACCAAAACAAAAAAAAATCCCACATGCCACACGAAGATGGAAGATACCTTGTGCTACAACTGAGGCGGAGCCAAATAAAACACCAGCACCACGTCCCTGAAACGACGGCTGTTGCTTCACGTGGCTACAGGTCACTGCGAGTCTCCATCGCCTCAATGAGGCTCCACAATTTCCTCATCCACACCACTGCCAACGGGTCTTTAGGCTCTTCTCCATTTCCTGCTACTACAAGTCAGGACCGCGGGAACCCCTGTGCACACCTGTCAGAGTCTTTCTAGGCCACCCTGTGCCCCAGAACCGCAAGGAGGGCCAGCCCAGCACCCCTGACCCAGCAGACCACTGGGAGGGGCCAGCCATGTGCGCGCCTCACAAGCTACGGCTGCTGGCCGAGGACACAGGACCTCTGCACCGTGAGGAATGCTGTGCAGTGACGGGGATGCCTCACGCCTGCACCGTCTAGGCGGCAGCTGCCAGCCGCAGGGGAGCCCTGAGCGCTGGAAAGGTGGCTGGTGGAACGAGGGAACTGAAGTTTTCAGTTCTTTAGATTCTAAATAATATTCATTTGAACGGCCACATGCGGCTCATGACAGTGCGGCTCTGCGTGCAAATAACCTAGGAGTGGAATACCTGGGGGAGGAGAATGTGTTTCTTCCACTTTCCCAGGAAAAGGCAAATTAGTTCTTGAAGAGTGTTTACTAGTTTCTTACACAGTGTGTATGATGGTCCTCACTGCTCGACAGCCTCAGTCCTCCCTAAAGTGTGATTCTTTATCTTTCACACTTAAGCGGAAGGTCCCTAAGCCCTCCGTGGTAACAGGCGCGCACACACACAGCTGGGCAGGAGGGTCCTGGGCGGGCGGGGGCCACTGCTGAGCACCCTGACCCCGAGGACAGTGCCCTCTGGGGACGCCTGACTTATTCAGACAGCTCTCCCCTTCGCCTCCCTGCCTGCGGCGAACATTTCCTTCTGTTCCAAGGACCTGGTAAGGCCTCAAAACTGAAGCTCAAGCTCGAAAGATTTAAAAAACATGACTTCAGGAACTGCCCTGGTGGTCCAGTGCTTAAGACTCTGCACGGCCACTGAAGGGGGCACGGGTTCGAACCCTGGTCAGGGAACTAAGATCGCAAATGCTGCAAGGGGAGCCAAAAAAAAAAAATGAGTGTTCCACTTACTCTGGTTTCATGTTTTGACTCTGGTTTTGTTTTGTTTATGGTTTGGGGGATGTTCTTTTAAAAAAAAAATATTTCTAGCCAGTATTTTAAAATTTTCATTAGCTTTCTTGGGTGTATAATTTACATAAGGAGAAAAACAGAAGCCTAAAAATACTGTCTGATGAGTTTTGACAAGTAAATGCACTGGCAGAATCAACATCCCTGGGAATAATGAATGTGCCCTTCCAGGCGTCCTGCAAGGCCAGGGCAGGCAGAGGAGCCCGCACTAGGGAGCTCTCTCTCCCTGCTGATCCATTTGGCCAGGTCTAAGACTCACCTACGCGAACGCACGCGGCATGCACGCTTGTGATTGGCTTTCACCAGGAACACAATGCTTTCGATTCATCCTCATTGTCGCTGAAACCATTCCCCTGTATGAACTTGTTTACCCACCTCCTGCTGACAGATATTCGAGCTGTTTCCAGTTTGGGCTGCCATGAATAAAGCTGCTGTGATCACTCTCCTACAAGTTGTGTGTGTGTGTGTGTGTGTGTGTAAAACATCGATGTCCGTTTCCCTTGTGTAAAGACCTAGGAATGGAGACACTGGGTCAGAGGGCAGAGGTACGTTTAGCTTTATAAGAACCGGCCAGTCTTCCTGGTGGCATTACCATTTAATATCCCACCAGCCGAGAGGAAGAGTTCACGTACTTGCCAATATTTAGTGTTGCCAAATCTTTTAAATTTAGCCACTCTGGTGAGCGAGCAGTGGTGTCTCATGGTGGTCTGATTTGCATTTCTCTGATGACTAATGATGTTGAGGACTTTTTCAAGTGTTTATTGGCCATTCATCTATCTTCTGTTGTCAAATGTCTGAGTCTTTTGTCCATTTTTTAATTGAGCTATTTGTCTTTGTAATATTGAGCCATGGGAATTTTTGTACGCCCTAGATAGGAGCCCTTTGTCAAACACGTGCGTGATAAATATTTCCTCCCACTGTGTCTCTCCCTATTCTGGGCTCTCCCTGGTTCCGCTGATCTATTATCCAGCCTCAGGTCAACCCCACGCTGTCCTGATTACTGCGGCTTTATGGTGCACCTTGAAATCAGGACGTTCAGCCCTCCATCTTAGTTCTCCTTCAACAAAACGTTGTGAATTCTGCAATCTTAGGTCCTATGCACTTCCAGATACATTTTAGAATAAACTTATTAGCCTCTACAAAAAAGCTTGGTAGAACGTGATTGAGAGTGCACTGACTCTCACATCAATTTGGGGAGAATTAATACCTTAACATTGTCTTTCAGCTTATAAACATGGTGTATTTATTTCACCAAGTTATTTCAACTGCTCTCAGCAATGTCTTGCAATTTTTAGTGTAAAAATCTTAAGTATCATTAGTTAAAATTATATGTAAGGATTTTTATGAATTTCGTATTAGTGTAAGTGGCACTGGTCTCTAAACTTCACATTCTAATTTTTCATTGCAAATACACAGATATTGTTGATTTTTGCATGTTAACCTGTATCCAGCATCTTTATTCTTCTTCCTCTTTTTCCTCTCCTCCTTCTTCTTTTTCTGTCAGACTCTTTAGGATTTTTTACACACACAATCCCTAAGGACTTTTAGTTTCCAATCATTATACTTTTTATTTCACTTTCATCTTGATTGCCCCGGTTAGACCTTCAAGTATAATACTGAATAGAAGTGGTGAGAGGAAATATTCCTGCCTTGTTCTCAACTTAGGGGGAAGCATTTGATAATTTTACCATTAAACATGAGGTAAGCTGCAAGATTTTTAGATGCCCTTTATCATCGAGGACACTTCCCTCTATTTCTAGTTCACTGAGAGTTTTCTTAGTGAGTGGGTGTTCAATTTTGTCAAATGCTTTTTCTGCATCTTTTGACATGATCATATAGTTTTCCCCCTTATCTGTTACTGTGATCAATTACATTGATTTTTTAAAATTGTTACACCAAATCTTCATGCCTGCAATAAATCCCCTTGTTTGTGATGTACCGTTATTTTGATAATTTATTTGATTCAATTTGCTGAGGCTCTGTCAAAGATTTCTGCAACTTTGTTACTGAAGGTATCAGTTTATAATTTCTGTTCTTACAATGTCCTTGTCTCACTTTGGTATCTGAGTTATGCTGACTAATAAAAAGAGCTGAGAAGTGTTCTTTCTAGCTCTACACTCTGAATCTCTTTAAGACTGGTATTATTTCTTCCTTAGGTATTTGAAAGTTCACCAGTGAAGTCATCTGGGCCTGCAGCTGTAGGAAGGTTTTCAATTACAAAAGCCATTTCTTAAACGAATACAGGGCTTTTCAGGCTTCTTATTTCTTCCCGTGATCCTTGGGGAATCTGTCCATTTCCTCTAGGTTGTTAATGCTACTGTTATAAAGTTGTTAATAATATCCCCTCATTATTTGTTAAGTGTCTGTAGGACCTGTAGTGATGACTCCTCTTCTTCATGTTAGTGGTCTTTCTCTCATCTCCTCTTTCTCTTTTTTTCCTTCATCTTGATTAGCCTGGCTGGAGATTTTTCAGTGTTGCTGAACTTTTCATTAAACCCACTTTCAATTTTTATTTCCTCTATTGCTTGCCCATCTTCTATTGTATTGATTTTTGCCCTTGTCATTTTTATTTCCTTCCTTCTGCTTACTTCGTAATTAATTTCCTCTTCTTTTTCAAGATTCTGAAGGAGAAACTAAAATCACTGATTTTAAAACTTTCTTCTTTTCTGACAGGTGCATTTACAGCAATATGGCAGCTCCCCAAGCACTGCTTTAGGTGCACACTACAGATTCAAATGCTACATTTTTATTATTCATTCAGTTAAAATAGTATCTGATTTCCTTCTGATTTCTTTGACTCAAGGGTTCTTTAGTGAGTATGCCGCCTAATTCTCAAAAATTTGGAGAATTCTAGACATCATTCTTACTGATTTCTAACTTAATTCTATTATGGTTAGATAACACACTCTGTGTAATTTCAATTCTTTTAAATTTTCAGACTTATTTTATGGCCCAGGAAATAAACTACTGTGGTTACTGGCCACTGTGTACTTGAGAAGGATGTGGTTAGCTATCCCAACTCACTGGATTATTAACAAACTCCAGCAAACTGCCTGATGATATTTCTATATCTCCTATATCTTTACAGATTTGCGGCCTATTTTATCAATCACTGGGGCAGAAAAATTAAAATCTCCAGTCATAATTATGTGAGGTGTTGCAGCAATATTAATAGCCATTAATATCTTTTTGTGCTAACTGCTCCATTTACTGGCTCCCAGATTATGTAGCTGCTGTCACCTCAAGTGCTAACTGCTGCCCTGAGTAGAGAGTTCCCAGGGATGAGCATCCCTTCCTCCACCGCCCTGAGAGCCGAGCCTGAGACAGGGGTGTGTGCGGTTGTCTCCCAGGCTGTCAGGCGGGTTTGTCTCCAGTTCATCCTTCATCCAAGCGTCTGGCCTGTCAGTCTGGCCTCACCTAAGTGCCTCAGCTCTGCACTCCCGACCTGCGAGAGTCACAGACTCCGTCTCCTGCCCCAAGTGTCTGTTCAAACCCAAGCCTAGAGACAGGCAGTGCCCCGCGCCCCACCCCCCACCCCCACTATAACTTGGGCCTCTGGGATGCCTCTGCTTTCCTGCACTCACAGGTCTGTCTTTGACAGTCTATCAGCATTTCTGGGTGATCTGAGGATCACGGGACCGGCAGGTCATGTGACACGCCATATTTAAAGTTTCCGTTGTTGTTGTTTGGGCTTCCCAAGTGGTGCTAGGGGTAAAGAACCCGCCTGCCAATGCAGGAGACATGAGAGATGTGGGTTCGATCCCTGAGTCAGGAAGATCCCCTGGAGGAGGGCATGACAACCCACTCCAGTGTTCTTGCCTGGAGAATGCCAAGGACAGAGCAGCCTGGCGGGCTGCAGTCCACGGGGTCACACCGAGTTGGACATGAATGAGTGACTTGGCGTGCACAGTCGTATTTGGTCGCTAAGTTGTGTCCTACCTTTTGTGACCACATGGACTGCAGTCCGCCAGGCTCCTCTGTCCATTGGATTTTCCAGGCAAGAACACTGGAGTGGGCTGTCATTTCCTTCTCCAGGGGATCTAAAGCTCAGCATGCTTCAAACAAGGCCATGTTGGGCCAACCTGGTAAGTGACATGGGGTCTGAACTCTCTAGAACTCCTGGGTTTGCCCCGGGCTCTGGACTGCCCCCTCTGTTCAGTCTGATTTATCCAGCCGGTGGTGAGCTCTGGGTGGGGTGGGAGGGGCAGTGGGCACGGAACCAGGGCTGCACCTCACTGGCCTCTGTGCTCCTCCCCATCCCTGCTGGCCCGGCCCAACACAGAGCAGATGCTCCCCAGAGTCCTGTGGACGGGCTGGAAGTGCAGGCGGGGGCTGGAGCGGGAAGCTCCCAAACATCCAGCCGAGGCCGCTGGGCTTCATCTGATGGCGGGAGAGGCGCCAATGGAGGGGTTAGGCCAGAAAGCAGTGGGGCAGCTGCCCAGGTGGATGGAGCTTCTGAGACTCCCAGGACCAACCGGACAACAGAACTGAGGCAGCTCCACCTGCAGGGTCCTGCCTCTCCCCTGAGCAGCTGGCTATCAAAGCAAAGCTTAAAGAAGCTGACATTAAAATGTGTAAAGAGAGAGTATTAGACGGATTGTGTGCGACTCTTCTTCCAAACCTATACAAAAAGGTAAATTATTCACTTGAGTGGATGTAGCTTGGGAACAATGAGAGACACATTTCACAAATGAGCCTATTTCTCTCCAGAGAAAAGATTGTGGGGCTGCCTGGGAAGGGTCAAGACTCAGAATTAACAATGAGCCTGCTTCCAGCGCCTCCTGAGTTGTCATGGTGACCGCCAGCTGGAAATGGCTGATACCCGCCAGGCCTGTCCCCAAGTCCTCCCAGTAGACATGGCGACATGTGTCAGGGAAGACAAGAGTGACCACGGGCGCCCACCCCGGCCATCCCGTCCAGTGCGCCCTGGAGCTCCACCTAAGCCACACCCTGGCAGGATCCCAGGACATCAGCAGCACCACCAGGCTCACCGCTCTGGGGGGAGACAGTCAGCAAGTCAAGTGTGAATTGCTGTCTTTTAATACACGCTCTTTACAAAATCCCCATGCGGGGACGCTCCCGAGGCCCACTGAGAAGCAAAGGGCTGTGTGCCCTGCACCAGCTTTCCTCCAGAGAAGGCAGTGGCAGCCCACTCCAGTCCTCTTGCCTGGAGAATCCCAGGGATGGAGGAGCCTGCTGGGCTGCAGTCCATGGGGTCGCTAAGACTCAGACATGACTGAGCTACTTTACTTTCACTTTTCACTTTCATGCACTGGAGAAGGAAATGGCAACCCACTCCAGTGTTCTTGCCTGGAGAGTCCCAGGGACGGCCGAGCCTGGTGGGCTGCCGTCTATGGGGTCGCAGAGTCGGACACGACTGAAGCAACTTAGCAGCAGTGGCGACAGCAGCAGCTTTCCTCAGCCTGCGGAGGGGTCTGAGTGCTTGTGTCCGCTCTGTACACATCTCGTCCTCCCAGCTGCCGGCCTGTGGTCTGGCCGTCAGGTCACCTTTCCACCACCATCACTGTGTCTCGTTGGGGCAGTCCTAGTCCTTTAACTAGTCCTAGTCCTTCAGTGTTCATTGGAAGGACTGATGTTGAAGCTGAAACTCCAACACTTTGGCCACCTGATGCGAAGAGCTGACTCATTTGAAAAGATGAGTCAATCTGAAAAGAAAAGTCAATCTTCCCTGATGCTGGGGAAGATTGAAGGCGGGAGGAGAAGGAGATGACAGAGGATGAGATGGTTGGATGGCATCACCAACTCAATGGACATGGGTTTGGGTGGACTCCGGGAGTTGGTGATGGACAGGGAAGCCTGGCGTGCTGCAGTCCATGGGGTCACAGAGTCGGACACGACTGAGCAACTAAACTGAACTGAGTCCTTTAACCACAGCCTCTTATGGCTCAAAACTATGTTGGCAGGACTCCCCTGGTGGTCCAGTGGCTAAGCCTCTATGCTCCCAACACAGGGGGCCTGGGTGCGGTCTCTGGTCAGGGAACTAGACCTCACAACAGCAGCTGAGAGTCTGCATGATGCAACTAAAGAGCCCGTATGCTGCGAATAAATAATCCCAGCACGGCCAAATAAATAATTTAAAAAATAAAAAAACCCCAAGACCCTGTTGGTGGAACTCTCTGGAACAATGCCCCAAGGTGGGCCAAGGAAGGTTCATGTGAGTAATGGGAACTTTCTGCCTTCGACTCTGGGGTCTGATCTTCCCTGCTGGGACTCTGTGATGTTCCAAGCAGAAAAGCCGGCAGGATGGATCCCCAGGAAGGTATGAGGTTCTTGTGTTAATAAAGGCACCAGAGGCACAGAATAGATTCAGTACTTCAATACCTTGAATAAAAATTGTTGTGTTCTGCAGCCTGGAACAACATTATGCAGCTGTGGCTTCCACAAAGTACATGATTTCCTGTTTCCTTGTGAGTTTTCTGGGTCACATATATTTCCTCACCGAGTCTACACTTCTGCTCCAACAGTTAGAAGAGTCTTTCGGTATCATTTTTCCTGGAATAATTTGTTATCCATCATTTTTATGGCAGCATTAAATTTTAAGAGAGAATTGAGAGGGATAGAAAATCTATCGCATATTTCCAGCCCCCAAAGAAAGCCTTTAATAAATTTAGACCTTTCGGTGTTACATTGTGATCTGACCCCAGGAGCAGGAAGCTGCCTGGGGCCATCCGTCCTTCCTGCAGGGCTGTGGATCCGTCTGCAGCAGAGGACTGCCCCCTGGCCCCCAGCGCGCAGAGCAGAGCCCGGCCTGCGGACCCAGACCGCAAGACGCAGCTCAAGAGACGAGGCACAGAGCCCAGTGTGGGTGGGGGGCGACCGGCGGCATCGCCCTCCCCTGAAGCCAGGCCTGGCAGGGGTTTACCAGCGCCCCCTACAGGCAGAGCGGTCCCCACCACCTCCCCGTGCGGCCCTCGGCGACGCCGGCCTGCCAGGCTGTGTGTGTATGCTGGGGCACGGAGCCCAGCCCAGAGCCCCACCCTCAAGGGCTCCCTGGCAAGTGTGTGCAGGTGTGAAGAAGTGACCCCGTGAACCAGCAGGGGCACCAAAGGGGTCCAGCAAAGCGCTGTGGGTGAAGGGAAGCGGCGGTGCCTACGTCTGAAACCTGGTGGAAAAGGCCACTCTGCTGAGCCACCTTGAAGGTCACTTCGGGCCAAGTGTGGGGTGGGGCACTGCAGTCCTGGAGCCAGGAAGGCCCTGCGGGGACGCTGCGGGGACTGTTCCAGGATCACACAAGAGCCGCAGGCTGGGGAGCAGGGCAGGGGGCAGGGGCCGGACCGAGGAACCTGAGTCTCAGTCCCTCCAGGCAGCTGCACAGCCTCCCTTCCCTGCCCGCCGCCCCCCGCCCCAGCCTCCCGGGCCCTGCCCCCACTTCCCTCCAGTTCCCAGAGCCCAGGCGTGTCCCTCAGCCCACGTCCCCACCTCAGTGGGCCCTCCACAAGCAAGCACACCTCTGTGCACACACGCAGAGGGTCTCTGAACACCCCACGCACCCGGAAACGTGAGGCTTCATACAGTAAAGATCCTAAAGCCAGGGGGCAGGGGCACAGCTCCAGAACTAAGCTGACTGTGTCATCTGCATTCTGAAGAGGCAGGGGAGGGAGGCTGAGTTCGGCCAAACGCGCTTCTCATCAGACCGCCGCCCCCGCTCCCCCCACGCCTGACTCACCGGGAGGCCGCACGGAGGGAAGATTGATGCCCGCATCATATGGCTCTCCGGACAGGGAGATTCAAATGAGGAAATAACTTTTATTTATTAGGACTCACCGATTTGCTTTCCTCTTTCCCAGAACTTCGGCAAACCGCAGCCATAAAGCATCAGCAGGTGTTTCTGGGCTGACAGATCGCATCACGGGGTGATGAACGGACAGACCTCCGTCCAAAAGCAAAGAATGGGAGTGGCAGGTGGACCCCTTTCCCTCCAGCCCTGGGCTAAGGGTTTCCCCCTTTAATTCTGACGGTGAAAGCCAAGACGAACGGTAGGGTGCAGGGAAGCCCGCTGAAGCCCGCAGACCTCGGGGCAGGCCTGCGAGAAAGATGAGAAAGACAGGGTGCCCTGCAGGTCACGCGGCGCAGGGAGGAGAGGGGGCCGGCACTGACGCCAAACGGCAGCAGAGGGCCACATGCGCGCGGCCGCAGCCTCAGCAAGCCCAGTGGGAGGCCCGGGTCCCGAGAGCCGACCCACAGCGGCTTCGTGGCCGGGAGACCTCGGACTGGCCCTGAGCCCCCGAGGACCCGCTGAAGGCACGGGTGGGCCTGGCTCCCGGCCCGCTGAGCTGATGGCCCCACGAGCCACGGAGTGAGTGACTCCAGGTGCTTATGCCGGCGGCTGCCACCCGTGGGCCCTTCGTAAGCGGGTTTATTCTTTCATCAGGGCTCACGTTCTTCTCTCCAGAAGCTCAGGAGACTGGCTTCCAAAGTGAGTTTGAAGTCACTCATTAAAAAAAAAAAGCCTCAATATAGGTTCAAATTTAACATCGGTAATCTTAAAAAATGTTTATACCAAGGCTTCCCTGGTGCCCAGTGGGTGGGGCTCTGTGCTCCCAACGCAGGGGGCCCGGTTTCAATCCCTGGTCGGGGGAAACTAGATCCTGCATGCCACAACTAAGACTTGGCACAGCCAAATAAACAAACAGAAATATATCTTCAGGTTCCCAGGAACGGAATTGCTGGGCCGTCTTTGGGATGCAATTCGCAGTAACGTTGAATCACAGGGAGCCACGTAGGTGGACACTGGGGCGGTCAGGGCGGCAGTGGTTCCTCCAAGCGGTGGGATCCTATGGAGCGGGGCGACGCTGACCAGGAGTTTAAGGCTGGTGGAACTCAAGCATGCTTGCAGCATCCAAGGATGGACTCGACAGCTATCTGCGGAGCCCGACACCCACAGCACTGCGACCAGGGCCGAGAGACAGGGCGGTGGGAATGCACGTCCTGCTGGGTTGGCCTGCCCTGGAGAACTGTGGACGCAGAGGTCAGCCAGGACCTGACAGGGGGGTGGGGGGGCGCAGACCTCCCACCTGGACTGCTCACTTCAACAGCAGGTAGGCTGGTGGCTGGTGGGCAAGGTTCATCCTGGGGGTCAAATCTACAGCACAAATAAGGAGAGCCCGGAGATTCTCTGCTGAACCTCTTTCAGCTGGGTGCAAACACCCAGAATTTCACTTGGTAATTTAGCCAAATGAACTCCTCTAAAAACTTGCTTTTGAAACTTTTGTTGTATTATTCGATTTTGCAGTTGGAGTTATTTTAACAATGTACAATATAATTAGCCACTTAATGTCATTAAGAAAATTTATGAGCCTTTATGAGTTGAAAAACAGCCCCAAATGGTATTTATGAGCTACCCAGCACTAAAAATAGGACCCCACTGCCTCCGTGAAACAGGCTTAAAAAAAAACGCAGTCACAAATAATATGTCTAATTATGTATTAAACTAATTCTCGCCTTCACCTTTCGAATTTCTAAACTCCTTACCTCATGTATCATTTTAATTATTTTTCCAGTTCATTCCCAGGGAAACTGGCTGATGGGGAATTAATTAATGAGTCCAATAAAGAGGCTGCCTGCATTGTTCCCACCACAATCCGAGCCCTGGCCTCATTTGCATGTGTCCTTGTCTTCTAAACAATAGCGCTGCTGAGATTTCGGCATGAAATTGTTAGCTCATTAAAGAGGACACAATCGTATCCATTTCCACAGATATTCATCAATTATCACATCTCCCTGCAACACAAGTCCATGAATAGAGAAACCACTGGGGTTTCTGGCCCCAGGGTTTGAGAGACAGTTACCCTGCAGATTCCACTTGACGACATGATCCCGGCTCATCCAGCCCAGGACTCGTCCCTTATGAAAGTCCCCGTGAGGCGCGGGGGAGACTGCCGGGCGCAACAAGACCACGGCACGCCAGGCGGCCCTGCCCCTTCCCTGTCCCACGCGGCGCTGCGCACCCCTCCCTGCGGGGGGCTGGCTCCCCTGAAGCCCCAGCGCGATGTCTGCCGTGCCCCAGGGACGCTGGCAGAGGGGAGGAGGGGCCTGGGGAAACACGGTCCTCTCCCCGAGGGTGGGCCGCACACGGGGCCCACCGGCCTGAGGCGGTGCCTGCCCCCGCGGCCTGGCACCCAGACCTCTGCCTGCAACCCCCCACTGCTGGCCTGCGGGGCAACAGGGGGCAGGAGGCCAGAGCCCGCAGGGGCCTGCGCGGCGGAGCCACCCTCCCAGCCGCCCGTCTCGCGCCTTCCACGGCGGCATTGAAGGGGCGCCCGCCCACCCTCTGTCCCCACACCCCTGGAGGTCCCGACGCGGCAGGCGCTGCCTCACTTGTATTTTAGGGTCTGGCACAAGCAAGAATCTGCCTGCGATGCAGGAGACCTGGGCTCGATCCCTGGGTTGGGAAGTTCCTCTGGAAAAGGGAA